>NC_090298.1:106657083-106962500 GCF_039906515.1 Pseudorca crassidens
ACAACTACTGAGCCTGCGCTCTAGAGCCCGCGAGTCACAACTACTGAGCCCACATGCAACAACTACTGAAGCCCGTGCTCCGTAACAAGAGAAGCCACCGCAATGAGAAGCCCGCGCACCGCAACGAAGAGTAACCCCCACTCACCGCAACTAGAGAAAGCCCGTGTGCAGCAACCAAGACCCAATGCAGCCAAAACTAAATTAATTTTAAAAAAAGAAGCAAAGAACCATATAAGTATAGTGACAAAAAGATAAATGTTGATAGAAAGCTTGTTACTTTTGGGGGGATAAGTGGTCTTATTTAGGAAATTGTCTTGATGGATGTCAAAGAGTGTCCATAGGATGTGGCTGAGATAAACTAGGTCGGCCAAAAGTTAGAAATAAATTGCTTAACGAATTAAAGTTGGGAAAGTTTTGAATTTTCTGAGGCAAATTGGAAAAGAGCTGTTCAGGGATCCAAGAGAGAAAAGGAGATGGAGCGAGAGAGACATCCAGCAAACAGTATGGTGAGATGCTGGGAAATACTCAGGAGGAAAATTAGCTAGTTAGAAATTCTAGAGCACACTATACAGTGGAATGGAAAAGGATCTTACTATTGAAACATGGAGTTTACTTTTCCAAATCAGAGCCCAGTTATAGTAACAGTCTTTCAGACACTGTTGCTTCATATCCAAGTATAATCAATTTTTGTTAAATATTTAAACTCCTTTTTTTTCTGCCTTAATGTATATATCATTTGTCTCCCAAACTGGTAGTCAACTACTGTGTTAGACTTGGTTCAGCTGCATTTGAAAAGGCATGTCTCTCCAAGGAGATGCTCTCATGAACCTATCAATAACTTTCATTTGGAGTTGATTATACTGGAGGATGGCACCTTCTATTTGAGTACTTGAACTTTGCTTGTGCTGGGCATCAGTGCCTTTCAGAACTATATGCCTCTCCGTGCTTTTAGTTAGATGATGCTTTTGTTTGCCACTCAGAACGCCTGTCTTTCCCTACTTACCATCAAATGGTTGTCCCTCTCCAATGATCTTTTGATCTGTCTCACAATTCTTATTTAGAGTCTTTTTAATGAGGAACTGAGATTCGTCTATCCTCAGGGTGGCATTTTCTATACACACATATATTTACTACGCATATATAGGAAAAGGACAATTAACATGAGACACTTCCAAATTTATGAACATTTGAAATCCTTCCCAGCTCCCTTTCTCCTTCTTGACCTGTTCTTACATGCATGATATTATGAAAAAAATTCAAAGAATTTAAATTTTAAAACTCTTAAAAATTTCACAAAATCTATAAAATCACATTATTCATTGTGAAAGAAAGCATTATTAAGGTCCCCCAAGCCCCAGAAAGTCAATTTTGATATTATGTAGCTGATATTTTACATTTAACCATCTCAAACATATGTGAGATTTGGAGATTATATCTAACAACTTTTACATAATGTTAAAAGTCAGGAACTAAATTCTATTTATAGATATTAAAGGAAAGGTGATCCCACAAGGCAAAATGATTTAGGGTCTCAAATGACTGTATAGTCAGAAATGTAATAAGTGCTATGGATGAATACCATGGGTTGTCTTGAAATCATGTAACAGAAGAGCATGATCTATAATGCAGTGTCAGGAAGTTTCTCTGAAGAAGTGAATTTTAAACAGGGACTTTAAAATTGACAGTAAGATTAAGAATTAAAAAAAACAACAACAAAGAATTAAGCCAGGCGAGTGCAGTGGGAGTGGAGGTAGTGGGATGGGAGGAAATGTTTCAGTAAGGGGTAGGCTGGGAGAAAAGACTTGGAGGTTGAAAGAGAACAGTCTATAATTGGGGAGAAGAAATAGGGCAGTTTGGAGTCCAAGACTGGAGTAGTTGTGCAGGGGCTGGATTGCTGAGTCTGGAAGATTATGCTAAGGGATTTTGCCCTTAACCTAAAAGAAACAAGATGACATTGAAGAGTTTTAAACAAATGACTGATTTGAATGTATCGGAGAGAAGAAATAATTTCTGTAAGAAACATCATGGTGGTCAGCTGGAAGGCAATTTCCATAGTTGAAGTCAGCATTACTAGTGTCAAGGTGAAGGATCTGAGATACAGTAGAAGGTTTAAGATATAATTTGAGGGGCTTCCCTGGTGGCACAGTGGTTAAGAATCCAACTGCCAATGTAGGGGACAAGGGTTCAAGCCCTGGTCCGGGAAGATCCCACATGCCGCGGAGCAACTAAACCCATGCACCACAACTACTGAGCCTGCGCTCTAGAGCCTGCGAGCCACAACTGCTGAGCCTGTGAGCCACAACTACTGAAGCCTGCGCACGTAGAACCCGCGCTCTGCAATAAGAGAAGTCACCGCAGTGAGAAGCCTGCGCACTGCAACGAAGAGTAACCCCCACTCGCCGCAACCAGGGAAAGCCCACACACAGCAATGAAGACCCAACACAGCCAGAAATAAATAAATTAAATAAATAAATTTTTTAAAAAAAGATATAATTTGAAGGCAGAATCATCAGGTTTGGGTGACTGTGGAAAGTGAGAGGAAAGGAGTGTGAAGGACAACACTCAGATTTCTAGTATGAACAGTTAGATAAATCATCAAAAGTAAAAGAGAAAACTGAAATTTTAGATACATGAATATATTGTAAAGTTTTTTGTTGTCCCATAGTTATGTGGACTAGGTTCTTAATCATCTATTTCACTTTTCTTTAAATCTACAAAGTCTCACTGATTCAAATTACAATATCTTTACTGACCCCTGGTGTTAGTCAGATTGTTTGGTTGCAAATAACAGAAACCACTCAAACTAATTCAAGTTAGGGAATAATCTGTAATACAGATTCACAGAGAAAAAAATAGATGTTTCAGTCATGGTGGTCAGGCTTTGTAGAGCAAGGTAAGCCTGCACATGCTCAGAGGAGGACTGGCATCCAAGAAACATTTTAACAAATGGAGGACCATTCAGAGACCTAGTGCTGCTTCTTCAATAAATAATTATAATAATGATTATTATTGTTTGCCTATTCTTATTATTGTTATTATTATTTTTTGGCATTCTTTTAGTAGTTAACAAGAATCAGCTATTCTTTCCATTTCTACTTCTTCTGTATATCTTTTCTCTTCAGTTTCCTATCCAGCTTTGGGTTCCAGACTCCCTGACTCTGAGTTCCCAATTCTAATTCCTGGGAGAGGTTCATTGTGGTAGCTGTTGAGTGAAGCTCTAAGGCTAGGCTACCTCACAAATTGCTTGTCCACCTGTAGATTGGTTTCCTCTCTGTTATATACCAACCCTGGCCCAGTGATTCCTACCAGAGGGTCCACATACATGGTCAGAACATTACCACTTTTATATAAAGGGTTTTATAAAATACTTCCTTTGGCAGGAACTGGAGAGTTAACAGTTTCTCTCAAAAGAAATCTGTGGACAAAGCAGGCACTGTGAGGATAAAACATTCTGTTCCAACCTCTTTTAATTTTGTTCATTTTCTCTTAAATTTTATTTGTTTTGTGCTTTTTTTTCCTTCTGGGCAATGAATAAGTAGACCCAGGCTGACCATGAAGAACCCCATCACTTCAAAACACCGGAATAGAATAGAATAGTTGATTTAAGATTAGGCTGAGATGGGAGTGGGAATGCAAACAAATGGTTCCAAGAATCCCTCCAGGGTGGATGACACAGAAGCACCACTATGAGGAGTGTTCTAAGAGATCAGTTCTCACTGGGGACCCCTTTTGTACATACAGTCACCTTAATTTATCATCACATTTCAGGAAATTAAAAAAAAAAATGGACTAGCAGTTATTTCCTGCCTCTCTCTTTTGCTTTGAAAAGCATGAGGTGTCCTGGTGAGCTCAACATATTCCAGTGATGACGACAAAACTTCTAACAGCTAATAATTTCAATAAAATGGCCTGTGTAAAGACTGCAGTTATTACAAATGGGTTAGAAGCACACATTTCAAAAATGTTTCTCTTGCTCTTTTCCCCCCTTTCTCTCTTCCTTTCTGTTTTCAAAGTCCACGTTTTTGGACATCCTGAGCTCTTTGCATGTAAATCTGCGTGGGTGGATGTGATGAGAAGCAGTTGAATAAACTTCCCTTAGAGCCACTAAAACCCTTGTAGAGGCTAACAGAGGCCAGGGGCTGAACAAATGGTCTGGAGTTAACGAGAGAATCCTGAGTGCTGATTTTAATTCACTGGGCTCCCCTTCCCCGCAATACAAAAGGAAATTTTTTCTTTAAAAAAATGGAGAGCCTGATTAAGTTTTATCGAGGAATTATGACCTTTTGTGTGTCATAATCTATGTGTGTAATCATTAAACTGTAGATTTACCCTTTTGCTTATTAAATAACATTGGAAGCATTTAAGACACTTTGGGGAACCTAAATCTATAATATTTAGAATCTCATCATTTAGCTATATGGCTTTCTTTTTGAGTCAATACATTTATGTGTATGTTTGGGAATATATTTTATGTCCTAGGAAATGGTGTAGTCAATTCCTGGTTTCCTAGTATAAATTCTCCAAACAAATAGATAGACTTACAGAATGAGAAAAGAATGGATAGACAGGACTATAGATTCAGGCTATAAATGCAATGCAGCAGATTGGTTTTATCTCATAAACTGAAGCCTTGACAGAAATTAAGCCTGACTTGAAAGAATGCTAGAAGTTGGTAAAGAAACTATGGAGACTGAAAAAAAAATAATTTATTTTATGTATTCCTTTTCATTATGAAAATTTGTCTCTGTAGTTCTTTGTGCATAGTAGACATTCAAAACATGTCAGTTCTTTGCCTTTTGCTGCTTTCTCTCCAGTGTCTATATCTTATGCTGGGATGTGTTTTCCAAACATGTTTTTCATCGTTCTCCTAAAAATCATTTACAGCAGCTTAAGATATGCTAGTATCCAACCACTTAAATGGAATGAAGCTTATTATACACAATTCTTATATATATGTGATGGTTGTGTACTTATTACTCTTCTTACCCAGATATACTTGAGTATCTCTAAATGGAACGCTTAGACTTTGAAGACTATGCTAAAAATACATACGGGGGAGGAGTCAAGATGGTGGTGTGGGAAGATGCGGAGTTAGTGTCTCCCCACAGCTAGGGCACCTGCCGGCCGCTGGTGGGGGACTCTAACCTCCAAGGAGATGGGAGGAACCCCACAGTGAACCGGTAGAGCGTAAGGGGACCAAGGCGGGAGGAGAAGTGGAGGCCAGGCAAGATCAGCATTCCTGAGGCTAGGGAGATCAGGACAGGCAGGTGGGAGGGGCTCTTCAGGAGGAGTGAGAGAGGAGCGGAGGGTGACTGCCCACACACTAAGGCCCAGGGAGCATGCTGAGCTCCCAGGCTGATCCACTGCCCTCCAAAGCCACTTCCAGGTTGTATGGGTCCTTGGGGGCATAGGAAGGAGGTGGGGAGATCAGGAGAGGCAGGCGGGAGGGGCCCTGTGGGAGGAGTGGGAGAGGAGTGCAGGATGATTGCCCTGCCCACTCAGACACAGGGAGCTTGCTGAGCTCCCAGGCTGGTTCCCGGCCCTCCAAGGCCCCCCTCGTTGGTCCTGGGGGCATAGGAGGGAGGCTGGGGAGATCAGGAGAGGCAGGCAGGAGGAACCCTCTCAGACCCCAGACCGGAGGAGCAGGAGAGGAGAGGAGGGCGTTTGCCCCACCCACTCAAGCCCAGGAAGCCTGCTGGGCTCCCAGGTGAGGTCCCCTGCCCTCTGAGACCAGGGGTGGGGGACAAGCCTGGGACCCTTCTGTTCCTTGAGCCTAAGCTCCACCTCCCACAGCCCCCAGGGCCTTTTTCAGCCTGGGCATTGGCCCCTGGGCATTGGCCCTGCCCACCACCCAAACCTCACCTTGCTTAGGCCCTGCTCTTCACAGCCAAGGCCTTTCCCCCCATCCTTTTTTTTCCCTTTTCCCTGATCCTCTTTTTTACTATTGTGATACTGATGTACCTTCCGGTTGTTGATTCATCTATATTTTTATTTTTACCTTCTTTCTAACATATCTGTTAGTTTCCTAGTCTAATTTTATTTTTTACTTTGTTATTGTTCTATTTTTTTTTTTTTGCCACCCCACACGGCTTGTGAGATCTTGATTTGTGAGCACAGGGTCAGGCAGAAGCTTCTGTGGTGGGAGCTCTGAGTCTGAACCATGGGACTAACAGAGAACCTCAGACCCCAGGGAATATTCATTGGAGTGAGGTCTCACAGAGTTCCTCATCTCAGCACCAAGACCCAGCTCAACCAAATAGTTAACAAACTCCAGTGTTGGAAGCCTTAGGCCAAACAACCAGTAAAACAAGAACACAATCTCACTCAAAAAAAAAAAAAAAAATGATATGGCAAAAAAATATGTCACACATGAAGGAGCAAGGTAATAACCTACAAGACAAAATAAATGAACGGGAAATAGGCAATCTAGCTGAAAAAGAATTCAGAGTAATGATAGTGAAGATGATCCATAATCTTGGCAATAGAACGGAAGCACGGATTGAGAAAATACAAGAGATGTTTAACAAAGATCTACAAGGGCGAAAGAACAATCAAACAGAGATGAACAACACAACAACTGAAATGAAAAATACACGAGAAGGAATCAATAACAGAATAACTGAGGCAGAAGAATGAATAAGTGAGCTGGAAGACAAAATGGTGGAAATAACTGCCAAGGAACAGAATAAAGAAAAAAGAATGAAAAGAATTGAAAACAATCTCAGAGACCTCTGGGACAACACTAAACACACCAACATTTGAATTATAGGAGTCCCAGAAAAAGAAAAGAAAAAGAAAGGGTCTGAGAAAATATTTGAAGAAATTATAGTGGAAAACTTCCCTAACATGGAAAAGGAAATAGTCACTCAGTACAGGAAGCACAGAGAGTCCCATACAGGATAAACCCTAGGAAGAACACACCAACACACATATTAACCAAACTAACAAAAATTAAATTCAAAGAAAAAATATTAAAAGCAGCAAGGGAAAAACAAAAAATAACATACACAGGAATCCCCATCAGGTTGTCAGCTGATTTTTCAGTGGAAACTCTGCAGGCCAGAAGGGAGTGGCAGGATATACTTAAAGTGATGAAAGAGAAAAACCTACAACCAATATTACTCTACCCAGCAAGGATCTCATTCAGATTCCATGGAGAAGTCAAAAACTTTTCAGACAAACAAAAGCTAAGAGAATTAAGCACAACTAAACCAGCTTTACAACAAATGCTAAAGAAACTTCTCTAAGTGGGAAACACAAGAGAAAAAGAAGACCCACGAAAACAAACCCAAACAATTAGGAAAATGGTAATAGGAACATACATATCGATAATAACCTTGAATGTAAATGGATTAAGTGCTCCAACCAAAAGACACAGACTGGCTGAATGGATACAAAAACAAGACCCATATATATGCTGTCTACAAAAGACCCACTTCAAACCTAGGGACACATACAGACTGAAAGTGAAGGGATGGAAAAAGATAGTCCATGCAAATGGAAATCAAAAGAAAGCTGGAGTAGCAATACTCATATCAGATAAAATAGACTTTAAAATAAAGACTGTTACAAGAGATAAGGAGGGACATTACATAATGATCAAAGGATCAGTCCAAGAAGAAGATATAACAATTATAAATGTTTATGCACCCAACATAGGAGCACCTCAATACATACGGCAAATGCTAACAATCATGAAAGGAGAAGTTGACAGTAACACAATAATAGTAGGGGACTTTAACACCCCACTTACACCAATGGACAGATCATCCAAACAGAAAATAAATAAGGAAACACAAGCATTAAATGATACAATAGACCAGATAGATCTAATTGATATTTATACAACATTCCACCCAAAAGTGGCAGAATACACACTCGTCTCAAATGCACATGGGACATTCTCCAGGATAGATTGCATCTTGGGTCGCAAATCAAGCCTCAGTAAATTTAAGAAAATTGAAATCATATCAAGCATCTTTTCTGACCACAACACTATGACTTTGGAAATCAATTACAGGAAAAAAATTGTAAAAAACACAACTATATGGAGGCTAAACAGTGTGCTTCTAAATAACCAAGAGATCATTGAAGAAATGGAAGAAGAAATTAAGAAAAAAATACATAGAAACAAATGACAACAAAAACATGACAACCCAAAACCTATGGGACACAGCAAAAGCAGTTCTAAGAGGGAAGTTTATAGCAAATCAATCTAGCCTCAAGAAACAAGAAAAATCTCAAATAAACAATCTAACCCTACACTTAAAACAACTAGAGAAAGAAGAAGAAAGAAAACCCAAAGTCAGTAGAAGGAAAGAAATCATAAAGGTCAGAGCAGAAAATGAAATAGAAACAAAGAAAACAATAGCAAAGATCAATAAAACCTAAAGCTGGTTCTTTGAGAAAATAAACAAAATTTGTAAACCCTTAGCAAGACTCATCAAGAAAAAAAGGGAGAGGACACAAATCAATAAAATTAGAAATGAAAAAGAAGAAATCACAACTGACACTGCAGAAATACAAAGGATTATAACAGATTACTACAATTATATGCCATAAAATGGACAACCATGAAGAAATGGACAAATGCTTGGAAAGGCATGATTTTCTAAGACTGAACCCGGAAGAATTAGAAAATATAAACAGACCTATTACAAATAATGAAATTGAAACCATAATTAAAAATCTTCCAACAAACAAAAGTCCAGGACCAGATGGCTTCACAGGTGAATTCTATCTAACATTTAGAGAAGAGCTAACGCCCATCCTTCTCAAACTCTTCCAAAAAATTGCAGAGGGAGAAACCCTCCCAAATTCATTCTATGAAGCTACCATCACCCTGATACCAAAAGCAGAAAAAGATATCACAAAAAAAGAAAATTATAGACCAAGATCACTGATGAACATAGATTCAAAAATCTTGAACAAAATACTAGCAAACAGAATCCAACAGCACATTAAAAGTATCATACACCATGATCAAGTGGGATTTATCCCAAGATGCAAGGATTCTTCAATATATGCAAATCAATCCGTGTGATGCACCACATTAACAAATTAAGGATTAAAAACCATGATCATCTAAATAGATGCAGAAAAAGCTTTTGACAAAATTCAACACCAATTTATGATAAAAGCTCTCCAGAAAATGGGCATTGAGGGAACCTACCTCAACATAATAAAGGCCATATATGACAAACCCACAGCAAGCATCATACTCAATGATGAGAAACTGAAAGCATTTCCACTAGGATCAGGAACAAGACAAGGATATCCACTCTCACTACTCTTATTCAACATAGTTTTGGAAGTCCTAGCCACAGCAATCAGAGAAGAAAAAGAAATAAAAGGAATACAAATTGGAAAAGAAGAAGTAAAACTATCACTATTTGCTGATGACATGATACTATACATAGAAAATCCTAAAAATGCTACCAGAAAACTACTAGAACTAATCAATGAATTTGGTAAAGTTGCAGGATACAAAATTAATACACAGAAATCTCTGGCATTCCTATACACCAACAACGAAAAATCAGAAAGAGAACTTAAGGAAACACTCCCATTTACCACTGCAACAAAAAGAATAATATACCTAGGAATAAACCTGCCTAAGGAGGCGAAAGACTCGTACTCAGAAAACTATAAAACAGTGATGAAAGAAATCAAAGATGACATAAACAGATGGAGAAATATACCATGTTCTTGGATTGGAAGAATCAATATTGTGAAAATGACTATACTACCCAAGCAATCTACAGATTCAATGCAATCCCTATCAAACTACCAATGGCATTCTTCACAGAATTAGAACAAAAATCTTACAATTCATATGGAAACACAAAAGACCCCGAATAGCCAAAGCAATCTTGAGAAAGAAAAACGGAGTTGGAGGAATCAGGCTCCCCGACTTCAAACTATACCCCAAAGCTACAGTAATCAAGACAGTATGGTACTGGCACAAAAACAGAAATATAGATCAATGGTACACGATAGAATTCCCAGAGATAAACCCACGCACACATGGGCACCTAATTTACGACAAAGGAGGCAAGAACATACACTGGAGAAAAGACAGCCTCTTCAGTAAGTGGTGCTGGGACAACTGAACAGCTACAAGTAAAAGGATGAAATTAGAACACTCCCTAACACAATACACAAAAATAAACTCCAAATGGATTAAAGACTTAAATGTAAGACCAGCCACTATAAAACTTTTAGAGGAAAACAGGAAAAACACTCTTTGACATAAATCACAAGATCTTTTTTGACGCACCTCCTAGAGTAACAGAAATAAAAACAAAAATAAACAAATGGGCCTTAATTAAACTTAAAAGCTTTTGCACAGCAAAGGAAACCATAAACAAGGCAAAAAGACAGCCCTCAGAATGGGAGAAGATAT
Organism: Pseudorca crassidens; assembly: GCF_039906515.1. Lineage (NCBI taxonomy): Eukaryota > Metazoa > Chordata > Mammalia > Artiodactyla > Delphinidae > Pseudorca > Pseudorca crassidens. The sequence continues at coordinate 106,667,489 of NC_090298.1, forward strand.
TTGCAAATGAAACAACAGACAAAGGATTAATCTCCAAAGTATATAAACAGCTCACGGAGCTCAATATGAAAAAAAACAATCCAGTTAAAAAATGGCGGAAAACATTCAGTTGGCCAAGAGGCACGTGAAAAGATGCTCAACATCACTAATTATTAGAGAAATGCAAATCAAAACTACAGTGAGGTATCAATCACCTCACACTGGTCAGAATGGCCATTATCAAAAGAGCTAGAAACAATAAATGCTGGAAAGGTGTGGTGAAAAGGGAACCCTCCTACACTGTTGGTGGGAATGTAAATTGATACAACCACTATGGAAAACAGTATGAAGGTTCCTTAAAAAACTAAAAATAGAGCTACCATATGACCCAGCAATCCCACTACTGAGCATAAATCCCTGAGAAAATCATAATTCAAAAAGAGACATGCACCACAATGATCATTGCAGCACTATTTACAATAGCCAGGACATGGAAGCAACCTAAATGTCCATTGAAAGATGAATGGATAAAGAAGATGTGGCACATATATACAATGGAATATTACTTAGCCATAAAAAGAAATGAAATTGAGTTATTTGTAGTGAGGTGGATAGACCTAGAGTCTGTCATACAGAGTGAAGTAAGTGAGAAAGAGAAAAACAAATACCATATGCTAACACATATATATGAAATTTTTAAAAAAATGGTACTTGATGAACCTAGTTGCAGGGCCGGAATAAAGAGGTAGACATAGAGAATGGACTTGATGACATGGGGAGGGAGGGCGAAGCTGGGGCAAGGTGAGAGTAGCATTGACATACATACACTACCAAATGTAAAATAGTTGGCTGGTGGGAAGCAGCAGCGTAGCACAGGGAGATTGGCACGGTGCTTTGAGATGACCTAGAGCAGTGGGATAGGGAGGATGGGAGGGAGAGGCAAGAGGGAGGTGATATGGGGACATGTGTATGCATATGGCTGACTCGCTTTGTTATGCAACAGAAACTAACATGGTATTAGGAAGCAATTATACTCCAATAAAGATTTATTAAAAAAAAATATATATATATATACATACGTACATACAAACAGGAGAGTTTAAAACAGTGTGTGTGTGAGTATGTGTGTATGGGTGTGTGTTTGTCATAGCCTGAGTGAAAATTTAAGGAAAGAGAGAGGAGTGTTTTACATTACAGCAATTTAAATAATTTCAAATGGAATGTTTGATATCCCTTTGTTCAGATTATCATTTTGCTGACTAGCCACCAGGAAATTTCATCCAAATAAATTCCCATCTTATAAGCAAAAAAAAAAAAAAAAAAAATACAGATGACTAGTCTTACTTTATAGAATGAAGAAAGCGAGAATATAAGAAGACACATTTCTGAAATCAGAAAATAGAAGTGCAAAATATATTGGGTTTTTCTGGTGTATGAAATAGTTCATACAGTTATTTGTTTCTTTTTGAAATGCAAGAATTCTTAAAGGGAGCAGTGATGCAGACAGCTGAGCTCAGCAGGGGTAATAGGGTTTAGCGGAGAGGCAGTTTGTATCAGGGCTGCATTCCCTGGGAATTGGTGTTATTTTTTTGAGAGTGCTAAGTTTAGAGTTTCTCTTTTTCCACTTATTTTGTGGGTTCTCACCTGAACATTATAATGTTCTTTTGATTAAAGAAAAATAGTACATGTTTGTGGAAAACTGAAAGTGAATTTCCTTCTTTCTGTAGAGAGAGCATAAAATTTGCTAAATTATATAAAAATTGTTCCTATGACTTTCATTTAACTTTATTATACATTAAATATTAAAATATCGATTCTCAGTATTTAAGTTGCCTTCAATATAAAAACCTACGGAGATTCTGATGGCTCACATAGCATTCAGAACCTCAGCTGGAATGGCTTCATGGATTAAACATCTGCTTCAAATTGTGAAAGTATTTGATTTAGATTCTGATGTTATTAGAATTAGATTGCTGGTGTATTTTTAAAATTTCCATTACAGTTTAATTCTTGCTAATTTTAAGATGAAGATATCTAAACAATCATATTTCAACTATAAAATTATGAATATTAGTGAGCAAACAACTTATCATATATGTGTAGGATGAGTCCCTCTCAATATGTCCCCTTGTAACTATTTATCTATAAAACATATAACATGCACAACTATATGGACATTTTCTCTTCATTTATTATTTAGGTTTTAAGGTCACTTAACGACATTCATTATGTAATATGAAATCATGAAGGATAAAATTAGCATCTCTACCACAACACATTCCACCAGATTTTGTAGCCCTACCACATATGACCTTACTGAAGTAAATGGATAATATATAATTGAACCAAATGCTGTAATACCTAGGAGCCAAAACAATACTTAGAAGATCACATTCAGGTATAGATAAAAGGCTTGTCATGATTGGTTTTTATGAACAGCATGTCTTGTTTTGGCTTGTCCAGTATCCCTCCCCCTTATATCTAGTAAGAGCAACCCTTAATTCCATTTAGATGTGGTAGCACATGTTCCCTTCCCTAAAAATCTGCTCCTTATCCCAGTCTATATGCTAGTTGAGAACTCCTTAAAGACAGATTATTACCAGTTAATCAAGGGATGTCAGCCAGGAGGTGTTTGGGAGGAGAGCAGAGATTTAGTTTTCTCTCCTCTCCAGCCTCTCCCTACTGTATTTATCTCCTTCTCTAGTTCCTGAGTCCCTGCCTTTGTCACGCCAACTTTAACTTAGAACTAATAACTTAACTTTTGGACAAGCTTCTTTGGTTCTGTAAGAAAGAGACTATCTTTGGTCCAAACTGGCCTGTCTAAAATCAGAATAATAAGAGCATATAACATTGCTAAAATAGGCCTTTCTCTTGGCCAGTGTTAATCCTGGTTGACTGAGTCAGGTCAGCACATACTCCATATATTCTTCTCACCCAAACAAAGGGACAGGCAGAGGACTGAGGCTGGACCACCAGATAATATTCCATGTCCAAGGAGATTAATTTAAAGAGGACAATGTGACTCAAAACAGACATTAAGAATTCTCCCAAAGATCTGTTACATGGTTGCTGGAGACCAAAGAATGCCTATTTTTCTGTGGTACTGAAAGTTATGAGAATATTATAAGCAGGAGATGTATGTTGCCTTTATTTTATTTTATTTTATTTTATTTTATTTTATTTTATTTTATGATTATTCTGGCTGAGCAGGAAATTGAGCTAGTTACATTGTGATTATGGAGAGCCTGGCATACCAAAGTAACCAGCTTGGTCTTAATTCTAGTGTTAATGGAGAACCACTTAATGTCTTTAATTAGAGGAGAGATACGTCCAGATTAGCATTTGATATACGTCACTTTATCCATTTTGTTGCAAAAACGTCTATATTAGCTAAGGGTGATTTTAATAATGCCACAGAATGTGAAGGTTAATAAACACAACTTATATCATAAGAGCAACTTATGACACAATTATAAGTTTTGAGATACATTTTGAACCAATAATATATACTTTTATACAAAAGTTTATTCCAGCTGTACTAATTACTGACAGTGTAATTGTGGTTATCTATCCTATGTATCAAGTATTCTCAATGTGGGCACTATTAACATTTTTTAAGACAACTTTTTTAGAGTGTGGCCATCTTTTCAATTCATGAAAAGCTCTCTTCTGTCAGAGGGGATAACCTGCAAACAGAATCTGGATTGAGACATTGTTTGGGACACTGGATCTGCTGTGCTTAAAGTTAGTATACCCTTGAATTTTTAGTTCATTAGCAAAGGAAATTCCTATTTCTGTGAAAACATAGTTTGAAATGTCTGCCATTTATAGCTGAAAAACTTCTGTTTACCACATGTAACAAAAATCACATTAAACCAAGTTTGCAGGTTCATATTTGTATGTTGATTTTACTTACTGATTAAGCAGTGACTGGAAAGATTTATACATTCAGTTTAATGCTTTTAGCATTGGAGATACCTAAACGTAATTGATCCAACTGCTAGGCAAGTCAAGCTATTGTTTGGGGATCAAACCAAATAGAGTTTTTTAAAAAAATTGTCAGCTGTTTTTTATTATTGTGTCTGGGGTAGAGATGCTATTAATCTCTGTGGTTTACTACTTACAGAAAGATATTGTCCTTAAAGTTGCAATCCCAAAATTCTTTGGGCAATAACACTGCAGATAGTGCACAGAGCAGCATATTTTGGTGTTAATTGGTAGACTGGCTAATGGGAAAAGGCTCTTGAAAGTATAGACATGAATAAGAAGAAAAAAGTAAGCAGATTATTTGAGGAGGTAGGTTTAATTGTTCTACTAAGGACATCTACTATCTATATGCTGTTAACTTTCCCATTTTCTTCAGCTTTAATCTTTTTCCTTGAGCAGCTGTTAATAACCACTGCATACTATTACAGGAAAAGTGACTTTGAAGGTTGGCTAACAAGGATTTCAGTTTTTGTTTTAAGTATAACTTTCCCAGGAAGGGAGAAGGCCAAAACATTCAAACCTAACTGAAAATAAACTGGTGTTTTTCTTCCCTCTAAGCATATTCGGAGCCCACTCCATTTCTAATGTACCATTGGGGCAGAATGCATAATGACTAACGGCCTGGCAGAGACCCAAGAGACATGTGAACAGTGTGCCTTGGCCACAGCCAGTTAGCCTGAAGCAGATGCCAAGGTTTATTGTCTTTGCAGTTTCCTGGCTTCCACCAGTAAGAGGAGTCACGGCTCTCACCAGACTTCTTAGCTAGACTATTCATGAATTGCATGTTTATAGGCATTTCATAGGAAGAGGGCTTAGTGTATGCTAAGTCCATGGCCAGAGAAGACTCACTCATAATGCAATTAGGAGAGAGTCACATTATTTTACAGTTTTATGCTGAGAAAGAGAGTCCATGTGTCCCTCTGTTTGTCATTATATTCTTACATATAAACAGGCACAGGAACAGGGAAAGGTATTTATAAACTTTGCTGTGTGTCCTGAAGTTACCGGCTTACAAATGAGAATGCTGGTTTAGCAGAGGTCTGGTGTCTGAAGAACGGTCTCAGCTTGGAGCCTGACTTGATCAAGTCTCTTCTTTCAGCTTTTGAGATCACTTAACAAAGAAACATTCCTAGTACAGGTGGGAAAAATTCTTTTTCTGACCCATTTTTATTTTATTGTCTTCAGTCACCACTGTCATGGAGAGGACCCTTGTTGTCAAGCTCAGTTCCTGGGCTAGACATTGGAGACCAGAGATGAGGAGCAACTCCTCTGGGGTCAATTTGGAAGTTCTACCTACTCCTTCCTACTCTGGTCTTCCAGGATTCAAGCTTCCCCATTTTTATTAGCAGCACACCTAGGTTTAGGCTTCCCAAAATTGTCTAGGTGTAACAGAGTGGGGACTAAGAGAGTTCATTCATATTCAGGGTTCACTTTTTTTTTTTTTTTTTTGCGATACGCGGGCCTCTCACTGTTGTGGCCTCTCCCGTTGCGGAGCACAGGCTCCGGACGCGTAGGCTCAGTGGCCATGGCTCATGGGCCCAGTTGTTCCGCGGCATGTGGGATCTTCCCGGACCGGGGCACGAACCCGTGTCCCCTGCATCGGCAGGCAGACTCTCAACCACTGCGCCACCAGGGAAGCCCAGGGTTCACTTTTTAATGCATAGGATTCCTTGTAATATGACTTAGAAGTCTAGTAGAGAGTCATTTAGAATTCTAGTATTCTTGTGATTTGTCCCCCATAACCATTTAGGAGTCATTGTTTAGGGTTTTGAAAGACTTATTTGTAAAATGCACTACTTTCACCTGAAATTGATCCAAATAGTTCATACTTTGTTTTAGCATCAATAAAATCCGGCTGATGATAATAGTAGGTAGAGAGAAGAAGCACTGCATATTCGTTTTCTGCCAATGGGAAATTTTACATCAATAATTGTCCCAAAGGCTCTAGAATCTCACCTTAAGCTCCTTAATCACCTCACATGAAAGCCTGGAAGATACGTCTTTATGATTCCCTTTGAATCAACCTCTAAAAGGATGACATTACCAGAGCAGATCTAAAACCCAAATTCCATGCTTGATATCACAGAGACTAACTTCTCCAATGTTTCTGAATTGCTAAGGGGACTGCTTCATTTACTGTAGCAATAACGTATTCCTAGGCTTCTGTTTTTGCTAAACATGGAGTTGATAGAGGTCTGCTTTGTCTACATGTTGATATTCATCAGCGGTCTCCTGTTTTTATTTTGTGTGTGTTTACCAACTTAAAAAAATTTTCTTTTTTTTTCCTGAGGATCCCTAAAGAATTTCCTGACCTTTAAACTACCACAGAGATGAGAGGGTAAACCTAGAAATGTGGGCAGTTGGGGGAGTATAGCCATAATAAAGTTCCCAAATGGAAACACAGGGTTCCACCTCGTCAGCTAAGGACAACAATTCCTAACCTGTCTGTCTGTTCATTCCATGGAAAGCACTAGGTTCTGCGTAGCTCATCACAGACTTGGTTTCATGACTACCATGAAAAGTAATAGATATTTCTTTGATTCCTTGAATCACAGAGTTTTTCCAGGGTCATCTTCCCTTATCCTCAAAACTTGATATTAGTCATAACCCCATTAAGTAGGGGTGAGCAATATAATATAACCCTAACATAAATAAAATATTTCTTCCAGTTATAAAATGAGTAAGTCATGGGGATGTAATGTACAGTATGTTGACTACAGTAAATAATACTGTATTGGATATTTGGAAGTTGCTAAAAGAGTAGATCTGAAAAGTCCTTATCATAAGAAAAAAATTTGTAACCATCTATGGTAACGAACGTTGATTAGACTTATTGTGGTGATCATTTTGCAATATATACAAATATCAAATCATTACGTTGTATACCTGAAACTAACATAATGTTATGTGTCAATTATACCTCAATGAAAAAAATAAAACATTTCTAACATGCAGCCCTTTAAACTATATAAATTTTATATTAGAATAATACATAAACTTTATATTAGGAAACAAGAAATATAGTAAAATGAATAAACTGTAAAGTTTAAAGAGCTGAAAAAAGAATTAAGATGCACAATGAAAACAAAGGGAATCAATTAATAAAATTAAAAGTAGAAATCAATCAAATAGACAATATAAAAAAATAGTGAAAAAAAATGTGTTTTTTTTTCTGTAAAGTTTAATGAAATAGACCTCTGGGAAAAGTAAGAATGCCCACTATCAACATCACAATTTAATATAGCACTGGAGGTCCTAAATGAGGCAATGACTCGAGAAAAATGCAAGTTACATGTCATTAAAGAGTGTGTGTATATCAGATATGTGCGTTTTAGATATATATGTATATATCTATGTCTATATCTTTCTCTGAATGAAAGAAAAGCAAAACTGCTGGTTATTTGAAAGTAAATAACTGAGAAACTACTAGAATTAATAAAGACAATTCAGAAGGATGATTGAATAAAAGACCAACATATGAAAATCAGTAACATTTCTATGCATCAATGATAACCAATTAGAAAATTTTATACAAAAATCCCATTCACAAAATCATAAATGCTTTAGACATAGATATAACAGGAACTCTATATAACTACATGAATCAAACTATAAACTGTTGCTAAAGGATCCCCCGCCCACCTGCCATAAATACTTAGACAAATAGAAGAGGCAAATCATGTTTATATGAGAAGACTCAAACCATGAAGATGCTAATTTTTGAGAAAATAATAAATTCAATGTAACAATGAAAATCACAACAATATTTTTCATATGCAGTCATAAGCTCATTCTGAAGATTATATGGAAAAAAGATGCATAAAATTACCAAGAAAATTCTGAAGATGAACAATTACTCCAGATATTAAATCATATTATAAATCTGTGCTTTATGTAGACTAGTATTAGGACAGGCAAGTACAGATGGAAAAATGGAAAACAGTGGACTCCAGAAAGAGATTCCTTTATATTAGATAATTCAATTTATGATAAAGAAGTCTTTTAAAATCAATAAGGAAAGAATAGACTTTATTTAATGTGCTGGGAAAATTGACTTTCCTTTGGAAAAGATTCCAATCCATGGTTTACAGCATACATAAAGATAAACATGAAGAACTATGTGCAAACTATGACTAAACAAAACTATAGTGTTTTTATAGGAAAATCTTATAGATGTTAGTCACAAAAGGAACCAAAAGTATATGAATATCTTTTCAGCTTCACTGATAATCAAGGAAATATTAACATAATAGAGATATATATTTTACTGCATGAGAATATTGTTGGTGAGATATTTTGAATCTTTCTTATAGTCTGTTGGTTGGCTTTTGGAAGTCAATTGATTGGTATTTCTCAAAATTAAAAGTGTACACATCCAACAACTGCAATTCTGTGGATGTAGGTTAAAGAAATAATTACTCATTTGCGCAGAAGTGTGGGGTACTTTTAACGGTAAAAATAAGGAAACACTATATTGTCCAACATAAAAATGTAGTTAAGTAAATTATGGTAGCATCATACAGTGTAGTAGTATGCAGTTTAAAAAAGAGAGCTGTAGACCTATAGGCATTGACATGAAAATATCCCCAAACATAATGGAAAAGGAAGTTTCAGAATACTACATTTAGTGTAATGTTATATATGGTAATATAAAAGCCATTTGTTTACTTGAAAATATATGGGTAAATGCGTAGGAAGAGGACAAGAAGGTGGAAGAATGCATGACAAAATGTTAATACTGTTACTTCTGGGGAAGAAAATGGGATTGAAGCTGAGAAAATTGAGAATTTCATTTTTTTCTGAATACTTCTATATTCTTTGAATCTTGTATAGCATTATTTAGGTATTACTCATGTAATTTTTAAAATGCTGCAAATAAATAGAAAAATCCAAAGAAAGGTAGATGAAGGCTCAGAGTCTGAGAAAAATACTTAATCACAAGGAGAAAGAGATAAACCTCATGGTTAGAAAATAAAAATCAAAGAGTGTGGAAAATTTGGTTTATTAGACAAGGATAAAAGTGCCAGTTTGAAAGTCAGTGTGATTGGTGGGAGATGAGGGAAATAAGTTATAATCTGATGAAATGAACAACGTGTTGGAAGGCTGGCTATAAAGGGATGCTGTGCAGAAATAGCTGGAGGGGAAGATGATTTAAAGGGAACCAGTTTAATGCATGCCATTGAGCATAACTTAAAATAGTTTCTAAAAAGTGAGGCAAGGTGACAATTGTGGGAGATGGAGAAATTTTTTAAAGAGGAAAAGTATTAAATTTTTATGAAGTCTAATTTAAAAAATTTTCCCCTTATGTGTTGTGCTTTTGGTGTCAAGGCTCAGAACTTTTGGCCTAGCCTTAGATCTTGAAGACTTTCTCTCTTTTTTTTCCCTAAGGTTTTTATAGTTTAGCATCTTAGATTTAAGTCCAAGTACAGACTGAGTTAATTTTTGTATAAGGTGTAAAGTTTAGGTCAAGTTTCTTTCTTTTTTTTTTCATTGATGCCCAGTTGCCTCAGAACTATTTGTTGAAAAGGCCATATTTCTTCCATTGAATTGTTTTTGCACCTTTGTCAAAAATCAGTTGGGCATGCTTGTGTGGATCTAGTTCCAGGCTTTCTATTTTGTTTCATTAATTTATATGTTTATCCCTCTGCCAGCTGACAGTGTTGATACTACAGCTGTTTAATAAGTCTTGGAATCAAGTAGACTGAGTTCTACCACTTAATTCTTCTTTAAAAATTGTTTTAGCTCTTCTCTGTCCCTTTGTCTTTTCGTATAAATTTTAAGATAATCTTACCTATTTCTACAAAAATCCTGCTTGAATTTTGATAGCAGTTGCATTGAACCTGTCTATCAATTTGGGAAGAACTGGCTTCTTTATGTCCTGGTGGGACACAAGTCCCAGCTTCTCTACTCAGCCTTCTCTGATATCACCCTGGCACCAGTGGAGAGGGAGAATGCGGCTGAGACACCTTGTTACAGCTTGGTGAGGGTGAGATTCTAGCTCTCCGCTCAGCTTTGTGGGTGTGGGTAAGAGTGGAACCACAGTTTTCTTCTGTGGCGTTTGGCTGGCGTAGAGTAGTTATTAGCGAAAGTCTTCTGTCTTGCTAAGCTACCTATTTCCTGGTACCTTGTCCAGAGAGAGAAAGCTTTACCTGGGGAATTTTGATCTGTACTCATTGGTGTTTCCAGGTTGCCATCTCCTTCAGCTCCCAGTCTGGGATATATGAGGCTCCTGTGTTGTTCTTTGGGGCCTGAGATCCCTAGCTGGTCTGCCTTCCTATCTCCACCTTTCAGATTCTTCTTAATATGTTTTTTATATAACGTCCAGGATTTTTAGTTGTACTTGGTAGGAGGAATGGGGAAAAAGTAGAGTTTTTTTTCAAAAGAGGCTGGCTTCTATTAATGATATCCTTACAGAGTAAGGGCCGGCTATGACCTGGCACTTGGTGAACCTCTCCACAAGTTTCTTGCCACAATTACTCCACCCGTGTCTGACTTAAAACAACCTGCTAATCCCAAGCATCTTCTAGGAAGACACCATCCATCATACCAGACTCCTTGGTGGTTTTGTGCTTTGGCCAAATGCACTGAGAACAAATGTTTAGAGTTAGACCACCCAAGATATTTTTGCTTCTGTGGTTAACCATCTTTGAATTCAGGTTTCTTGAGGTGAAAAGGTTATTCACATTCTGAACACATTAATACTTCCAATTTTCTATGTTCTTACCACCACATAAATACTACAGACATTGGATTCTCACTATATGCACATGAGGAAATTTGGACTCCAACAGTAGCTTTTTAACTTTAAATTCATCAAAGTCACCTATTTTTATTATGGTTCTTATTATTTCTACTGAATTTTATTTATTGGGGAATAAATATAAAAATTTCTTGGGTACCTGATAGCCAGTCAGTTGGCTGCCATGCATATCAAAGTATAAGAAAGGAATGGACCAGTACTTCGAGTACAGCAAGGTGGAAATATTTTTCTCACTATAATTTACATTGAGTTAGAGAGTCTTTATATAGCTCCATTCCTACTTGGTTCCAGATGGACTGTAGTTCTCTGTGAACCGGGACACAGGCATAGCATAATTTATAGGCTCTTTGGGCTTGCATTGATAAAGAAAATGTTATCTTCCTTCTCAAGAAAATATAGGCTGCATAGCATGATACAATTGTTTATGGAGGCCGTAAACTTCATGTCAGTCCTTACCTTGCAGAATCTGCTTTTCTGTGTATGGAAACTGATGTACTTCTATTAAAAATATCCTAAAGTAGACAGTAGCAATGGTATTGGAAATCAAAACATCATGATTATTTGAAAGCAAAGCAACAAATTCATCTTTTTGTAATTAAGTTAGGCTTAAGGAAAAAAAGGGAGAACATGATCTTGGTTTTGCCTTAACTGGGGTATTTTTGTTTTAATTCAGTTCATCTAAAAATGTGCACTTACTATTTTTATTAAGTAATAACTGATCATAATTTTAAGTCAGACGTTTTTATACAGCTTGTAATGATAAAAGTACCTCAAGTCTCACTTCCAGAGGCTGCTACTTACAGCACTTATAATTTGGACTTTTAGAATTAATAGAATTCTGAAACTCTTCTCAAAATAATTAGATAATCAATAAGTTCTATTTCCCCCACTCAAATATCCCTTTTTGAGTATGAACCATTTTTTGTCCCAGGACATTCCTTCTAATCAATCACCCTGACATGCCTGTTCCTCATCTACATTCCTCATCCCCTGAATCCTGAATTCCTCTTTCTTGGTTTACAAACTTTATTTTGGTGGTCCACATGCTCCAGTAGCTTCCTGAGCAATAGTTGATAAGATGTATAGTTGTTGTTGTTTATATACTTTAGTCTACCTGAGTAGAGAGTCTTATTTTAGGTAAAAAGTTATTTTCACTCAGAATTTCAAAGGCATCCCTCTATTGTCAGCACCTAACATAGTGCCTGGTACAGAGTAGGTATTCAATAAATCATTGTTGAATGAATTATCTTCTAGCTTACAATATTGCTATTTTGAGAAGTCCAACACCGTATGCCATTCTAATGATTACTCCTTCATAAAATACCTTGCTTTTCTGTTTGGAAACTTTCAGAATCTTCCCTTTATCTCTAGAGATATTTTTACAATGATGTGCACTGGTATAGATTTTTAAAAGACTCATTCTGCTGTGCATTCATAGAGCCTTTTTATATAGAGATCTATGGATTTGTTTTATTATGGAAAATTATTATATCATCTTATTTTTTGGGGGTCATTTTCCTTTCTTCATTCCTTTACTCTCTATTACTATAACTTTTAGTAGTAGAACATTGAATTTCTTGAATAGATTGTCAATTTTTTATTCTTTTTGTCAAAATTTTTGTTATTTTGACTTTTAATTCTTTCTAGGCAATATCTTCCATTTTATCTTTCAATCCTCTTTTGTATTTTTAAAATACTTCTATCAGTTTTCAAACGACCGAGAACTCTTTCATTTTAGATGTCATCTAAGTGGTTGATCACATGAATCTAAAATTCTGGAGCAACATCTGGTCTGGGGATATACATTTGGGAGTTGTCCAAATAGATGGAGTTTAAAATCATGAGACTAGATGGGATCACCAAGGAAGGGAACGGAGACAGAGAAGAGAAATCCAAGTACTAAGGTGTTCCAACTTTCAGAGGTCATTTTGATGAGGAAGAACCAAGATAGGGAACAGGCCAGTGAGCAAAGGGGAGGGAATGCACAAGTGTGTGATGTCCTGTAAATCAAGGGAGAAAATGTTACATGGCCAAAGGGTATGACTATCTGTGACAGATGCCACTCATAAGGCAAATGAAATGAGAATTGACTACTGGATTTAGCAATAAAGAGGTCATTGAGTCATGGGTGTTCTCGAAAATATGCCATTTAAATACAGCAGTGAGGGCAAAAGCCTGAGTGCAGCAAGATCAGGACTGAATAGGAGGATGTATATTATAGCAGAGATTACAGTCAACTCCTTTTTCCATGTAGGAGAGTAGAAATGGATCTCTGGAGGGTGGAGGGTAAACTGGTGTTCACAGAGGTTTCTCTGGAAGAGTGGGGAAACTAATGCTTCCCGGAGAATGGCAGCTTTTCCATCAAAAGCTGTGGAAACTCAATGACTTTCAGATATGAAGAGTTTGAAGAGATGAGATAGAGCATAATATTTAGGTGATATGAACTTTTCATCAAAAAATATAATATTTACCAAAATAATTGTACCGGTAGTCATGATTTTGCTGAGTACTATCAAGCTAATGCAAAATAGAGAGCGAATTTTGATATCTTTGCTTGTGATGTGTTTTTCATTAAACTCAACTACTATTAATCAGTATTTAATTATCCTGACTTTTCACTCAAGATATTTTTCACAAGTTTCTGCTACAAAGTGCTTTCAGGTATTGAGCGGGCAATTTCTTATTTGATAAAGCCTTGCCTTGAGTAGGCATTGAGTGCAGTTCCTATATGGGTGTGAGCCACCTCCTTTTTACTGAATAATACTCCTCAGACCACTTTCAACTCCTTCAGTCTTCAACCTTGACTTTGCAAGATCAGCAACAAAAGATGCTAGTTATCTCCTTAGGGATATGCATACCCAGGCTGTGATGATTTCTTTCTTTTTATTTTTGAGGAAAGCCCTTCACTGTGCTTTTCTTTTTTTTTTCTTTTGGCCGCATGGCACGGCATGTGGGATCGTAGTTCCCCACCAGGGATTGAACCCGCACCCCTGCATTGGAAGGCAGAGTCTTAACCACTGGACCATTGGGGAAGTCCCCCTTCACTGTGCTTTGTATGCCATTTTATTTTAACTGGGAGAACCTGCTTGTTAAAAGAACCAAATTTTATTCTATGGAAAACTTTAAGGCTTAGAGTTAACATAGCAGAACCATTCTTTTTTAATTTAATTGTTTTTTAGGTTTTTTTTTAATTGAGTGAAAGATTATTTAAATTCTATAGTGCTTTACAACTTTCAAAAGTTTTACAAACATGATTTCATATAATCCTATAAGAACCCTTTTCCCCCCATATCCCTATATTGCCCCTCCCTCCTCCCTCTCCCCACTGGTAACCACTAGTATGTTCTCTGTATCTGTGAGTCTGCTTCTTTTTTGTTTTATTCACTAGTTTATTGTGTTTTTTAGATTCCACATATGAGTGATATTATATAGTATTTTTCTTTCTCTGTCTGACTTATTTCACTTAGCAGAATGCCTTCCACATCCATCCATGTTGCTGCAAATTGCAAACTTTCATTCTTTTTTATGACTGAGTAGTATTCCATTCTATATATACAATACATCTTCTTTATTAATTCATCTGTTGTTGGACACTTAGGTTGCTTACATAACTTGGCCATTTTAAATAATGCCAGCAGAACCATTTTTAAGCAGAGCCCTCCTTTCATAGTGAAGACCCCAGGAGAATGTGGTAATAGGTATGAAAGGAGTACAATATTGGACAAGTTAATGAAAGTCTCTGAGCATCAGGTTCCCCTGATCCCAAGGCCTCCTGCCTTTTCTGCCTGTGTGCTTTGTCTCAGTGAGCCCTTTGTTTTAGTATGTGGCAATCCTCAGAGTGTTCACAGGCTTGTATCTCTGCCAGTTTTCCTCTGAGATCCAACTCTCCCTAGTATACATTTAAAACACTTTAAAGTCTTCCCTTAACATGATCTGCAAAGCCTCACATGATCGGCCCCTGCATACTCTTTTAGCCCCATCCTGCACAAGATTTGGAAATTATATAGTGGTCCCATACTCCCCTCTGGGGAGCCTTCCTAGGTGCGCTGGCTTGCTGTTTTTGGCTGTTAGTTGCCAAAGTGGAGTTTTGGCACTCATTTTTATTTCAACTAGTAATTGAAGAGAAGCAACATCATATCAGCCTACTTTCTAGTTGTAACAATGTTCCATGTGGTTGTCAAATACCACAAGAAAATAGTATTACTTCACACAGGTATCCTTTCCCACATGTAACAAACTCGTACTAAATCTTTGTCAGAAAGTATTTCAAATACCAGTTTGTGAAACATCAGTGGTTGTGTACAAATAATAGAACACCCTAACTGCCTGACAGATTCAATACTAGGGAGAACACTGAGAAAGGCTTTTCTTCCTGCCTTTCCTCTTCTCAGGGCATAAACTCTCAAACCCATAAGACAATCACCTATTCTGGAGATCCTTTCATTCTAAATGGATTATTTTGTAGTCATTTCCTAGAGCTGTGGTAAGAAAGTACCATAAACAAGATGGCTTAAAATAACAGAAATTTATTGTCTCACAGTTCTGAAGGCCAGAAGACTGAAATCAAGGTGTCACCAAGGCCGTCCTCTCTCTGAAACCTGTAGGGGAGACTATTCCCCTGCCTCTTTCTAATTCTGGTAGCTTGCCAGAAATCCAGGGCATCCCTTGGCTTGCAGCTACAGCACTTCAGTCTCTGGCTTCATCATGACATGGAGATGGGCAGGATGGTAGAATTCTTTAGATATGGAATAAGCCAACCAGGATAGTAAATGGACTTAAAAGAAAACCAATGCAACCTTTTTCTTTCTGGTACTA
The DNA here is from genome assembly GCF_039906515.1 of Pseudorca crassidens. Classification (NCBI taxonomy): domain Eukaryota; kingdom Metazoa; phylum Chordata; class Mammalia; order Artiodactyla; family Delphinidae; genus Pseudorca; species Pseudorca crassidens. The sequence continues at coordinate 106,683,030 of NC_090298.1, forward strand.
AAAACAACTAAACTTCTTGGATAAGATATAAAATAACTCTTAAAAGGATCAATGAGTTGACCAGAGAGTAAGGAATTATTAGTCTAAGGACTGAGAACTAAGTGGACCACTGCAGCTGGATTTTACTCTGAGGATATTTAAATTAACTTATACTCGATTACCATGAACATTACTTTTTATGATCTCATATGGATGAAAAAAGAGACAAAGTCAAAGTTCCACCCATATTGAAAATTCTGATAGATAGCTTCACCCTCCCTGTACATCTGAGACCCACAAATGGCAACACTTTCAATGTAAAAGTAAATTGGGGAAATTACATCCCCAATCATGGGCCTAAAAGGAAAGTGGACCCTTTCAAACATAGGAGCAGAATGGAAGGGCAAAGGAAACTGTTGAGAGTTAAAACCACAAACCAAGAGAATACTTAAATATACAACATGTGGGTGGTCAAAAATCTCAAACTGAGAATTTAATTTAGAGAGATCCCAAATTGTTGGTGTCCCACCTGGCAGAAGGAAATGCAAATCTCTTCAAGAACCCATTGTCTTGCCAGTCCCCAATGACTTTCCACAATAAACCCTAACGCAATTAAGAAGTCCACAATCAAAAATAACTAAAAGCACCATGAGGAAGAACCAGCAGAAACAAACTCTCAAGAATTTTAAGGACAATGGAATATCAGACACAATTTACAAAATATGTTTAATCTCTTATAATAAATTAAAACCAAGTTTGAAAATGTGCATAGGGTATAAGGAACTACAGCAAATGACAAAGCAGCTTTGAAAAATAACCAAAGAAAATATCTAGAAATAAAGGATATAATTGGAATAAAAATGTCAAAGGACATTTTCACAGAAAATGCTCTGGGCTTCCCTGGTGGCACAGTGGTTAGTAATCCGCCTGCCAGTGCAGGGGACACGGGTGCAAGCCCTGCTCCGGGAAGATCCCACATGCGGCAGAGCAACTAAGCCCATGTGCCACAACTACTTAGCTTGCGCTCTAGAAGTTTGCGCTACTGAAGTTTGCGCGCCTAGAGCCTGTGCTCTGCAGCAAGAGAAGCCACCGCAATGAGAAGCCTGTGCAACCGCAATGTAAAGTAGACCCCCCAGCCCCCCTCACTCCAAGGGGCGAAGAAACAAAGACCCAATGCAGCCAAAAATAAATAATAGATTAATAAATTTATAAAAGAAAATGCTCTGACAAAAGAAAGATTTAGTGAGTTGAAGATTAGATCTGAAAAACATTAGCCAGAATACAGCACAAAGAGGCAAAGAGATAAAAAGTATGAAGGACAGATTAAGAGGCATTGTGAGAACCCATGAAAAGTCTAACATTTGTCAAATTGGAGTCTAAAAAGGAGAAGAGAGCATAGAGTACAGGCAATATTTGAAGACAAATGGCCAGGAATCTTCCAAAATTGATGAAGGAGGGATCTCAGCATCAGATTCAAGAATCTGAACAAACCCCAAGCAGATTAAATGAGAAGAAATCCACACTTCGACAAATTTTAGTGAAACCAAAGATCCTGGATAACAAAGCATAGATCAGTTAAAAGGAGTGTAAGAAAAAACATGTAGTATATCTGAATATCTGTCAGCAATAACTGTTAAGGAGTGAACGAACCTGAACAAGAACATCGTAAAATACGAATCCCAAATGGCCAAAATAACACATGAAAAGATGCTTAGTCTCATGGGAAATACAAATTAAAATCAAATTAACATACCATTATATTTCCACCAGATTAGGGTAAAAAACTAAAAGTCCAACAATACCAAGGAATATCAAGGATGTAGAGAAATGAGAACACTCGTACATTCCTGGTGGGAGTATAAATTGACATGATCAACTTGGAAATAGTTTGGCATTACCTGTGAATATGAAAATATGTAAAATCTATAATCCAGCAATTCTACTAGTGGGCAAATACCCTAGCATTTTACCTAGTAAATACACATATGCACTATTTACGTGGACCAGGATTCTCATAGATGCATTGTGCTGTAATAGTTAAGAATTGGAAAAACCCCAATATCCATCAACATTCAAAGCAATAGCGTACAAGGGTTCCCTTTTCTCCACATCCTTGTCAGCATTTGTTATCTGTCTTTTTGATGATAGCCTTCCTGACAGGTGTGAGGTGATATCTTATTGTGGTTTTGATTTCTATTTCCCTGATAATTATTGATACTGAACACCTTTCCATGTACCTGTGGGCCATCTGTATGTCTTTGGAAAAATACACATTCAGATTCTTTGCCTATTTTCTAATTGGGTTACAATAAAGCAGTTAACCTTTTCACGTTACTGCTCTGCTTCAGATTTGGGAGACCTAAGGTCACCGTGAATTTTTCTTGCTCTAAGATGAGGGGCTGAAGAGTATTGTAATGTTCAAAGAATCAACCTGCATTCTTTAAGATGGGATGTTAGTCATAACTGTCATATTTTCACTTCTCAAATATGCTATGAGAATTAAATTAAATTTTATCTGGGATCACCAAATGCAAACAACATAAATTTGTACCTAAGAGTATTTTGTAGCTATAGGAATGTTTTCCTCATTTATTATAGAGTTAAGTCCCAAATTCAAAGTCTTAGAACTCAGGAAATTCCTAATTAAATTTCTCATAGTAGTAATGTCCCTTGAATAATTTTCATCATTTTTTTGGAGATAAAGAAAAGAGCCTCAAGTTTCCTGGCCTTGAGGTAGATGCAAGCCCCCCAAAATACATTTTATTTTACCTTTTAAACTATTATTAGGTAAGGGCAGGAGGCCTCCTTTAGATCTTGCCACTATTCTGCTCAAAATTCTCCAGTAACTTACTATCTCATTCAGAGTAAAATCCAAGCTCCTTGCAGGGCCTGGAAAGCTGGCCCTACTTGACCTCACTCCTGGTCACCGCACTGACATCCTGTCCCCCTCCCCTTTCCCCTCTTTCTTCACTCTATGTGTGTTCCTGTCTCAGGGCTTTTGCCTTTGCTTTCCCTTGGCTGGGAATACTTCTGCTCTACTGAACCATGTGGCTCCCTCCTGCCCCATTTTTTAGGTCTTTGTTCCTCTTTAGGGAAATCTTCTCTGACAATCCTACTATAAATCACAGTACTCCTCTCCTAACACACATTCCTTTTACCCATTCCATGCTTTATTTTTATGCATAACATTTTGCACATGACACTTAAATATTTTACCTTTCAAGATAAGTAGGCAATTGTCATTAAAATCTGAGCTTCATGAGGGTAGGTACTTTAGCTACTTTTTTTTTCTCATGACTGTGACCCAGTACCCAGAACACTGCCCATAGTAGGTGATCAGTAACTTAATCATTGGGTAAATGAACGCCTAATGGTGTTGTCCCAGTCTTCAAGATTCCTTGCTGAGTTTGTTCATCCAGTTGGAACTTTGGCTATTGGCTTATGTACTAATGCATCCATTGCTAAATTGTGGGGTCTTTGGCAGGGCCTCTGATTTCAAAGTCTGAGTAATCTGTGCCAGCCTTGTTCTGACACCAGACCTTTTGGTTCTGTCAACTTCGTTGATGCCTCCTTTTTCAACTACCCCTAACCTCTTCTAGAACTCAGGGGAACCTCCTTCCGAAATTACTCCTGGTTGTGAATGAGGAGCTTGAGACTAGCCTCTCAGGCCTTTTCTCTGTCTAAGCAGAAGCCAAAATGGCATTTGTGTTCTCTGGTTGTCCCAGGATGGTACAAGGCAATCATTGTAGCTGATTCTTCTCAGAGTTCAAGTGGGAATATGGTTATATGCCCCTCTGCTTCGTAATTCTTAAAACTATGACGTTGGTTTCTGGCACCTCATTTCCTTCTTGTTGCTCCCATGTGTAACCTGTGTTCCTCATTATCATTCTTCAGATATTAACCAGTAAATGGATGATTCCTCCTGTTGTTTAGAAGAAAAAAAAGGAATTGTTGTTGTTGTGTTTTATTTTAAAAGAATGGAAAAAGAATCTTCAGATATGATTGATGACATAAGCTTTTTATCAGGGCCCAGTATAAGAGGTCACATTATCAAACACTTTAGTACTGGTTGCTTCTTAATGTACTTTCTACTGTAGCATTTATAGTTGCAGAGCAGCCTCATAAAGGTAAGGCTTACAACCAAATAATTTGCTATGATAAACTTAATTTTCAACACTGGCCTACTACTGATCAATTTATTTGTGAAGGAAGGGTTCAGAATTTAATTCAAATTATTGGCATTAAACTGCTCTTTTTTTAACATCTTTATTGGAGTATAATTGCTTTACATTGTTGTGTTAGTTTCTGCTTTATAACAAAGTGAATCAGCTATACGTATACGTATACCTATATCCCCATATCCCCACCCTCTTCTGTATCCTTCCCACCCTCCCTATCCCACTCCTCTAGGTGGTCACAAAGTCCTGAGCTGATCTCCCTGTGCTATGTGGCTGCTTCCCAATAGCTGTTTTACATTTGATAGTGTATATATGTCAATTTCACTCTCTCACTACATCCCAGCTTACCCTTCCCCCTCCCTGTGTCCTCAAGTCCATTCTCTACGTCTGCATCTTTATTCGTGTCCTGTCCCTAGGTTCTTCAGAACCTTTTTTTTTTTAGATTCCATATAATTTAGCATACGGTATTTGTTTTTTCTTTCTGACTTACTTCACTTTGTATGACAGACTCTAGGTCCATCTACCTCACTACAAATGACTCAATTTCGTTTCTTTTTATGGCTGAGTAATATTCCATCGTATATATGTGCCACATCTTCTTTATCCATTCATCTGTCGATGGACACTTAGGTTGCTTCCATGTCCTGGCTATTGTAAATAGAGCTGCAGTGAACATTGTGGTACATGACTCTTTTTGAATTATGGTTTTCTCAGGGTATATGCCCAGTAGGGGGATTGCTGGGTCATAAGGTAGTTCTATTTTTAGTTTTTTAAAGAACCTCCATACTGTTCTCCATAGTGGCTGTGTCAATTTACATTTCCACCAACAGTGCAAGAGGGTTTCCTTTTCTCCACACCCTCTCCAGCATTTATTATTTGTAGATTTTTGATGATGGCCATTCTGACTGGTGTGAGGTGATACTTCATTATAGTTTTGATTTGCATTTCTCTAATGATTAGTGATGTTGAGCGTCCTTAACATGTGTTTGCTGGCAGTCTGTATACATTCCTTGGAGAAATGACTATTTAGGACTTCTGCCCGTTTTTGGATTGGGTTGTTTGGTTTTTTTTAATATTGAGCTGCATGAGCTGCTTGTATATTTTGGAGCATGAATCCTTTGTCAGTTGCTTCCTTTGCAAATACTTTCTCCCATTCTGAGGGTTGTCTTTTTGCCTTGTTTATGGTCTCCTTTGCTGTGCAAAAACTTTTAAGTTTCATTAGGTCCCATTTATTTAGTTTTGTTTTTATTTCCGTTTCTCTAGGAGGTAGATCAAAAAGGATCTTGCTGTGATTGATGTCATAGAGTGTACTGCCTAGGTTTTCCTCTAAGAGTTTTACAGTGTCTGGCCTTACATTTAGGTCTTTAATCTATTTTGAGTTTATTTTTGTGTATGGTGTTAGGGAGTATTCTAATTTCATTCTGTTACATGTAGCTGTCCAGTTTTCCCAGCACCACTTATTGAAGAGACTGTCTTTTCTCCATTGTATTCTTGCCTGCTTTATCAAAGATAAGGTGACCATATGTGCGTGAGTTTATCTCCGGACGTTCTATCTTGTTCCATTGATCTATATTTCTGTTTCTGTGCCAGTACCATACTGTCTTGATTACTGTAGTTTTGTAGTATGGTCTGAAGTCAGGGAGCCTGATTCCTCCAGCTCCGTTTTTCTTTCTCAAGATTCATTTGGCTATTTGGGGTCTTTTGTGTTTCCATACAAATTTTGAAATTTTTTATTCTACTTCTGTGAAAAATGCCATTGGTAGTTTGATAGGGATTGCATTGAATCTGTAGATTGCTTTGGGTAGTATAGTCATTTTCACAATATTGATTCTTCCAATCCAAGAACATGGTATATCTCTCCATCTGTTGGTATCATCTTTAATTTCTTTCATCAGTGTCTTATAGTTTTCTGCATACAGGTCATTTGTCTCCCTAGGCAGGTTTATTCCTAGGTATTTTATTCTTTTTGTTGCAATGGTAAATGGGAGTGTTTTCTTAATTTCTCTTTCAGATTTTTCATCATTAGTGTATAGGAATGCCAGAGATTTCTGTGCATTAATTTTGTATCTTGCAACCTTACGAAATTCATTGATTATCTCTAGTAGTTTTATGGTGGCATCCTTAGGATTCTCTACGAGTAGTATCATGTCATCTGCAAACAGTGACAGTTTTACTTCTTTTTTTCCAATTTGGATTCCTTTTATTTCTTTTTCATCTCTGATTGCTGTAGCTAAAACTTCCAGAACTATGTTGAGTAATAGTGTTGAGAATGTTTGTCATATATGGCCTTTATTATGTTGAGGCAGGTTCCCTCTATGCCCACTTTCTGGAGAATTTTTATTATAAATCAGTGTTGAATTTTGTCAAAAGCTTTTTCTGCATCTATTGAGATCATCATATGGTTTTTACCCTTCAGTTTGTTAATATGATGTATCACATTGATTGATTTGCATATATTGAAGAATCCTTGCATTCCTGGGATAAAACCCACTTGATCATGGTGTATGATCCTTTTAATGTGCTGTTGGGATTCTCTTTGCTAGTATTTTGTTGAGGATTTTTGCATCTATGTTCATCAGTGATATTGGCCTGTACTTTACTTTTTTTGTGATATCTTTGTCTGGTTTTGGTATCAGGGTGATGGTGGCCTCATAGAATGAGTTTGGGAGTGTTCCTCCCTCTGCTACATTTTGGAAGAGTTTGAGAAGGATAGGTCTTAGCTCTTCTCTAAATGTTTGATAGAATTCACCTGTGAAGGCATCTGGTCCTGGACTTCTGTATGTTGGAAGATTTTTAATTACGGTTTCAATTTCATTATTTGTGATAGGTCTGTTTGTATTTTCTTTTTTTTTTTTTTTTTTTTTTTTGCGGTATGAGGGCCTCTCACTGCTGTGGCCTTTCCCGCTGCGGAGCACAGGCTCCGGACGCGCAGGCTCAGCAGCCATGGCTCACGGGCCCAGCCGCTCCGCGGCATGTGGGATCTTCCCAGACTGGGGCATGAACCTGTGTCCCCTGCATCAGCAGGCGGACTGTCAACAACTGTGCCACCAGGGAAGCCCTGTTCATATTTTCTATTTCTTCCTGGTTCAGTCTAGGAAGGTTGTGCTTTTCTAAGAATTTGTCCATTTCTTCCAGGTTGTCCATTTTATCAGCATATCGTTGCTTGTAGTAATCTCTTATGATCCTTTGTATTTCTGCAGTGTCAGTTGTTACTTTTCCTTTTTCATTTCTAATTCTGTTGATTTGAGTCTTCTCCCTTCTTTTCTTGATGGATCTGGCCAGTGGTTTATCAATTTTGTTTATCTTCTCAAAGAACCAGCTTTTATTTTTATTGATCTTTGCTACTGTTTCCTTCATTTCTTTTTCATTTGTTTCTGATCTGATCTTTATGATTTCTTTCCTTCTGCTAACTTTGGGGTTTTTTTTGTTGTTCTTCTTCTTTCTCTAATTGCTTTATGTGTAAGGTTAGGTTGTTTGAGATTTTTCTTGTTTCTTGAGGTAGGATTGTATTGCTATAAACTTCCCTCTTAGAACTGCTTTTGCTGCATCCCATAGGTTTTGGGCCGTAATGTTTTCATTGTCATTTGTTTCTAGGTGTTGTTTTGATTTCTCTTTGATTTCTTCAGTGTTCTCTTGGTTATTTAGTAGCATATTGTTTCACCCCCATGTGTCTGTATTTTTTACAGTTTTTTTCCTGTGATTGATATCTAGTCTCATAGCATTGTGGTCACAGAACATACTTGATACAATTTCAGTTTTCTTAATTTGCCAATGCTCTATTTGGGACCCAAGATATGATCTATCCTAGAGAATGTTACATGAGCACTTGAGAAGAAAGTGTATTTTGTTGTTTTTGGATGGAATGTCCTATAAATATCAATTAAGTCCATCTTGTTTAGTGTATCATTTAAAGCTTGTGTTTCCTTATTTATTTTCATTTTGAATGATTTGTCCATTGGTGAAAGTGGGGTGTTAAAGTCCCCTACTAGGATCGTGTTACTGTCGATTTCCCCTTTTATGGCTGTTAGCATTTACCTTATGTATTGTGGTGCTCCTATGTTGGGTGCATAAATATTTACAATTGTTATATCTTCTTGGATTGATCGCTTGATCATTATGTAGTGTCCTTCCGTGTCTCTTGTAGTAGTCTTTATTTTAAAGTCTATCTTGTCTGATATGAGAATTGCTACTCCAGCTTTCTTTTGATTTCCATTTGCATGGAATATCTTTTTCCATCACTTCACTTTCAGTCTGTATGTGTCCCTAGGTTTGAAGTGGGTCTCTTTTAGACAGCATATATAAGGGTCTTGATTTTGCATCCATTCAGCCAGTCTGTGTCTTTTGGTTGGAGTATTTATCCATTTACATTTAAGTTAATTATCGATATGTATATTCCTAATACCCTTTTCTTAATTGTTTTTGGTTTGTTTTTGTAGGTCTTTTCCTTCTCTTGTGTTTCCTGCCTAGAGAAGTTCCTTTAGCATTTGTTGTAAAGCTGCTTTGGTGGTGCTGAATTCTCTTAGTGCTTTCTTGTCTGTAAAGGTTTTAATTTCTCCATCAAATCTGAATGAGATTCTTGCTGGGTAGAGTAACCTTGGTCGTAGGTTTTTCCCTTTCATCACTTTAAATATGTCCTGCCACTCCCTTCTGGCTTGCCGAGTTTCTACTGAGAGATCAGCTGTTAACCTTATGGGGATTCCTTTGTATGTTATTTGTTGCTTTTCCCTTGCTGCTTTTAATATTTTTTCTTTGTATTTAATTTTTGTCAATTTGATCACTATGTGTCTTGGCATGTTTCTCCTTTGATTTATCCTGTGTGGGACTCTCTGTGCTTCCTGGACTTGACTGATTATTTCCTTTCCCATATTCGGGAAGTAATCTCTTCAAATATTTTCTCAGACCCTTTCTTTTTCTCTTCTTCTTCTGGGACCCCTATAATTCGAATGTTGCTGTGTTTAATGTTGTCCCAGAGGTCTCTGAGACTGTCCTCAATTTTTTCCATTCTTTTTTGTTTATTCTGCTCTGCGGTAGTTATTTCCACTATTTTATCTTCCAGGTCACTTATCTGTTCTTCTGTCTCAGTTATTCTGCTATTCATTCCTTGTAGAGAATTTTTTATTTCATTTATTGTGTTGTTCATCATTGTTGGTTTGCTCTGTAGTTCTTCTATGTCCTTGTTAAATGTTTCTTGCATTTTGTCTATTCTATTTCCAAGATTTTGGATCATCTTTACTTTCATTACTCTGAATTGTTTTTCAGGTATTTCCTCTTCATTTGTTTGGTCTGGTGGGTTTTTACCTTCCTCCTTCATCTGCTGTGTATTTCTCTGCCTTATTTTACTTAACTTACTGTGTTTGGGGTCTCCTTTTTGCAGGCTCCAGGTTCATAGTTTCCATTGTTTTTGGTGTCTGCCCCCAGTGGCTAAGGTTGGTTCAGTGGGTTGTGTAGGCTTCCTCTTAGAGGGGACTGGTGCCTGTGTTCTGGTGGATGAGGCTGGATCTTGTCCTTCTGGTGGACAGGACTGAATCCAGTGGTGTGTTTTGGGGTTTCTGTGAACTTATTATGATTTTAGGCAGCCTCACTGCTAATGGGTGGGGTTGTGTTCCTGTCTTGCTACTTGTTTGACATGGTGTGTCCAGCACTAGAGCTTGCTGGTCGTTGAGTGGAGCTGGGGCTCAACGTTGAGACAGAGATCTCTGGGAGAGCTCTCGCTGATTGATATTACTTGGGGCTTGGAGGTCTCTGGTGGTCCAGTGTCCTGAACTTGGCTCTCCCACCTCCGAAGCTCTGGCCTGACACCTGGCCGGAGCACCAAGACCCTTTTGGAAAGTCTGAGGTCTTCTGCCAGCATTCAGTAGGTGTTCTGTAGGAGTTGTTCCACATGTAGATGTATTTCTGATGTATTTGTGGGAAGGAAGGTGATCTCCACGTCTTATTCCTCCACCATCTTGGAGTTCCTCCCCTAAACTGCTCTTTTTATATTAAGTATCTTACCTTTCAAGAATTGATTTGGGTATTTATTTTCCATGTTGTAACAAAATGCACAATTCTTTGGTATAATCTCCACATTGAACTGATTTCAGTGCTTATTGCTAGACTGTTTATATCAAAATTTCCCCCATTTTTATCTTTTAATTTTATTTCTTTCATCCCCTGATATTAAGAGGTTTTTTTTTTAAGAGTGCATGTTTGGCATATTTTCTGGGGTCTTACATATATGAGAATGTCTGTATGCCACCTTCACAAAAGGAAAACCACTTGGTTGGGCATAAAATTGTCGAGTAGAAAATTGTTCCCTTCAAAACTATAGACGTTGCTGCCTCTAGTTTGAAGGGATGATTTTTCCTTCCTCTTGATTGGTTACATTTTTCCTCAGTTCTCATTTTAATCTTCTCTTCTTATTCTCATAATAGATACGATCTAGTCATATTCCCTCAAAAGTCAGAGTGTGTGGATTCTCTGTTGTCTTGAGAGATTGTTGAATTTCATCTTGGCTGTACAATTAAAAGGTGGTTTCTAGTAGATATTTACATGGTACAATTCACCTCTGCAGAGATAGCATCTTCTCTCGTTCCCATATTCTGATATATGATACTGTGAACTCATAGAATATATGAAAACCTACCAGCAGACACTGCTGCCAAGGACCATGGTCTCTTCCCCAACCTGCAGTACCTCACACAACTCACAGGAGGTTGTGTGTCTCTGCCAGTTCCCTCCCCCACTACTCCATGAATGCGTCCTTGCCTCCCTTCCCCTGATTGATTTGTATATCTAATTGAACGGAGGGAGATGGTTAGTGGAGAATGGGAGAAGTAGAGAGTGAAAAGTGGAAGAGTCTATCCAGACTACAGTGTTCTGGTTTGCTCAGAAAACGTACCTTTCATCTTGCCATAGACCCTGGTTTTCTAAGTCTGGAAACATTTTGAGGGAGGGGGTTAACCTGAGGTTTTACACCTGTTCCTATTTTTTTTTTTCAAGTATTTCTATTATAAGTTGCTTTGCCTGGGTGGTTAAACAAAAAAATGAAAATAACAGAACTTATTCACTTCTTTAGCCTTACAACTTTCATTTCTAAAATTTAAACAAGTTAGACTGGATTCTGACCAATGGTTATTGTCATTTACCTGCAGTTTAATCTTAGGAAAACTTAGAAAACAGAGCTAATTCCAGTGTAGATGTCATGAAACAGCAAAGTGCTTCTTTTACTTTTAGCAAAAGAAGGAAACTTTTTTCTATGGTATAATTTAAACTTTCAGTGGAATTTTAAAGTTAACCTCCTTATCCATGCAACTTGTTTTACAGTTGAGACTTTTCAAGGTCCCATTCAGCTCCAAGGACTAGTGCCATTAGCCATATCTCTAGACCTTTGGAGCAATCAGTGGGATTGAATTTCAGTAATGCAGGGAAGCCTTGTGCAGGCAAAAGACTGCTTGGGGATCTGGCCTCGCCATAGCAGCTTCAGGTGTTCAGGTGTGCTGAGAGGCAGATGGCTTCCTGATTGGTGATCATCCCATCTTGAGACAGGAAGAGTCAAGGGCAACAGAGCTCCAGTTGGAGAGTGCGCACCCTGAACGGAAAACTATGGCCCCCTTGTCCCCTTGGGCAAAGTGAATGCTTTCCACATCATATTTTACTGAAGCACAGTTTTCTGAGAATGTCCTAACAATTTCAAAATGACATTTTTATGTGGCTTAATGTTCCTAATTTGCTACAACTTACATTACATCTCTACTTGCCTAAACCAAGGACCAGATGGAATACATTCTGGTCAGGCATCCAGACAGTTACTATTTAGGGGATAATGTAGCCTTTTTAAATTTTTCACAAGAGAGTAAGAGTCTGATTTTAGTACTCTCCATTCACAGGATGAATTTTATGCCAAGATAAATTTTAGCTCCCAATATTACCTTTCAGTCGGAAACATTTTATCTTGGTTTTAGGGACCATTTGATTTTCTGATATTTTTTGGTAACAGTTTGCTAACATTTAAAATGAGATATAAATATTTGGCAAAGCATATAAACATTTTCCTGTACCTACTGCAAAAAAATATTGGATTTCTGTTTCAGCATAGAAATACAGTTATGGAATTATGAGATGTAAGAATGATTGTATGTTGGAACTTAAAAGAAATGTATAATCAAGTACTTGAAAACATTTCTGTTTAGGCAATTTCAGTAACAAATACAATTTGAAATGGGTAACTTTTGGGGAGAAAATGGATTTCTGATAGACCAACTACTCTTTCAAAAGCCAAACTTGACATCCTGTTTGTTGGACCAAACTAGCCTCTTTCCAGTCATCACCCTATTTGATTTCACAGACAAATTGACACTCCTATTTCTTCTGTCCTTTATAGTTTCTCCCTACTTTGTTCCTGCAATGCCATTCTTAGCTCTCCTTCTATCTCTGTGAATGTTACCACTCAACTTCTGGTATTAATTTCTTTCTGTGTTGTTTTTTTTTTTTGCGGTACGCGGGCCTCTCACTGTTGTGGCCTCTCCCGTTGCGGAGCACAGGCTCCGGACGCGCAGGCTCAGCGGCCATGGCTCACGGGCTTAGCCGCTCCGCGGCATGTGGGATCTTCCCGGACCGGGGCACGAACTCGTGTCCCCTGCATCGGCAGGCGGACTCTTAACCACTGCGCCACCAGGGAAGCCCTCTTTCTGTGTTTTTACTCCATAATTATATTTTAGGTATGCCTCAAGATTCTGCCTTTTTTTTTTTTTTTTTTGGTTCTTCTGTCTCTTGTACTTATCAAAAACCTAAACCAAACCAAACCAAACCAAAACAAAAATCCTCATCATTTGTGTAGGTACAAAGAGGTATTGTTTCAACAAAGATGCCCTAATTATTCTCTTCTGAATAGTAATTCTGAATTTCTGGCTATCTGCTTCCATTTTTACCTTTACAACTCATACAACCATCACATGTAATAATTAATAATTAAATTCATTACTTTCCCCTTAAAACTGATATCCATCCTAATTTCCCTCTATTGGTATATGCAAGAGTAGTCTCCTTATCACTCAGGCTGAAAACCCAGGGCTTTCTTTAATTCTTCCTTACTACCAACATCTAAATTGTCACCATGTTCTGTTGAATGTGATGTTAAAGTGTCCTTGAAGGAGAGTCCACCAAATTATAATTTACAATCTCTACCATCAAGTATGCAAACTTTTTTTCTGCAGCATTGTCAATACTGTGTACTAAAAATTGTTTTAGTCTTTAGAAGTAACATTACTACCAACCTTAAGAAATAAAAAGAACTATAAACTAATGCTATGAACAGTCATCTGCTTAAAAATGAGACAACTTAGATGAAATGGACAAATTCCCAGAAAGACACAAACTATCAAAACTGTCTCAACAAGAAATAGAAAACTCAAATAGACCAATGATAAGTAAAGAAATTGAATTTTTAATTTTAAAAATTCTCAAAAGAAAATCTGAAACCCATATGAATTTGCTGGTAAGTTTTATCAAACATTTGTAGAAGAACTAACAATTCTTTACAAATTATTCCTAAAATATAACAGTGGAGGGAAAACTTTTCAGTTCTATCTATGAGATCAGTACTACCTGGATACCAGAACTAGAGATAGACATCGCAAGAAAAGAGAAAGGCAGTAGATCAATACCTCTTACAATTTTATTTGCAAAAATCCTTAACAAAATAATAGCAAACCAAATCTGGCACCACTTAAAAAAAGGATTATAGATTACAAACAAGTGTGATTTATCTCAGGAAATGCAAGGTTGATTTAACATCTGAAAATCAATTAATGTAATACACCATATCAATAAAATAAAAGACAAAGACCAGGATCATCTCAAAAGACACAGGTAAAACATTTGACAAAATTCAACACCTTCCATGATAAAAACACTGCAAACTTGGAATAGAAGGGAAGTTCCTCAACCTGATAAAGGGCATCTATAAAAACCCAGTACTAATATCATACTTGATGGTAAAAACTAAACGTTTTCCCCTTAAGATCAAGAATAAAACAAAAATGTCCACTCTTGCCCCTGGAGATTCTAGTCCAGATCAATAAGACATGAAAAAGAAATAAAGATCTTCCAGATTAGAAAGGAAGAAGTAAAACTGTCTTTTTTGCAAGTTGCAGCAAATCCTAAGAAATCCAATAAAAAACCATGAGAACTAATAAATGAGTTCAACAAGGAGGCAAGATGCAAGATCAATATACAAAAATCAGTTGCATTTCTGTATATACCAGAAATAAAAATGTAAAAATGAAATTAAGAAAACAATTCCACTTATAATAGCATTAAAAAGAATGAAATACTTAGAAATTTACTTAGCCAAAGAAGTGCATGATTTGTAAACTGAACACTACGAAAAATTGCTGAAAGAAATTACAGAAATTAAATGAAAAAAACTAAATAATGGAAAGATGTCTAAAGTTAATTGATTAAAAAACAAAATGTTACATGGCAAGGCCCTCCAAATTATCTAGAGATTTAACACAATTCCCCTCAAAATCCCAACTGAATTCTTTCTAGAAATTAACAAGCTCATCCTAAAATGAATAATGAAATAAAAGGGACCAAAAAAGCTAAAAGAATCCTGAAAAAGAACAAAGTTGGAGAACTAACACTTCCTGATTTCAAAACTTACTAAACTATAGTAATAAACTAATGTGGTGCTGGCATAAGGATAGACATGTAATTCTGTGTAATTAAATTTAGAGTCTAGAATAAACTCTAAAATTATAAATTCTTAGAGTATAACATAGTAAACCTTTGTAATCTTGGTTTAGGCAAAGCATTCTTAGACAAAAAAAGTACAAATATTGAAGGAAAAATAAGTAATTTGGTTCCATCTTTGTTAAAAACTTTTGTGCTTCAAAGGATACTATCAAGACAGTGGAAAGACAATTCACAAAATAGGAGAAAATATTTGCAAACCATTTATGTAATAAAAGACTTATAGCAAGGGTATATAAACAACTCTGAACTCAGCAATAAAAAGAGTCCCAAAACAGACATTTCTCAGAATAGCTATTGAAAAAAAGATGTTAAGAAGTGTTGGTAGGATCTGGAAAAACTGTAACCCTCATGCTTTGGTAGTGGGAATGAAAAATGGTACAGCTGCTTTGGAAAGTAGTTTGGCTGTACCTCAAAATATTAAACATGCAGATACCATATGACCCAGCAATTTCACTTCCAGGCATATACTCAACATATCTATGTCCATTCAAAGCTGTGCTTGAATGTTCATAGCATTACTATTCATAATAGCCAAAAATTGTAAACAACCCAAATGTGCATCAATTAATGGATAAATAAATAAAATGGAACATTATATAGCAATTTAAAAAATAAGAAGAATACTGATATATGCTACAAAATGGGTGAACCTTGAAAACGTGCTGAATGAAAGAAGCTGGTCACAAAAGGCCATTTTGTGACCATTGATATGACTGTGATTCCATTTATATGAAATGTTCAGAACAGGAAAATCCATCAAAGAAGAAAGTAGATTAATGGTTATCTGGGGCTGATATATAGGATTGGGAGGAATTAGGGAATGATTGCTAAGGGGTACAGGGTTTCTTTTGAGGATGAGGAAAATGTTTTCAAATTGTGTGATAGTTGCACAATTCTGTGAATATATTCTAATTGGGTGAATTGAGTAGTATGTGAATTATATCACAACAAATATGTAAAAATGTTTTAATCTTTACAATCAAAGTGAAAAATAGTTATATAATTGGCATTTTAATTTGTATATACTTGACTGTGTGAAAATGAGTATCTTTTCATACAGTTATAAAACCATTGTAATTTTTTTGTATATACTGTCTACTGATGAATTTGACTTATTTTTCTGTTGAGCTGTTGGATTTTCCTTATTGATTTGTAATTAAAATAATACATTTATTTACTAAGTAAAGTAATATTTTTATTTATAAGTAAAATAATACATTGCCTGATGTATATTGTAAATATTTTTTTTCAATTATTCACTTGTCATTTTGTTTATGGCAATTTTTGTCCTTGTATAAAAATTTAATGTGTTTAATCAGTTATCAATCTTTACTTCCTGGTTTCCTTGAACTGTTTCTTGCTTATTTACAAAGATCTTTTTCAAGATAAAATAAAATCACTCCATATATTCTTCTATTATTTTTCAAATTTCATTCTTTATGATTTTTGGGTTTTTTTTTTAAGTCTTTATTGAATTTGTTACAATATTGCTTCTGTTTTATGTTTTTGGTTTTTTGGCCATGAGGTATATGGGATCTCAGCTCCCTGACCAGGGATCGAACCCATACCCTCTGCATTGGAAGGCGAAGTCTTAACCACTGGACTGCCAGGGAAGTCCTCATTCTTTACGTTTCAAACTTTGACCCATTTGGAAATTATTTGAAATTCAGATTGAAATAATAATATATTATTACTATTTCCACATTATTAGACTGTCATCCCTACCTGATTTACTGAATTATCTTTTATCTACCAATTTGAATACAATAGAGTGCATTAAATTTGCTCAGTTACTTAGATCTTTTTCATCTCTTCTATTGTGCTGCCTGTCTAATCACTCTTTTCTTTAGAAGCATTCTGCCTCGCAGTTTTATATTTATTCTCATACTTGGGCAGGCAAGTCACCTTTCTTATTTTTTAGTTAATTTTTGACTATATTTACATGTTTACTTTTCTACATGAACATCAGAATAAACTTGTCTAAAAGGGGAAATTAGAAGGAACCATATAAACATTCATATAAGGAACCATATACACATGCATTTTTTAAATGTTAAAATTACATGATATTTTTATATTAAGAGATAGTTTATATCTTTACGGTACTGTGTTTTCCTAGTTAAAACAGAATACGACTTTCCAATTCTCAAGTCTTAAAAATTATTTCTCAGTAAATTCTATTTCCTTAAATGTTCTATATGTATGTCTAGGTACTGTAGCTTTGTTGTTGGATCTTTTCTTCCATTTTATTTTCTATGAAGTAGAATCATGAAATTGACTTTTTTGTAAGTTAAAAAACAGGAATTTTGGCAATTTTGTATGGTTCAAACTAATAATTGGTGGTTTTAATAAAGGAAAATACTTTTCACTTATTAATTTGTGATCATCTAACTTAAATTCTTACTGTTTTAATATTTTTTCAGTTGATCATTTGGGGTTCTGGTCTAAAATCAGATCATCTTTCTTATTTTTATGCTGTACTATTCTTTCTTATTTTTGATGCTTTGTATCGTCCCCTTGTTATTTGACTTAGTTAGTACTTCCAGAACATTTAACAATTATGGCATCATTCATTCAATGATATCTGTTGAGCATCTACCATGTTCTAGAGCCTAAGATTCATCACTAATCAAATCAGATAAAATTCCTTACGTGGAATGTAGAATGGAAATTCTAGCATTCTTCCATTTTTCTTGATTTTAATGTGAATGAGTCAAAAATATTTAAAATACTATGCTGCTTTTTTTTGAGTAGGGCGTAAGTACATATTGTGTTAAGAACATTTTCATGTTTTCCTATATTATCATGATCATTTCATATGAATATATGGTTTCTGTCATCTACAGGAATGAACATATATTTTTTCCTATTTGACCTATTAATTTTGTGAATTTCATTAATAATGTTCAATCATTTTATTCCTGAGATGAGCACCAATTAGGCAAAGTGAAAGAGTCTTTAAATATTCTGGAAGGTTTTAGTTACTAATACCCAGGATTTTTGTGTTGATATTGATAGGGAGGCTACTCTATAACATTTTATAATCTGTGTGACTTACCAGCTTTCATTTTATTGGCTTCATAAGGAGGAAATTTGTCTCTCTATTCACTTTAAAAAAAATAAATTGTTTAAATCGCATTAGAAATTGTTTGTTCCTTGAAACTAAAAATATTTACCTTTGAAAATATACTGATGTATACTTTCTTTTTTTGAGATTTTCCTTTAATAATGCTTTTTATTTCCCATGTGATAATCCATAGGTTTCAATTTTCTGGTTGAGTTCAGTTTAGGAAATGTATATTTTTTGAGAAAATCATTTTTGTTCAGGTCTTTGAGTTTATTAACATAACTGTGAGTGAAGTAGTTTGTATAATTGTTGTGTAGTCCCCGTATTTATAGTTATTTTTCTCAAGAACAGGTATGTTGTAAATGACTCAAGGATAAGCTCTTTTGCCTATGGCCAAATCTCCAGGCAGTGAGGGCAGGGAAAAGTGAGAGGAAAATGGGAGGGAACTGAAGAAGGGGCCATGTCCCATGTGGGGTGCTGGCTGGCGTGAAGACGAAAGAATAATAAAGGTTAACATTTACTGAACGCTTACTGTGTTACAGGAGCTTCCCCAGTAAAGTTTTACAACAGACCCCAACCTCCCCCCGAGATTGGTATGGCTGTTCTTTCATTTTCACAGATGAGGAAATTGGGACACTGAAATGTTCAACAGTGTGCTCAAGGTTGTGTGATCACTAAAAAGCTGAGCTGGGAGTTGAAAGGAGGCAGCAGAGCCTACTTTTCTTAATCAGTGTGTGAGCTAAGGAAGGTGAAGGATTGCATGATGCGGAGTGAAGAATTTAGACAATTCAGTAGTAACTCGGAGGAATATTGGCTCCTAGAAATTTGCAGAAATCTTGAAAAATGAACTAAATACCAGAAGATAATGGGTTCAAGCTGAATTTACCTAGGTCTTCAGTGGCAAAATGATCCCTCTTGATATCAGGGTGAAAGACTGAATACACAAGCAGATAATGGTCAGAACACATGTAAAAGTAAAACTTTGACCCACAACCTGCAGCAACCAGCTTAGGAAACCAATCTGTAAGTCAGACTTGTAGGAAGTCAGACTGTTATCTCTAGTTACAGGTATGGGAAACCAAACAATAATCCCTATAATGATCAACTCAAAATGTCCAGGACTTGATTAATAACTGACAGGTTCCCTAATTGTGTCCCCACTTCCAACTTAGGCTCAACCAGGGAAAGCCAAATACACACCCCTAAGCACTTACATAGGATGCCGGATTCTGGTTAGCCTGCCCACAGCCAACATGCCCACAGCCAACAGCCTCCAACCAGGGCACACTGAGCCTTTCCTTTTTCCCACTCTGAAGCTTTCCCACTCCTCAGTCTGCCTTTGAGTCTTTACCAAATGCAGGTGGTGGTGGCTGACTCACCTCCTATACCAGGCTCTGAATAAATATCTCTTGCTTGTTCTCATTTGGTTGGTCTTCATTAAGTTCCACAAGTGTTACTATTCTGTGTGTATGTGTCTGTGTTTTCCATAGCATTGTATTTCCATTGTAAGAGCTTCAAGACTAGGCTCTTGATTTATTCTTAGTTATATCTCCCTGAGCATAACCTGGTGTGTTTTACATTAGTAGGGAGCCAGAATATTTGCTGAATAGAATTTTTAATGAGAATTCAATTAGCTTATGTTTCCTTGTGCTATATAAAATGCTTCCCTGTGTAGTAGTTATTTAGAGTTTAATAAATTATGTTGAAAAGATATTGCCCCTGTTGTGTAGTAGCTTAGATAATAATAATAACATATTAATATTAATCTATTAATAATAACAGCACTAATCACATGCCAGGCATTATTTTAGTTGTTTCAAATATATTAACTCTCAACACAGCCCCAGAAGGCAGGCGTTATGATGACTCCTGTTTTACACATGAGGGAACTAAGGGCAAAAAGCTTAATTAAGTTGCCAAAAGCCACAGAAACTAGAAACTAGTGGAGCCAACATCTAGACTCAAGGAATCTAATCCTAGAGCCTTAATTGCTAAACTACAATGTCTCTCAATTTTAAAGACAGATTTAATATCGTCCACTTCTGGGACCTAGGCATCAAGTTCTGGAGGCACAAAATAGGGTCCCTGCTTTTGCGGAATGTGGGCATTTTAAAAAATTGCATCTTTGGGAAGGGGAATGAGGGCATTGAGGGATCGTAAAGGAGGGGACATAGGGTGGGTATTGGAAGATGGATTTTGTGGTGAGTAGTTTTTTCCCCAAAGACTCAGCACAAGTATGACTAGTGATGAGGTTTGTGGAGGGAGTAGAAAGCAGAAAAGTTCTTGCAGAAGGAGACAGAGGCTAAATCCTGGAGTTCTTTGTGGGCTATATGCGAGAGCTTGGATTTTATCCAAGTTTTATACAAAGAAGACATCGGAGAATTTTAACTATGGCGGGGGAGTGTGAGTTGACATTATCTGCATTAAATATGCATATATTCCCTTCCTTTTGGGCTCAGCCCTCTTTCCTTTACAGAACAAACAATAAATAAGAGTTTTGAGAGGCCACAAGGGAAGGCCTGGGCTTGGGGACAGGTGGGGGTGGGAGCCTAACATACATTTCATCTCACAGCACCCCCTAAGGGAGATGGCACCAGATAAGAAGCCAAGCCAAAAGGTGAGGAAGGGGTGAAATGGGATAGGAACTCAGGTCTGCCTGACTTGCGTGGCCTCACAGACAGTTGCTTCTGGTCCTCATTCTGATATTGAATGAATCAGTTTAACTGCTTCCAGTTCCTGTTACCTTAAATGTAAAATAAGACAGTATTACCCCTAAATCTTTAGGATTCTGTAATTCTAATCATAGAAACAATCCCAGTTTCGTGAAATGCTTAACCTTCTCCAATGCAGACAATATTAACAGTCTCCACGTATAGTGGGCTGAAGTCCCGTCATTCAAAAGTGACCCCAGGGAGTAGGTTATTGCTTTCCAAACACAATAAAGAGGCCATGAAACAAAAGTGTTTGAAATTCTACCAACATAAACAGAGCGCTTCTTCTCTATTAATGCATTAAAACAATTCTATAAAAAGTAGAAAATTCCTTGCAGTCCCAAACCGCCAAATCTGCCCCTGAGTTCCAAGGAGTATACATCTCTCAGGTCAGATTTTAGATTTCAAAGATGCTCTGGGTGAAGAGGAAAAAATTCTCTCTGCTTTGGCCTAGTCCCAAGAATGTCAACACTGGTGGCCTGTGAGCTTCTGCCTCTGCTGCAGTCATTTCTAAACAATGACCTCTTAGGCTGAACTATCATTAGGTATAAAAGGTCTTAGTAGCAAAGAATGGTGCAGAGGACCTCTGAGTATGAGTTTCTGCATCACAAAAAGGCCAATATGTTGGCAGACATTACATGAAACACATATTTCTAAATCTGCTCTTTAAAAAGTATATATTTCCCAGTATAAAGTTAATATATTATAAAATTAGTTAAGTTTATTAAAGAAAATTTAGAAAATACAAAAAAGTAAGAGCTAAAATATTATTCCTGGTACCACACTAGTTCCATTATCATTGGTGTATTTTTCCCAATTTTTAGGATAATGAATACATTTTTGATTGCCTTTTTATGTAGGTCCAACAATATGTTATAAACAATTTATATCCTGCTAAAACTTAATTTAATAAACAATGAAATTCCTTATTAAAATTAATTGATTCTCCTGAAGAATAAATCCATGGAACTGTCCACAAGGAACATAGTGGAAACGTAAAATAACCAACCTTGTTCAGCATATTCTAAACAAAAATTACAAATTTTCCTAAAATAAAATATCACCAGATAAGTATTATGCTTCCATATGCCAAACAAATGTAGTTATTCAATTTTAATATAAAAATGCCAAATCACTCTAGTTATGGTAGTTAACAGAATAGAAAATTAAGTACAGGAGATGTTAAAAGTTTGCTCAAAATTAGAATAGAATACGGATAGAAGTTTTTGCAAGGAAGAGAGGCAAAAAAAGGTAATTACTTATCCATCGAGGAGATTGGGAGGTGCCTATCTCTCTCCCTAAAATTCCTGACCGTGAGAAGAAAAAAAAAAGCTAATTAGGAGAGATATGTCTACATTAGGAAGATGAAATAAGACTAAGAAAGTGAATAAATTGTAAGAATGTATTATGTATTATAAATAATTTCTTTTCCAAAATGTAAAAAGAATTAAAGAATAAACACTGGATGTGGTCTATTTTTTCCAGTAAAATAGCAGGCCTTTCAAAAAAAATAGTTCAAGAGCAAAGCAATCCGGAAGAAAATAAATGTCCTGGAATATTAAGTGGATTCTTAGAACGTATTTTGGCCCAATTTAATGAGATGATTACATAGAATTTTAAAAGAAGAGTATTCAAAGAAAATGATAATTAATAGAAACATAATTATTCTGCCAGTTGCTAAGCCAGATGCTCATTAACTGAATTATGGATATTTACGGGACATTTTATTTGGAGAGTAGAGGTATAGTTGATGCAGATGAATTGTTGGTATAGTGGGGAAGAGTTTATGCTGCTTCCTGGTTGCATAATTTTGGGTCAGTTACTTAATCTCTCTGTGCCTCATTTTCCCTGTCTGTAAAATGCGAGTAATAGTACCTGCTTCATATGACTATCATGACAATAAAAGGAGATGAGGTATTTATTTATTTATTTATTTATTTATTTGGTACACGGGCCTCTCACTGCCTTGGCCTCTCCCGTTGCGGAGCACAGGCTTCGGGCGCGCAGGCTCAGCGGCCATGGCTCGCGGGCCCAGCCACTCAGCGGCACGTGGGATCTTCCCGGGCGGGGCACGAACCCGTGTCCCTTGCATCGGCAGGTGGACTCTCAACCACTGTGCCACCAGGGAAGCCCGAGATGAGGTATTTAAAGGGCATGACACAGTGCTGGCACATAGACCCAGAAGGAACCAGTCATTGTATAAGACAAAATAATTGTGAGAATCAGATTTAGAATTCACATTTTCTTCTTTCCTGCTTGATGTTACTTAGGAAGTAATATGAGTATCTTTACCAGAGACCTTATCATAGACAAAGTCAGCAACCCCTCACTGATGCAGTTTGTGCAAGACAGAAGCAGAAAAAAATAACACTAATCTTCACTTACTTCCCCCCGAACTCCTATGCTTTTGAAAACAGAAGCGTGAGTCAGAAGTTAAACAATAAAGAAAGAGGTAAGAATAATCTGGTAGGGGTAAAAAATCTACCCAGATGACATTTGTACTTGGTGTAATTATCATTTCTGTGCTAAGTTCCACTAATTTTAGTTATGAATGTAATCTCATCGTAGGTTTAGTGGTGGTCAAACAAGAGCTGCCTAATCTCTAAAGCGGAAACTAAGTAAAAAGTAAAAGTGCAAATGTAATCATGTGGTCACATGTTCATCCTTCACATGACTTGTTAATGGGTTTCTTAGACTCTGGTGGAATAAAGTCAGTGTACTGGGTCTGGTCCCGTGTGAGCCAGTTAACTGCTTTAAGACATGTTTACCTCAGTCAAACTTGGCCTGTCACCTTGCAAATGCATGATTTTGGAAGGAACAGTGGTTAAGTTAATGGGTAAGTGATAGTTAAGAGGGTAGGAGAAAGGATTCAGTCCTAGTGATGGTAGGTTACTTCAATAAAAGAAGATTGATGCATAAAAGATAGTATAAAGTGATATTTTCATGTAGAAGCACAAATGTTTTGTAAGGCATATTGTAAAGGTCAAAAATAGAAAAAACTTAATCTCAGTTTGCTATATGACCATATTCACCAAAAAAAGTAAGTTAAATATTCTAATAATCTTCAAAACCCACTCTGACTTCCTCTTTGTTCCATTTGTTTTCATTAGCTTTACTTCTCCAGATAAGACCGCATATTGGGCCAGCTTCATATTTCTGTAATCTTCTTAGGAGACCAGGCCCCCAGACTCCTGCTATGGTCTTCATTATTCATAAGATAAGATCAGATTATCTTCTTACCTTGAGGGAAGTGACAAAACTCTGGTGTAACTTAGACTGTCTTCTAATCTTTCCATCTGCCTGGACTAAAGATTCCTACTAAGGCTTGATTTCTTTCATCTTTTATTAGGTCACAGTTTGATAAGTTGGTCTGTAATATCCTAGCACCTTAATTTCTCTTTGGTCTTTTATTGAACTGAATTCCCTACATTTTGGAGTTGGGAAGAAAAAGGACAGTTCCTTAAGAGTAAGGGCTGTAGGGTCTCTGAACTGTAATTCAATAGGATTTTCTATTCTAAAGGACAAAATAATACATCCATGTCTGTTATGAATTGTGTGTAGAACATGCTCCTATCATCTTCCCTTGCTTGTTGAGTGCACACTGGAAAAAATGGCTGTGATGTTAGATTTATGAAGCCCCCATGTTCTTCCAGCCAATTTAAGTTTACTATCCAAGCCTCAGACCCTTCCTGACAGATATGATGGAACTGGTACTGGTAGTCACTCCCAGCCGAGTCTGTCTTTGATGTTTTATTAAGTGTATGATTTACTATTTCTTCCTTTGATTTACCAGTGGAAGTAAGAAACAAGAACCTTAGGTTGGTAACAAAATCCAAATGGTCACTTTTAAGGAACTGCTTTAAATGTGTTAGTTTTCAGAATAGTGAGACCTACACTATTTTCCCATCATCACACATATGTTCAAATTTGAAGATGGTTCTGTGATCGAACTATATCATTTGAAGAAAATTTAAGCACTTCATGCTGGAAGGAAAAGCAGTTATCTTGTGTGTGTGTGTATGTGTGTGTGCGCGCGCGTGCGCGCACGCGCGCGCGCACATGTCCGCACGTAAATTAGCAAATCCTTTCCCCTGGTTAAAAAAAGTAACAATGATGTCACTTCATCTAGTTCCTTGCAACCTAGAAAAGCGTTAGAAGTTGATCAGTGTTGCAGGGTTTTCTTCCTTCCGCTAAGGTGCTAATAATCCCCCTATGGTCCTAATAATCATCATTTCTGAACACTAGAAAATAAAATGCCAGATGTGTATCTCTACACAGTACTTCGAAGGATGCTACAGGGAATGCTGACATTTTGGATCTTGGGACGTTGTTATGCTTGAAGCTTAACTGGTGAAACATCAACATTCTTTGCCTTTTCTTTGCAAAATATTTGCTGTAAAGTGTAAATAAAGAAAGGGGAGTATTTTTCCACATTGCTATGCTAAAACATCTGGCATCTGAGGTTGTGTTTATACCCTTCTGCACTGCAGGCTCGTCCTTCAAAGCAATCTGGATTTTTCTTTCACCTCCTTGAATGTCCAAAAAGTAACTTTTATGTTTTTCTTAGGAAGACAATTTTGTCCAAGCATATGGAGCATCTTAAATACTGGGGCCAAAAAACAAGTAACTAAAGGAAAATCTCCAATTTATCTTTACAGCACACCTGTTTATATCCCAAGGGCTGAGTGTCACTCAGGGCTCTACCTCCATTCTCAAAATGTCAGATCCAAAAATAACATAGTGCTTTATGGAACATAATTTCACTCGAAAATGTATTTCCACCTTGCCTTGTTCCAAACAATATGATTACAAAGAATCACTCAATATGATAAAGCAAACAAATAAGAACTGAGAGGAAATTGGGTAGAAAATATAATGGAAATTGAACATAAAATAAGGGTAGGAAAACAAGAAGTAATCTTAATACACAAAATGCATGCTGTATACTCACTAGAGGTGAGCTACAAATTTGGCTCTAGTAAACAAGCAAAGAAGAGAAAGAGGATTAATCATATGAGTTTCAATGTGAAGAAAGAAAAACAAACCAGGAGAAATTATCTCTCTTTCTGGTACAAAGCATTATGAGAATTTTTCCTCTGTGTCTTCATAAAAAGAACATGTTAATGGTGAAAACAGTATCTTTAGTATTATTCTTGTTATGATTTTAGCAATGGCCTTCACAAGGCTGTTGAAATAATGTTCCTTAAAGTGGGTCCATGAAGTTCCTCCAAAGCAAAGTTCCATAATAGGAATCCTAAGATGTCATCCGAGATCACAGATCATTGGTGGTCTCACAGAATCCAAGGTGACATTTTAGTTTACTGACTACTTAGCCTTAAGAAAAATTCTTCATAAATATCCATTCATGCATTTGTTTAACAAAAAAATATTTGTGAAGCACTGGCTATGTGCCAACCATTGTTCCTGGTGTTGGGTATGTAGGAAAATAGACAAAGTCTCTGTTTTCATGGAACTTGAATCCTAGTGAGGATGGCAGAAACAGACAATTAAAAGGTAAAAAAAAAAAAAGGGAAATAATTTTAGAGAATGATAGTGATAGTGCTGAGACAAAAATTCAGCTGGGTAATGGTACAAGAAGGGACAACTTTTGATGAGTTGGTCAGGAGATGCCTCCCTCAGGCGGTGACAGTTGAGATGATTTATAAATCATGAGAAGAACCAGGCAAAAATCTGGAAAATCCCAGCAATCCCAGCAGAGTGAACAGTAATGCGAATTTCCAAGAGTGAACTTGAGCTCCATGTGTTGGAGAGGCTTGTGGGACTGGAATGTGCTGAACAAGGGGGATGGTAGCAGGAAGACCTTGAACCCGCATGGCTCAATGGCTCCTCTGTGCAGATAAGAAAAAGGCTCAGCTACCCTAAAACATTTGAATTCCATCTTTTGGTAATTGTCATAATGCCATATAATTATGATAATTGTTTGGTATTGTTGTAATATGTCAGAAGAAGACCTTTGACTGACATATGTTGGAAAATTGTCGTAATAAATAAAGACATCTATGATGTCATGTGATTCCTGTTGATTGCTATTATAAAAATACTCCAATACAATTTGGGGAAAGATCACAGTCAGTAGAGAGCCACAGCTAACATGGCAGTTGAGGTCAATCAATAGACCTTCATATTGTGGAATTAGACTCGCTAATTTCAGTGACACTGTGTTCTAACATGAGTCTTCACAGATCCTGGGTGTCTGCCGGATGCAAGCCAGTCAGTGTCAGAGGTGGAGGAATTCTTTCAGGTGCTAAGGAGCCCCTTGAGGCACTGGATTAGAGAGAGATGGTTATTAAATCATCACTCATGCTGCAAATGATCTCCACAAGTCTTTAAATGTGAGCAATGTACTCCCTCACCCTTGGTAAGATTGGAAAATTATAGTGAGGAATAGGAATACACCTCCTAACTAGAAAGATCATCTAAGATTTTGAAAATCTCTAGTCTAGTTAAGCAATAGTTTGCTGAAATGCAGAAAATACAGAGCACAGTGATAAAAGGCTGGGAATTCCTTGAAAATATGGTTCTGGTCCTCCTTTCAAACTAAACTAAAGGGAAGAAGATATAAAACCAAAGAAATGGGTATATTACATACTCAAGCTGAATAGCAATTTGGAGTTCACAGCAAATTATAAGCAGTCTGTGAAAGTAGGAGTATATTTGCTATTTTTAAGAACATTTTCTACTTCTATTACCTATTAATTAACTTCCTATACAGTGTTCAGGTTAAGGAAATATGATTGTGTACAAATTTCTATTAAACAATGTGTTTGTTTTGGTTTCCAGATTTAAATACTAGATTCCCTTCTGGAATCTTCTAGTATTAGACAGATTTCTTTTTTTAGTGATAATTTATCGGAGGCCATAGGCTGATGTCACAATGGTGTTAATTAAGAAAATGATAAAAAGCTGTTGTGGCAGCTGTTTCCAAGATGTCAAATCCTAGAGGATGATGTCACTTTCATTTAAAAGTGCATTTATTTTTTTCCTAGTAAATTCTGCCATTTATAAACATCCTTTATAACAATTAATAGAATATTGAAGGAGGCTATCTTTAAACATTAGGATTCATTTAACAGCTCAAGAGTTGTGAATTAGAGACTGTTACAAACTGATAGCTGGGGCCTATTCGTGTTTTAAGGATCGGTGAACAGACACAAACCCATTCTTCCTATTCATCCTCTCCCTTCCCCCGTGCACATCATCAACTTGTGTGAAAGACTGATAGAACTGCGTGTAAGGAAATAAAATGTCAAGGCATTTTTAAAAAACTTTGACAGTCAAATTATGTCATTAGTTGAGAAAAAGATTAGTTGCTCTACAAGCAAAAAGCAATAGAAGTCCATTCATATTAGTCAGAAATTTCCACACAAAAATAATCACATCATCTATCTGGGCTTGAAGATTCACTTCTACCCCTCCAACAGCTAACTAAAAATTCCTCACTTTGCTGCTGTTAGGCACGGCATATTTCTAGAATGTGCAAACATTGATTCTCTGTCTATACTGCAGAGAGTTAAGCAGACACTTGGCAGCTGTTCCGTTCCCTGCACCAGTGGAGACAACCAGCTGTCCCAAATTACTTTATCAAGCTTCACAAACGAATACGCACGTAACCCAATAGCTGTGTAGACTTCTCCAGACAGTGGAGCATTAGAATTAATGTAAAGCAGCATAATTTGCTACAAATTATGCTAAAGAGCATAATGACATTGTCCTTATTTTTCTGGAACAAAACCAAACAAGATTTCAAGATCCATGGTATGCAGGGGCTTTGTTACCTCCAAAACAAAATAGGGGCATTTCTCTTGAAGAATGCATTAGAGATAAAAGGACCCCATGGTAATAGCTAATATGTCAGTAGGCTCTTCCTCTGCGCCCGGCGTCATGCTGAGCTCCTTGTGTGCGTTATTTCATTCTTTCATCACAGAGTCCCTGTGGACTCTTTATTATCATTGCCATTTCACAGCACCAAGGTTTAAAAATGCAGTAACCTGTCCAAGTTTAGACAGCTAGTAGGTAAGTGAAGTAGTTGATTTCAAATCTTGCCATCTGCCTCCTTAATGTCTTTACTAGTAGTGTGGGCAGTTTAGCCCAGGATCATCCAGGATGTATGGTTTGATGGGCTGAGAGATACATCACTGAATGCAAAATGAAGGCAATATCTATTTTCTGAAACTAATACAGCTAGTCTTGGAGATAAATATGTCAATTAAAGCCTGAATCCTGCTGATTATTTAGAAAAGAAAATCAAACTGACTCTTCAAAAATATGGCTTTCTAACTTTTATCAATTGATTCACTTCCATTTCACGTCTACATAGTCTCTTTTTGTCTCTGAAATCCTAAAATACTATGGGATGAAAGGAACAGAAAATATTAATGTGGAATTGTATGTAGAATTTAGTAAAAAAAAAAAACTTTTAAGATGAGAAAAGTTAGTTTACATAGTAATGCATTTGCAATGACCCATGAAAATAACTGAAGATATATTTGATCATAAAGTCAAACAAACAGCCTGATTGAAAGAATCCTCCTCATCCCTTCAACACTTTTATTTTTCATATTAGAATCCAAATCTGGATATGGAGAGTATAAATGGTTTAATAACACAACACTACCCCTCTGTGCCTCACTCCCTCTTCATGGTTGTGTAGGAAAAACAGAATGTAGTGGCAGTAAACTCTGGTATAATTCTGGTACTTGAACAACATATGTGCTCAAAGAGTACCTGTTGAGTGAATTAATGAAAGAATATCTAAAGTGAGTAAATGATCTCAGAGTCATTTTTAAAAGGTAATTAATTACATTTAAGGATGGAACATAATTATTTCTAAAGTTATGAGAAGGAATTTCATGGGTTATATTGTTGTTATTTATTGTACGTAAATAACAGTGTTATTGATTGTATATAAGTAACAGAAAGGCCATCTATATGGTGAAAAAAATGAGTTTACAGTTAATTTGTTCATATCACCTGAAAGAACTTGACTAATCACTTCCATCCAGCCGTCCCCCAGGCATTCAGTTCAGAGTCAGAACCTATACCTCCCATGGCCTGAAAAATCCAAGTAAGGAAGATCCAGAGGAATTTTGTTTTAAATTCCACATGAATGATGACAGTATTGAAATTCAAAGTGCCTCTTCTCATATTAACGCATATATGTAGAATCTAGAAAAATGGTAGAGATGAACCAGTTTGCAAGGCAGAAATAGAGACACAGATGTTGAGAACAAATGTATGGACACCAAGAGGGGAAGGGGGTGGTGGGATGAATTGGGAGATGGGGATTGACATATATACACTAATATGTATAAAATAGATAATGAATGAGAATCTGCTGTATAGCACAGGGAACTCCACTTCGCTGTACAGTAGAAATTAACACAACATTGTAAAACAACTATACCCCAATAAATAAATAAATTAAAAGTAAAAGAATTTATCCTAAAAACAAAACAAAAACAAAGTGCCTCTTCTAACCAGAGTGGTCTAAAGAACTATTCGTTTTGCAGAGAAAGGGGGTCTGGCATCATTAGTTTTCTTTTATTGGCCTTACTAGACTGTAAGGAGCTTGAGAGAATCAGTGTGGTAGCTGTTTGTTGGTTGTCTCTTCTCATCCTTTCTCTTTCCTTTCCTAATTTCATTCCGAATTTCCTAGCCATGTGGTTTGCCAGGAATTTATCACACCCCAACTTCTATGGAGTCCTGACTTAGACCGATCTCCATAGTTCGTATTCCCTACAATAATTGGTTCAGGAGTAGACATGTAATACAAGCCAGTCAAGTGAGGACTGGAGATGCAATTCTGGGATTTGAAACTGAGATATCTGAGAAGTAGACATTCTCATTTTCCACTAGAAATGGACTCTGAAAGATAGCTGGTGCCACAAGGAGAGCCATCCTGAGAAGGTAGCCACCATCAGGAAGTCAGAGCTGATAAATGGGGAGAGAGAAGCAAGGGTTTTAGTGATGCCATTGAGCCAACAGATCTAACCTGAAGCCTGTAAACTTTTCAGTCTGATAGTCCCCAAACTTCCCTTTATTTTAAAAGACAGTTCGACTTGGCTTGAGTGTTATAGCCATATCTACTTTTTATTAGGCAGTGCCATACACACAGGAGGTTAAAGAGCGGAAAGTTCCTGAAACGTGTTCTCTCAAACTTTAATATTGACTTTTTTTCAAAATGACACTTTTCTTGTGTTTTATCACTGCTATTTCAGGCCTCCTGAACCATTATTTTACCTAAGGTCAACCAGAGAACAGCAAACCCCTAAAATTTTTTGTTCAACAGATTTACATTTAATTTGTGAGTTATTTATTTTCTTGGAAATTTGTAAAGTGGAAAGTACATTCCCTTCCTGAACATTTCATTTGTAGTCTGTGAGGTTTCCTTTGTCAGCCTATCCTTTGTATTTGCTCAGTAAGTGTAAACAACTTGCTTTTAAAATATATCTTAAACTACTAGCATTCATTTTGATGAAGAACTTCAACTGCCCTTTAAAATATTTTTAGAAATAAATATAATTCTTGTTTAGGCATATTAATACTTACTGTCCCCATACAATTTTTAAGTCCTGCTAGGAAGCCCTAGATGCCTTGCTGATGTTATGCTAAGCAGACATGAAACAGGGCTCCATGGTGTGCCACAAGGTAGTGAATTCACGAGCCACTCAGACCAAAGTATGTTCCCAGCTTCTCAATGGTCTTTGAATTGACTGCCTACTAGTGAATCAATTAATTCATGCTATTATTTATGACTCCAGAGATAAGTCACACCCCCATTAAAGCCAATATTTTTAACTTTAGTCCCCCCCCCCAAATAAAACTTTGATCTCTGGGTTAGATAGCTCTTTTTACTTTGAAATGGTAGAAGGACCAAAGGAATACTAATTATTAAATGATGCCTCAGTGTCAGATGCTGTGGTATATGTTATCTCGTTTTAGTCTTATAGAAACCTTAGGAGTTATATATCATCTTCATTTTACAGGTGAACTTAAGTAATATGTCATTGCTAATATGAGAGAATTAATACTGTAATAAGAAGAGGACAGAAATTGGACTTCTTTGCCAGGGCCAGACCAAGCTTATCTTTTAGCTTACCACCCTGCCTCTCTGGACAATGGTTGTTTCTCAGGATTTCATAAGGCTGACCCTAAGTGTTTTTTCAGGTATAACTTAGATTATTGGTCAAAGTGGAACCCAAAATCCAGTATATATCTTAAAGCACATATGTGTTAAAGCCAGTATTTCCTTAAACCACAAATAATTTGCCATGTAGCCAATGTTGTAAAAAAAAAAAGAATCCATTAATATACAAATCTTTAAAACTCTGAGAGGCATTAGGGATTGTTTGATCCATCTTTTTTATTTTTCAGAGGAGACAGCTGAACATCCAGGCTCATAGTCACTAAACTCTTCATACAGAACCACTCAAATTGGAACCAAATTGCCTTGGTTTGATATTTCATACTCTTTATCCAATTCCAAGAACAAAGTAGTAATATAGTGAATTAAGAGGATTTAGAGAAGGAGAAAAGGACTTATTAGGGAAGAGCCATAATAGCTAAATCCAAGTCAAAATTAAGTTACCCAAGTGACAATTTAATGTTTGTGGGTTAAGGAGAAACACGATTTTTATTAATAAGGAGAAAAAAATAGATTCAGCATAGTGAACGTTTGCTACTCTCATATTCATTATTAAGAACTGCAATATGATACAGGTGCATTAACTTTTATTATTTTTTTGAGGACAAAAGTAAAACAAAGAAAAACAAATAATAAAATAGTATAAAACTCTAGTAGCAAGTGGATATATGGTGATGGCAGAAAACAAAAGAGAGAAAATGGATTCTTTTAAATGAGAAATAAAAACATAATCCAAAAAAGGGGGCAAATTTTAATTGTTTCTATATATTATTACATTTTCTTAGACATTTTGATGGCACATATCAGTCAATACTTTCATCTTTCGCGGGCTGACCAAGAGGGCATAGCTGGAAATAATTCTGCACTTGGATGTAACCTTCAGTTCTGAAAACAAGACTGTGGTGTGTGTTCACACATGTTATGCATTGTAAACTCCAGAGGGCACCGTTCGTATAAACTATGATGGTAACCTGAGTTGGTCACTGCATGACATACTCAATTGTACATTTGCATCCCTGTCTGATGGAAGCTATTGGCTAGTTGATTATATCGCAAATGTTGTAGCCCATAACAGTAAATAAATATTTTCGTCCTATTTTTCAAGGTGTAATTTGGAGATATATTGTTGATTTCTTTCAAAAAATATAAAACAAGATGGCCATGGGAAAGGGATTTTCCTAAAGGACCAAGCAAGACACACATATGTCCCGAAGCTGGTTACCTGCTATGTTGACATACATAGACTTCCAGATTCAGACAAATGGAGAGAAAGATTTATTTTGAGAGTATCTGTGTTACTTTAAACAAAGGGCACAAAATGCTTTCGTAAAAGGTCATCTTTTAAATATCTTATTGTCACACTGTGAAACCCCACTCACAGGTGACCGGCATAGTTACTACACCTAAATAAATAGAGAGGAAGGGTAGCCCCATGAAACACTTAAAGAAAGAAATGGAGAAACTTGCAGTTTCTAACCTCAGCTCTGACCCTAACGTGGTGTGTGGTCCTGAGAAAGCCATTTAACCTCTTGGTGTCTCAGATTCCCTTTAGAGTCTCAAATTTCAGGGGGTGAAGTGAGGATAGAGTTTTGGAATTATCTCTCTGAAAAAGCCAGGAATGCTACAAGAATAAATGAATATTTTCTAAATGCAGAATAAAATTAAATTTTCAATAGGAAAATGTTTTGGCTAAGAGCTCTGTGTGAGGTGGATAAAGCAGTTTAAGTGATTTTACATATTGATATCAAATTACTTCTATTTTTTTCTTTCCCAGAGGAAAACTTAAAATCTTTGTGGTTTAAAGAAAAATACAATTTTTACTAATAAGAAAAAAACAGAGTCAATAGTTTTCAGCATACTAACATTTGCTACCCCTATATCCATTATTAAGAACTACAATACAGTATAGGCACATATCTTCTGGGGTATATAGAAACGTATCAATAAATGGGATATGTTTCTGTATGGTAACAAGTCAGTTTATATAGGACTAGTAAAGCACATTTCTAGCATCTAAGGAGTGCAAAATCATTTTCAGCAATTCCAGGCTCAATTGCTAAAAAAAAATTTACGTTATCTAATGATTATATATAAAATATAAACATTTTAATGTATACAAATGCCCTGGAGACCTTAATCTTTGGAGTTCTGTTCTGTAGGTCTTTAGAATAGATTCAAAATATAGCTAACATTAAAAATAGTTACTACTAATTGAGCGGCTAGTATATATTTACTCATTTTATATTTAAATACTTAACAATTAAGTATTTAAGGGAGAGGGAGAAAATGATGCAGAAAGTCTAGTTGAGAGACTGTTTTAAAAGCCTAGACCAGAGACTGTGAGATAGGGACTGTTGGTATATCAGTTTTAGAAATGAGGGACTGAGGCCCAGATAGGTTAAGTCATTTGGCAAATGTAAATGGGGAGCAAAGACGAGCTCTAGGGTAGAATTATGGACCGTATAAGATGCGGTACATCATGGCTGTACCGTAAGAGCAAAGGCCGGTGTTCAATCTCCAGTGACAAATCAAAGTGGGAGAGTTAGGGCTTCAGGAAATGTGTTATCCAAACCTAACTTGGAACTTGTTCTTTGAGGTAATCACTAGGCAATCCAAGTTAGGGCACATCAATGACGATGGAGCATTTACTCCAACTCTGGTAGTGCTGGGAAGAAGAAATAGAAATCACAGTCCCAGACACAGTGGTTAAAAATCCATCTCTCATGGATATCTGCCTATCCTACTTCATGACATTTGTCTGACTCTAGGACTTCAAACTAAATATTTACCAAAGGCCTTCTGTCTCCTAAGAACTGCACTAGGTGCCAGGAATAGGAATGTGACTGATACACAACTCAGGCTTTCGAGAAGTTTCAAACCCAGGAAGGTAACGTGACAAATATACAAAGACCGATAATACCAGATGGAAAGTTCATATAGGCTGCAAGAACAAAATATGGGAGCCTAAAAGAGGGCTATTAATTGTGCAGCGTGTTGGAAAGACAGGTGAGTGTTGGTGAGTGTGGATGACTACAGGAGGAGAAGGGAAGGACCCAGCACGAGTGTACACATGAGTGAACTCTATGTGGTTGATCCTGAATATGGTGAGTGCTCAGGTATAACCATACATCTGGAAACAAAGGGAAGAATCACAAGATGAAATTAGGTGGAGGCTAGATTATGAATGCCATGCTAAGACATCCTAACTCTCTGCTGGAGATAATGGAGAGTCATTAAAAGTTTCATTTTTATGGAAGGGTTAGGTAGCTAGATATGAATTTTAGAAAGATGAATTTTAGAACTGGATGGGAGAGAGTGAGAGCAGAAGACTCAGTTAGGATGTATTTGTGATATAGCAGACGAGAAAAATTAGAGAAAACAAGAGCAGAGGAGCTTATTGGAGATAGGACTTACAGGATTTTGTGAACCATTATATGTGGGGCCGAGGAGGACTGAGAACAAAGGAAGTTGAAGTTGACTCCAAGGTTTCTTATTTGTGCAGGTAAGTTGGTGCTTTTGACAAGTGAGAAAGAAAACACAAATGGAGAAGTCCACTTGGAATGCAGGACACAATGTGTACTGTACTTGATATACTGATTTGAGGAGCCTATAAAATATATAAACAAAGGTGAGATGTTTTGTTGGTAGTAGTCAACCTGGGTGAGCAGTTCAGGAGGGAGATTCATTGGGCCTTTGTATAGATCTAGGAGGGGTCATTCATATACAGATAACAGATGATGCATGGGAATAGGTGGATTCTCTTAATAAGAGAGTGTAAAATAGGGGGAAAAAGCAGGTAAGAGAATGGAATATGTCTATTTCAAGCAGTGTGGCCCTCAAACTAGCAGCATCAGAGTCAGCATTTGTTAGAAATGCAAATTCCAAGGCCCTATCACAAACTTCCTGAATCAGAAAGTTTTGAGTAGAATACACAAATCTGTGTTCAAGTGCTTCTGATGCACAGTAAGGTTTGAGAGCCACTGATTTACTATATTGGAAGAAAACGAGGAGCCATTGAGTGAACAGTCAGAGAAGGTGGAGGCAAGTCCAGGAGATGTGATGTCACAGAACTTTTCATGGAGAGAATTCCAGGCATGGGCAGTGTCAGATACTGCAGAAATGTCAAGTATAGAGGGGAGATTTCTGAATCTATGGGTTAGAAGCTTTGTGAGAGTAAGTAAAACAAAAAATTAGAAGTAGATTGTAGCTGGTGAAGGCATCGATTCAAGGTCAAGATTACAGAATGGGAGTGTAAGCTACTTACTCAGTAAGTTTGTAAAAGAAGTAAGATGTTGATGTGTTGGTGACACTTTAGGGATGTAGGGCAACAAGGAGAGTTTCTGGGGTTACTTTTGAAGTGAAAATTTTGAGTATGATTTTATGTTAAGGGAAGTAAGATACTAGTTGATGGAGCAAGATCCTGAAAGAACAACTGGATGGAATGGGATGAGATGAAGATCACAGTCTGAAAGGCTGGAAAGGTGGTACAGGCAGTCCTCTTGAGAAAAGGGTTGAGACTTAGTCAACATAAGGCCAAGTTTGTACTGGGAAAGGAGAGAACCTAAGCGAGCTCATGCCAGCAAACCTCTGTTCCCAGGAAAGCAATAGGCAAGGCTATTTTCTTTGAGCTGGCAGGACTAGAAGAACTTGAGAGTGGTCATGGTTTGAAAAAGATCTGTGGAAATAGGAACATTGGAGGAAGCCCAATGACCTGTCAGCCAGAAACGGCCTCAGTTTCCTCTTCTTGTTCAGTCCTTAGGTTTTTGTAGATTTCCCAAGTTGCACTGTGTCGACACATTCTTATGCCCCACCTCGTGGCCTGGCAGAAGGAAAGATTTTCTTTTCCTTGAGAGACTCACCCTGCTCTGGCACCAGTTTGACATCAAACTCAGGTCAGCAAAATGGGTAACAGAGGTACTCTTTAGTTGAATGCACCCCAGACAATCCAGTTAAGAAGAGACTGAAGAACATTGTTTATGGGCTTAAAAAGACCTAGCCAAAGAAGTAAATTAATTAATTTTGAGGATCCAAATGGCCAGGAGTAATGATAATAATGCTTGAGTGTTACAATCTTGCATTTACCCTGCAGATCAGTCTTCCTGGTGTTTGCATGGGCCTAAAATGAATTAGGTAAATGCATTTTCCAGATCTTTCCATTCTAAAGCATATAATGGCATTTCAATTTATATAGTCTAGACTTGTTATCTCATACTGCTATTAAGCCATCAAACTCACAGAATTTCCCAGGCCACAAATGTCCTTTGAGGCCACTTTCACTCATCAGTTCTGTCCCACCAAAGTGTACATTACTCATAGATTTGAGGCATAAGAGGAGAGTGAAGTTAATATTCCTGGATGACTATGCAAATATGAAAAAGAATCCTATTCTATTGATTCATTTCGAATAAGTAATCCAGACTAACATTTGTAGATGCTCCAAATAGCTGAGGTCTTTGACCAGGGATAGTTTAAATTTTGGAAACTTGCTCTTTCAGCCCTTCCAGACATAGAACTCTGGAGGACGAAATAATTCAGTTAGAAAATACAACTGCTCAGAAGGGATAAACTGCATAATACCCACTTTACTTCCAGTCATTAACAAATGTACCCTAGCTTTAGAGTTCATGAATGGAATCTGGGAAGCAGAAAATATCAGATAGCTAGATATGCCTATCAGTTCACCTCTTAAAGTCTCATCAAAAACTTAAAAGGTCATGGGCATGAATTAAAAAGTGGAAAGTGCTTGGGAAGGGGCTAGAGGCATAACAATGGAGTAGGCAGAATGTGTTTTGACTTCATATCTTGGAATTTAGGAGTTTGCAAGAATGAATCATTGTTCCTGGTGGCATTTCTTTTTAATAGGCAAACTAGAATGGCTACTAGGTAACTATCTGCACATGAGCTTCTCCTGAGAGTGAAAAGAAGTCAAAATTTTCATTTAACTTAACCATCTTCATCTCTATCTAATGAACTTTTTCCCCATAATTCTAAATACCTTTAGTTATTAAATTTATTCTGGGTTAGAAAACATTTTTGTGTAGATCTAGGGGATAATGAAATCTCTTCTCATTGGAGGCTTAGTACACATCTTCAAATTGTAAAATTACCCAAACTATATAACTATACCAAAGTATAAAAATCCCCAAAGGCAATTTTTACTTCATTCTGTGTATTCCACTCCTAAATCCAATATCTATGATTGTATACAGAATGTTTCTCTCTAAAATACCTTTATAACATTTTCTTTAGAAAACAAAAAGAGCTTTAACGTTCAACTCAGGTAGTAACATTTTTTTAAACTGGAGGATGCCACCAAGTCTATCCTTTTATAAAAAATATACAATGCTTCTTCTGTAATTCTTATAATATCATTCTTCTTATATCAAATTCTAACTATACAAAAATAGAAAGTTAATGGTGAAAGTTTCCTTCACCTTTCCTCACACACCTACTTCCTGTCCAGAGGTAATCAGTGCATCAGCCAATGTGTTTCTTTCTAGAGCTTTCTTTATGAATTAGTTTTCTTAGATTTGATAGTCATAGGCTACTCTCTCTCTGTCCAGAATATACAGAAAGTATAAGGGGATGGACTATTTAGATAGGCCAATGAAAAAATTTGAAGACCAGATAGTTTCTAAAGCCAAATAAATAATCTTAAGCCTTATTATTTCATTACATAGTCTTATCGGTGTCAGTTTGATGCTGTAAGTATTTTGTACATTTGTTATCACTTTTGTCCTGGTGCCATATAAACAAACAAACATGTCCAACCTACCCTTGGAATTTACATTCTATATGAAGACTTCACGTATATTGTAGTCAAAATTCCGAGTTAGTTAAACAGTTATTGAAATAGAACTTTTTAAGGCTTTTTTTTTTTTTTTTTTTTTAACTATTTTGTCAGGGAATTGACCATTCAAATTTCCAGGTGAGGACAAAATTAAAATTTGTGAAACACTGCCCTCTAATGGATACATAGGTGTTTGATATATTACACACACACGTAAAGGTGTATTTCTGTGAAAGATGCAAAAATTAAATTGCTAGTATGTAACACAGTGTAATCTAAATTAGTACACACTTTTACAATAAGGCAGAGTGGGATGTTTTGGAGCCAATATTATAACCTAAATTTTTTATTCAAGATCCTGCAGAGTCAATTTTGTATACAGCAAAAACATCTCTTGAATATGAGTCTTGTATGTGACTTCATGAAAATCATATTGTAAAATACCAGACATCTTGTATAATTATAGGTGAACGCCAGCATAGACTATGTCATCTCAAACACTGCTATTTCTCAGAAATAGTGTTGTTGAGTCCACCATATATAGCATCTCACAAACATACTACCAACAGAAGGAAGAAAATTATACACACAAACACACACACATAAATATAAATAAGGGTGAAGAAGGGGAATGGCAGAATGAGACAAACGTTTGGACTTCAACATTTCACACTCTATATAATACCCAACCTCTCAAATGACCCCTAGTTAAAGAAGAGGTGTTCTACTCTCACCCTCCTTACCCCTATCTTACAAATGAAACCATTTGTTTCTGGGCAAATTAAGTGAGAAAAGTTCAATTCACTCTTGTGATGTTCTTCTTAAGAAGTCACTTAATCTCTCCTCTTTGGTTCTTTGTCTTTACAACTGGGACAGTGATATTTGCCATCTTCTTCCTTCTCCATTAGGGTGGTTCAATAAATGTTCTGCTTGCTTTTGAACACTTAACTGTGACCTTGAGCTCCTTGAGGGCAGGGACTGAGCAATTCATCAATCTATCCCTATGTTAGAACAATGCTTAATATCTTACAGCTCTTTTAAATCTTAGCGAATAAACTAAAATCTGCCTTAGTGTCTGTATTGGTTTGCCAGGACTGCCATAACAAAGACAAAAAAACCTGGGTGACTTAAACAACAGAAATGTATTGTCTTGAAGTTCTGGAAGCTAAAGGTAGAGAAGCAAGATGTGAGAGAAGAATCTATTCCAGGTCTATCTCCTTGACCTTGTAGATAGCCATCTTTTCCCTGTATCTCTTCACATCATCTTCCCTCTGTATGTGCTTGTTTCTATGTCCAAATTTCCCCTTTTAATAAAGACATCAGTCATATTGAATCAGGGACCCAACCCTCTTCAGTAAGTTTGAACTCAGCTTAACTAATGACACCAGCAGTGACCCTATTTCCAAATAAGGTCACATTCTGAGGTACTGGGGATTAGGAATCAACATATGAATTTTTAGGGGGATACAATTCAATCCATAACAGTATTCCTTTAAGGACAAACTAGTTATCAGCAAGAAACCTAGGCTTTGAACAGGATCTGATCTGAAATATAATGCTGTACATTTTTGGTAAGGTATAAATTCCAGAAGGAAAGAAACTTAGTCCTATAGAAATATATTCCTATTTGTTCTCCATCTCCACCTTGTTATCTCCCTTCTTATTCTCTCATTCTTGTCACTGTCCCTCTCTCTACCCTCAGAAAATACAAGGAACGCACACATGCAGGCTAGAACAAAACTCTGGCTTTACAAGCACTTTTTTTTTTTTGATCTGACTCAATAACATTTTTTTTTCTGCTTTGCTGTTGACCACATACAAAGGTCTTTTAATAATACCAAATAGTAGTAGAGGCACATATACCCATTTTTTAAAACTATAACAAATTAATAAGAAGGATCACATGTAACTACTCTCACTCTCCACAGCCACCTCCATTAAACCGGGAGTTGATTGTCTCTAGAAGCTGAAACAAAAGAACTGACTGTGATGTTTCTTTTGCTTTGGATCACATCTACCTCTTTGTTCAGGGTGTATGTAGACTTTGACCCTGAGCCATCTATTATGTGTTTTTGTTCCTGACCTTGGTTATATGTTTCAGATGTGAAATTGCTTACAGATGGCTCAGTGATGGTCTTTTGTTACCTACATTGGAAAAAATTATTTTGTGTCTGTGCATGAAAGTCTAAAAAGAAAAACAATATCTGTGTACTAGGAAAGAGAGATGGAGTAGTGCCCTGTAAGTCTATTGAGGATATTCTGATAGTAAGCCTGATCCAAATATTTGATCAATGAGGCCATAATATTTTGATTTTTTGCAGCCTGTCCCATGCATCATCCAAGTCAAGATTATGAATATTTTAAAACTCGTCATAAGACAGAATTGAACAAATCAAAAAATCAGCTTTGAAGTATGTTTCTCCATAGAGAGGTGCATGAGTTCCTGTTGATCAGAAGGTCAACTTAACATATATAAATCGTTCAATCAAACACCCAAGGTAAAAATTATTAAGTGGTTTAAACCTTTACTTTTGTATACGTGTATATTTCCAAATTAGGAAATCTTTTCCCTTTCCCTCCAGGTGTTCAGCATTCTTCTATTCATTCTGTTAAACAAATCTTACCCTTATAGAAAGATCCGAAATTAAATATTTGAGTGGGTGTGATAATAAAGTGTTACACCTTCCAAGAAGAATTGTAATTATTAATAATATTGTAGTTAGCTGTAGTAGGTACTGAATCGTTAACATAAGGTGGCTAAGAGATAACAGTCATATTTCAGGCATCTGTAATATATTTGAAGGAACAGTTTTGAGAGAGGACAGCAGAAATAATCTGTCTGCATCACTGAAGTCCTCTTGTATAAGTGAAAACCATCTCTATAACCTAAGGTAGACTTTTCAACTGAAAGTTTGTGAACCTGATTTTCATGAAATTAATTTAGTGGGATGCAGCCAGAATTTTTTAGATAAAATAGAACAGAGTTGAAAGGGGTAGAATAGAAAGCACCACTGTTGTGTACATTTGTACATATCATTAAAACAAAAGCTTAATTAAAAATACTCTTTTGGGGGGTTTTTTTTGGCTGCGTTGGGTGTCCGTTGCTGTGTGTGAGTTTTCTCTAGTTGCAGCGAGCAGGGGCTACTCTTCGTTGCGGTGTGAGGACTTCTCATTGAAGTGGCTTCTCTTTTTGCAGAGCATGGCTCTAGGCACGCGGGCTTCAGTAGTTGTGGCACATGGGCTTAGTTGCTCCACAACATGTGGGATCTTCCCAGACCAGGGCTCGAACCTGTGTCCTCTGTATTGGCAGGCAGATTCTTAACCACTGCACCACCAAGGAAGCCATAAAAATACTCTTTATTAAATACTAAGTCTCTATATTAAGTGCATATTTTACAGGGTGTCATGGTGGACAACACTTAAAAGGTACTGACATAGGTGGAAGACACAGTTTAGAGAATACTGCAATGACCATTCATAAGAAAGACCTTAGGACTCCATCCAAGGACTAGCAAATTTGTATGTTTAGCAGGTCAACTCTACTGTCAATCAGAAAAGAAAATCTTCCACACTTTTAATATCATCATTCAACAAATATTTACTCAGTGCTCACTGAGTCCAGTCAGTATTCAATACAAGAGAAACAAGTCAAATATGACAGGGTCTCAGCCCTTAAGGAATTCACATTCTTCTGGGAAGATAGACCAAAGAAACATCTACAATGCAATGTGAAAGTCAGAGTGATGATGACAGAGGACCCTAGAAGGAGGAAGAAGAGCTGCTAAAGCAGACCAGAAAGGCTTCCTGAAGGTGGTGACCTCAGCCTTTAGTCTTTATGGACAATAGATTCAACCAGCTCTACCAAGGTCCAGTCAGAGCAATGGAACCCACCCCATGTAGTTCAAGAGGGAGAATTTAATAGAAGTAGCTGCAAAGGTACTGGTAGATTTGATAGAGCAAATAGAAAAGGGAAAGCACCTCAGAGATTAGCATCCGCAGGGAACTGACCACTCTGGTTCTTAGGGCTGGGAAAATAAAGAGAAATGGTTGTACTAACAGGAGCAGGACAGCTGGGGTTGCCAGGTGGGAATAGAGCCATGGAGGGGTCTGCTTACCAGGAGCTAGGACCATCAAGGACGTGCAGAACTGCCAGGGAAGCTGCCAGTAGCAGAGATGAGAGGGGAAATACCCTGATTTTTACCTTCCCCTAGCATGCAAGTTTCCCATCCCTGCCCCCCACTGCCCAGGCAAGGGAGTCTAGGAATATGTTTGGCAGAGGTCAGCTCCCTATGACGCAGAACAGAGCACAGAAAAGACAAGAAATGGATGGGAGACCCAATAGGCAAATAACAAGCAGAAGAACATGTAAGAATGTTGAGGGGCAAGAGAAAAAGATAAGTCTGGAAGAGCTGTAAGTTGTTCAGTACAGCTGGATTGCAGGTAGACATTGGAAACTGGTGAAAGAGGATAGACAGGTAAGCATTTCTATGTCAGTATGGCCCTGTGATCATCCTGATAAGTTTGCATTTTATCATCAGGAAGATGGGAACCATTGAAGATCCTGGTGTGGTTGTGTGCCTATGTGTGTATACGTACAAAAGTTTTGGTTAAAATGAAAGTAAAACAGGTACACAGTTAAGGAAAACAGTACAACAGTAAAGGGTTTTTGCTGAAAAGAAACTTTCTACCCACTATCCATTCTCTTCCCATCTTTACTTCACAAAGGAAAGGCTTTTAGCCATTTCTGTTTTAGTTCTTCTGGTAGTTTCACTGACAAGTTTAAATGTGATTCTTTGTATTATGCTATTTCCTTGATTTTAAAACTTTAGACAGTATGTTTTGATCACTCTTCCACTATGGAAGATAAGGACTTAGTTAAGTTAAACCCCGTTTCTCTCGTCTGCCAGTTTTTGATAAGTACATTTATTGTTTTCAGCTATGACATTTTTTGTTTGTTTGTTTTACATTTTAGAGCTTTATATGATCATTCTTTTTGTTCCAGCAGCATTTGACAATATCTCTTGATACCCCTTCCCATCTTGTCTTGTGAAGTGAGAACCGGAATGTTCCTGTATTCCCTTTTGCTGCTCATTACCTGCTTATATCTTATAAACTTTGGTCAGGTTTAAATGGTTTCACATATTAGTCTGGTAATTACATACTCATAAACTGACTTCTGGAAAATGGCATCTACATGGACACTATAAAGTTGTGAAATCATTCATGTTTTTCTGATGCTTCAATCTACTTTCTTTGCCCCTATTTTCCATTCCATGATGGAGTGTGAATTATTCCTAGATGCAATGTTATGGCAGAAACACAAGTGATGTGATTACAAACCATATTCTTACTAAACTAATGTCTCTATTATTTTCTAGAATTAGGTGGTCAAATAGACAAAATTATTTTAACTAGCATTGAAATAATAGAAATTGTTTTCCTAAAGAGTCAACTTAAGGGAAAAGTTAGCTTAAATCTAAATTCACATCTAAATGATAAAGTAACTTAAAACTGATCTGTTTTTGGAAAAAATATACAGAATCTTCCACAAAAGAGAAAAGAGAACCATCAGGGTGTTTATACCTTTCTGTGTGCAACTGATGAGACCTTAAACACTTGCATGCTAATCACGTGCTTATAAACAGAACTGTATTTCAGGATCATTAGGAGACCCCATTATTCAAAATAATTCCATGATGAATCATTCATAAAGCACAGAATTCTTTTATGGTGCATATAATCATCTTCAGTTTATTTTTCAGTCAATCCAAATTTTCACATATTGAGTTTGCTTGACTC
The DNA here is from genome assembly GCF_039906515.1 of Pseudorca crassidens. NCBI lineage: Eukaryota > Metazoa > Chordata > Mammalia > Artiodactyla > Delphinidae > Pseudorca > Pseudorca crassidens. The sequence goes on from NC_090298.1 coordinate 106,727,455, forward strand.
ACGACACAGCTGTGTTTATGGAGAAAGCTGAACTCTTGTAGATGAGTAACATTATCATCATTCATTTTCTCCAGACTATGAAGGATAGGCACAGATGACAGCTACGATCCTGAAGGCTTGGCAAGAGCTTACCAGAGTGATCTTTTATAAACATGCTATGGATATTTTCCCTAGGACATGCACACTTTCAATTTCTTGAAAAAACCTTCAGTGAAGGCTCAGCCAGGAAGAAAAGATAGATAAGACTGTGCTGCCCACCTCTATCTGCCCCCTGTCCTCTTTGCTCCCTTCACACAGCCTCACTTACAGCTTAGAAAAGAGGCTCTTCATTATTTCTAAGAGTCACTCAAATTAGAAATGGCCACTTTCCACAGCTACTTCACTGTTAGTCCCAGTACGGCTCTTAGTTGTATCAAGGGGTCATGTGCCTTAAAATAGTGTGACTCCTCATGGCACAGGTTAAAAATATTTCCTTTAATAAACACTGAAGATTTATCTGGCCTACTGAAGGTGGATCATAATGTTGGCATCTGATTTCTGATGATAGCATAGAGAAAACATTCCTGTAAGAAAAGAATTCTCAGTAATGCCTCACCAAAGTAAAACTGGCAAGCCAGCCAGCCAGCCATAGGGAGGGAAGCTGGCAAGGAAAGGAAAAGAAGGAAAAGAAGAGAGAGGAAAAGCTTTTTCTTGTTTCCTGAGATAAGCTTGTATCATGATAAACTTCTTTCTTAGACCTACTTTTGCTGTGTCCCATAGATATTGGATAGTTGTATTTTCATTTTCATCTGTCTCCAGGTAATTTTTAATTTCTTCTTTGATATCTTCAGTGATCCATTGGTTGTGTAGTAGCATATTGTTTAACCTCCATGTGTTTGTGTTTTTGCAGTTTTTTTCTTGTAGTTGATGTCTAGCCTCATAGATTCCAACCTTGTGGTTGGAAAAGATGCTTGATATGATTTCAGTTTTCTTAAATTTACTGAGTCTTGTTTTGTGTCCTAGCATGTGATCTATCCTAGAGAATGTTCCCTGTGCACTTGCAAAGAATGTGTATTCTGCTGCTTTTGGATGGAAGGTTCTATATATATCTATTAAGTCTATCTAGTCTAATGTGTCATTTGAGGTCAGTGTTTCCTTATTGATTTTCTGTCTGGATGATCTGTCCATTGATGTAAGTGGGGTGTTAAAGGCCCCTACTATTATTTTGCTACTTTCAATTTCTCCCTTTATATCCATTAACAATCACTTTATGTGTTTAGATGTTCCTATGCTGGGTGCATATATATTTACAATTGTTATCTCTTCTTCTTGGATTGATCCCTTGATCATTATGTAATGTTCTCCTTTGTCTCTTGTAACAATCTTGTTTTAAAGTCTATTTTGCCTGATAGAAGTATTGCTAACCCTGGCTTTCTTTTGATTTCCATTGCATAGAATGCCTTTTTGATCCCCTCATTTTAAGTCTATGTATGTCTTTAGATCTGAAGTGAGTCTCTTATAGGCAGCATATATATAGGTCTTGTTTTATATCCATTCAGCCACTCTATGTATTTTAATTGGAGCATTTAGTCCATTTACATTTAAAGTAATCATTAATATGTACGTACTTGTTGCCATTTTGTTATTGTTTTGGGGTTGTTTTGTAGTTCTTTTTTATTCCTTCTTCTTTTGCTCTCTTCCCTTGTGATTTGATGACTATCTTTAGTGTTATATTTACATTCTTTTCTCTTTTGTATGTGTGTATCTATTATAGATTTTTGGTTTGTAATTACCATGAGGTTTATATTTAGCAATTTATATATTTATGTGATTGTTTTAAATTGCTGGTTTCTTAATTTCAACTCCACATTTTTACTCACTTCCTCTCATAATTACTGTTTTTGACATCATATTTTATATCTAAATGTTTTGTGTACCCTTAACTACTTATTGTTGATATAGATGATTTTACTACCTTTGTCTTTTAACCTTCCTACTAGCCTTGTCTGTGGTTGATTTACTGCCTTTACTGTATATTTGCCTTTACCAATGAGCTTTATCCTTTCATAATTTTCATGTTTCTAATTGTGGCCTTTTCTTTTTTGCTAAGAGAAGTCACTTTAACACTTCTTATAAAGCTGGTTTGGTGGTGCTGATCTCTTTTAGCTTCTGCTTGTCTATAAAACTTTTTATCTCCCCATCAAATCTGAATGAGAGCCTTGTGTGGTAGAGTATTCTTGGTTGTGGGTTTTTCCCTTTCATCACCTTAAATATATCATGCCACTCCCTTCTGGCCTGCAGAGTTTCTGTTGAAAAGTCAGCTGATGGGGCTTCCCTGGTGGTGCAATAGTTAAGAATCCACCTGCCAATGCAGAAGACATGGGTTCGAGCCTTGGTTTGGGAAGATCCCACACACCACGGAGCAACTAAGCCCATGTGCCACAACTACTGAGCCTGCACTCTAGAGCCCGTGAGCCACAACTACTGAGCCCGCACACCACAACTACTGAAGCCCGCATGCCTGGATCCTGTGCTCCACAACAAGAGAAGCCACTGCAATGAGAAGCCTGTGCACTGCAGCAAAGAGTAGCCCCCGCTCACTGAAACTAGAGAAAGGCTGCGCACAGCAACAAACACACAACACAGCCAAAAATAAATAATTTTTTTAATTAATTATTTTTTTTAAAAAGTCAGCTGATAAACTTATGGGAGTACCCTTGTATGTAACTTGTTGCTTTCACTTGTTTTTAGTACTCTCTTTGTATCTTTAATTTTTTCCATTTTAATTACATTGTATCTTGGTCTCTTTGGGCTGATCCTGTATGAGACTCTGTGCTTCCTGGACTTGGGTGTCTTTTTCCTTTCCAAGGTTAGGGAAGTTTTCATCTATTGTGTCTTTAAATACATTCTTAGCCCCTTTCTCTCTCTTCTCCTTCTGGGATCCCTATAGTGCGAGTGTTAGTGCACTTGATGTTGTCCCAGGGGTCTCTTAAACTGTCCTCATTTCTTTTTTCATTTTTTTTCTTTTTTCTGTTCAGTGTCAGTGATTTCCACTACTCTGTCTTCCACCTCACTGATCCCTTCCTCTGTATCATTTAGCCTACTGTTGATTCCTTCTAGCATATTTTTCATTTCAGTTGTTGTATTCTTCATCTGTTTGGTTGTTCTTTATATTTTCTAACTCTTTCTTTAGAACTTCTAACTTCTTGCTCTGTTCCTCCATTCTTCTCCCGATTTCTTTGATCATCTTCATGATCGTTACCTTGAACTCTTTCTTGGGTAGATTGCCTATCTCCACTTCACTTACTTCTTCTTCTGGTGTTCTATCGTCTTCCTTCATTTGGAACATATTCCTCTGTCATCTCATTTGGCCTAACTTGCTGTTTTTATTTCTATGTATCTGGTAGGTCAGTTACATTTTCCAACCTCAGAGAAATGGCCTTTTGTAGAAGATGTCCCAGCAGCACACTCCCTTCTGGTCACCAGAGCTATATGCTCTAGAGGTGCCCCCTGTGTGGGCTGTGTGGGTCCTTCTGTTGTGACAGGGTGACTACTGTGGGTGGTCTGGCAGATGTGGCTGGTCCTGGTCTTGTTGGTTGCCAGGGCCTACCTTGAGCAGAGGCTGTTGGCTGCTGGTTGGCGGGGCTGGGTCGTGATACGGCTGGATGTGAAACCCCAGGGTACCCTGGGCTACTGCTGACTCACTGGTGGGTGGATTTGGGGTCCAGGAGATTCCAGAGCAGATGCCCACTGACCAGTGGGTGAAGCCAGGTTATGGGGCTGGTACCAGTCCACTGGCAGGCAGAGTCACTTTCTGGGCTCTGGTTGCAAAGCCCAGGGATCCCAGAGCTGGTGTCAGACCACTGGTGGGTGGGGCTGGTTCCTGACACAGCTTGATGTGGGGTCTGGGGTGTTCTGAGGCTTGTGTTGGCCTGTTGGTGGGCAAGGCCAAGGCCTAGCCAGTCTCAGGGCTGGTGCTTGCCTGCTGGTGGGTAGGCTGGGTCCTGCCATGGCAGGATGCAGGGCTGCAGTTGTCCTGGGGCTGATGTCCATCTACTGGTGGTGAGGCTGTATCCTGGGGTTTCTGGCTGTAAGGCCCTGGGAGTCCTGGGTCTAGCACCTGCGCACTGGCATGTGGGGCCGGGTCCTGGGCCTTCTGGTTGGCAGAGCCATGTCTGTGGCAGCCGTAGTCTCGGGGGTCTTAAAGCAGCCTGTCTGCTGGGGGTGGGGCTGGGTCCTGAGGCTAATAAGCTAGAGGGAGGATTTCAAAATGGCACTTGCGAGCACCAGTGTCCATGCAGTAGAATGAGCTCACAAAAATGGTGGTCACCAGTGTCTCTGACTCCAGGATGAAATCCAGTTGCCTCCTTTCTCTCTGGGAGACTCTCCAAGATCAGCAGGTAGGTCTGACCCAGCTCCTTTCAAATTACTGCTTCTGCTATGGGTCTGGAGCATGTGAGATTTTGTGTGCACCTTTAAGAGTGGAGTCTCTATTTCCCACAGCCCTCTGGGTCTCCCAAAAGTAAATCCCACTGGCCTTCAAAGCCAAACATTCTGGGGGCTCATCTTCCCGGTACAGGACCCCCAGTCTGGGGAACCCAATGTGGGACTCAGACCCCTCGCTTCTTAGGGAGAAACTCTGCAATTGTAATTATTCTCCTGTTTGTGGATCGCCCACTCAGGAAATGGGTCTTGACTATATTGCAAGTCTGTCCCCTCCTACCTGTCTCGTTGTGATTCCTTCTTCATATCTTCAGTTGTAGAAGATCTCTTCTGATATGTTCTGGTCTTTTTTATTGTAATAGTATTTCATTTGCTATGTAAATGTAATTTTAGTGTGCTCATGAAAGGAGATGAGCTCAGAGTCTTTCTACTCTGCCATCTTGAGAACTCCTCTAGATAGAAATATCTTAATGATAGAAACTATACTCCTTGAATACCATGCAGTATAAACAATCTGAAAAAGGCCATTATGAGACATTTGAGTTTCCTACTCAACTTTGTAGTAAATGATTTCATATACTTCATATATTATGTGCTTGCTTATAACTGCAGAAATCAAGCACTTCTTTTTAGAATAGCAGGATAGGGGCTTCCCTGGTGGCACAGTGGTTGAGAGTCCACCTTCCAATACAGGGGACACAGGTTTGTTCCCCGGTCTGGGAAGATCCCACATGCCACAGAGCTGCTAGGCCCGTGAGCCGTGGCCGCTGAGCCTGCGCGTCCGGAGCCTGTGCTCCGCAACGGGAGAGGCCACAACAGTGAGAGGCCCGTGTACCGGAAAAAAAAAAAAGAATAGCAGGATAATTATTAGCATTTTTCCCAGGCTTCAGCCAAAATTCCTAATCAGTAGGCAAAGCCTCACTCAAGGTCTTGTGTTTTCTTCTTGTTCATATTCCTGGCTGTGCTGTGATCATCATGAAAGCTGGGACCCGGTCAGTCTTATTACCTACTGCGTCCTGAATGTTTATGAGATTACCTAGCACAGAGTAGGACTCAGTAAACATTTTTGAGTGAATAAATAAAAGAGCTAGAGTAAAGGTTACTGTTCTGTGGTGGTAAATGTCAACTTAGCTAGGCTATAGTGCCCAGATGTGTGGTTCAATTCCAGTCTAAATGTTGCTGTGAAGGTATTTTTTTTGGATGTTAATTTAAATGTTTTGATTTAAATGTTGATTTAAATTTTTGATTTAAATGTTAATTTAACATTTAAATTAGTAGGCTGAGTAAAGCAGATTAGGTAATCTTCATAAAGTTGGTGGGGCTTAACCAATCAGTTGAAGGTCATAAGAGAAAAAGTCGAAGTCCCCTGAGGAAGAAAGCATTCCACCTCCAGATTGTTTTCAGATTCAAGATTACAACAACAGTGCTTCCCTGCGTATCTAGGCTGCTGGTCTGCTCTGCAAATTTTGGACTTGCTAGTCCCCACAATCACATGAGCCAACTCCCTAAAATGAATATTTCTCTCTCTCTCTGTCTCTCTCTATGTCTCTGTCTCTGTCTCTCTCTGTCTCTCTCTCTCCCTCTCCCTCTGTCTCTCTTTCTCTCAGTTGTTTCTCTGAAGAACCCTGCCTAATGCATGTGTCTCTTACTCTTCTTCATTTCTAGGCCATGGCACAATATTTAAGGGTCTACATAATGTCATATAAAAAGATAGTTTCTGGCTTTTCAATAGATATGGCTGCAGCTTTTCCAGTTCAGCAGGGAATCATGCTGAACAGGGAACCATGTGATTCCATGTTCACATGGAATCAGAATCCGGGGTCTCTGTTCACCATACTGCTTGTTTTCCTACTCAAGACTCTGTAAACAACTAGCTTCCTGGGCAGTGAAAGGAGTTAAGGGAACATTTTTACCTCTTGTGAGCTTCTTTTAGCAGCCAAACCACCAGCTTGGGGTTCCAGATTACAGATCCAGTCTGTTCCATATGAGTGATACTTGGGCTTCACTGCAGTGTCTCAAGCCAATCTTTCAATCATATTATTCTGTAATCCAGTTTGTATGGCCGTACCTGGCTAATTCACCTTCTAATTTCCATATCAGCAGCCAATTATGTGGATTGCTCCACTACAGCCAAAATATTTAAGTCAATTTATAGCATTAAAGGTAACTCAAGCCAAATCAAATCACAGTTGAGGCTTATTGGTTAAATTTCAACATTTGAGAAGTTGTTAAAAAAAAAAAAAAAGCACAGAGTCCCTTTGACAGATGGAAACAAGGCAATGACTAAAAACAGAGTGGAAAGTGTGTTGATAATGTTTTTTATAAAAAGCCAAACTGTCTAAGAAACATTTCTAAATTGAGTGTTTTAAATAAAAAACAATCCATCAACCTGATCGGAGGATTGCAAATGTTGCCAACTCCTTCTCATTTTCACCATCTGTGAAGCAGCAGATTAAATTAAGAAGACCATATGAATATTGTGTCTTTGTGCATATTAAAAATAGACCTGAGAGAAGTGACCATAAAATGTGATTTGAAGCCACATTGGATGGGACACCAGGCAGATAATAGACATGCTGTGTGTTGCCGAGTGTGCATTTGAATGTGGGTTTGTTGGGATAAGTGGTGATGTCTGAACTCTAGGGACAATGAGATGATAGGGAGGACTTAGTGGGGCCTGAGAGTTTAGAGTATTATCAACAAGAGCCTGGCAAAGTCATTAAAGTGACCAAGACATTGTACCTCTCCATATATTGGGAATTTGATTGGCTGTACCATACGTTTTAACACAATTATTAGAACTTCGTATTCCTAATTTCTAACGCAAATGTCTAATTACTCCATGTTACAACATATTACCCCAAGCAGTTAATATGGAACTTCCTCTCCAGATTTACCTGCTATGGCTATACAAGCCAGCTCTAAGAGTGCTGCTGCAAGTAACGCACTTGTTACAGACGAGCCAATTATGATGGTCCTTTATTGGAGAATTAATGTGTCTATGTTCTGGTTACTATTTTATGTGACACCTCTTCCAGATTCTCTATTGTAGGCAGGATGCTCTTCTATCACTGATGAATCACTAATAGGCCTTCTTCTTTCCAAATAAGTTCATTGTATGCACAAAAATTGCTGTATTTTTTCCTTTGTTTGGGGAGTTTACCCTCTAGACTACCCCTAAATTAGTCAAGCTGTGATCCTCAAAGCCTAGGACCCCCTCAGAGGTGCCACCAGGGCTCCTGCAAAGAGGAAAGAGGGTGAGTGAGCTTGGATCTTGGGTCGGTTTCAACCACAGATCTTGGCTTTAAGATTATTACACCTTGGTGATCAATTTAAGAGTTTGTTTGAAAAAGGCTTCTACTGCTTTCAATAAAAAAGAAATTTAGATGCCTGGGGTTATTTTCTTTCTCAGGTTCTGACCTGCACCCTTGAAGTAAGCAACAATATAAAGTTCAGTGTACAAATTTAGGAACAATTTTGTTTTCAGGGATGAAACATAGCAAATCTATGGCAACATTTGTGCAATCAATACTTGTGCACTAACACTGTTGAATTTGGACATTTAACAAATAAGAGTATTCTCAGTTAAATTTGTGTCTTGGAGCTAGACGAAGGTACAGTAATTTCTGCTTCATTATTCATCTGTCAGGTGTTCAGAAACTTGCAGATTTATTTAGAAGCTGGTTCACGGAGTGTCTGACTTGTGTTAGTTTGAAGATTCAGTATTCTTATACAAGTCCTTTTTCTACACACTCTCCAATGTCCGTATCATACAGCAAATGAGTGTCATGTGACAATACAACGTGTGACTGAAAGAAAGAAGCTCACATGGCTTCTTTGGTATGGAAGATGACCTTTATTTTATTGCCACTGTCTTGAAGGTGATTAGAAAAACTTTACACTTGTAATAAGTAGAATACTGCCCTCTGCCCGCCCCCCACCAAAAAAATATATGTCCACGTTTTAATCCTTGGAACCTGTGAATATGTGTCTTAATTGACAAAGAGACTCTGCGGATGTGATTAAGTTGAGAATTCTAAGACGGCGAGACTATCCTGAATTATTCAGGTCAGCAGACCCCAACCTTTTCCTTTTCGGCACCAGGGACCGGTTTTGCGGAAGACAGTTTTTCCACAGGCCAGGGTGTGGGGTGATGTTTCAGGTGGTAACGCGAGCGATGGGGAGCGGCAGATAAAGCTTTGCTTGTTTGCACGCTATTCACATCCTGCTGTGTGGCCCAGTTCCTAACAGACTGCGGACCAGTACCGGTCTGTGGCCCAGGGGTTGGGGACCCCTGATCTAGGTGGGCCAAATGTAATTACAAGGGTCTTTATAAAAGGAAAGCAGGAAGTTCAGAGTGACAGGAAGATTTGTAGCAAACACATTGCTGATTTTAAAAATGGAAGAAGGGACCATGATCCAAGAAATGTAGACAGCCTCCAGAAACTGAAAAAGGCGAGGAAACAGATTCCTCCCTGGAGCCGCCAGAAAGGAACGGATCTCCGACATCTTCATTGTAGCCCAGCAATACCTTTATGGATTTCTGATCTCCAGAATAAGATAATAAATTAGATTTGTTTTAAGCCATTACATTTCTACTAATTTGTTATAGCGTTAATGGAAACTAATACAATACCCCTCAGAATTTCAAAATTTGGACGGGTGAGCAGCATCAAGTATCGGAAAAATGTGAAAAGATGCGAAGGTTGTAGCTGCTTGTGAAAGTATAGCCTGGTTTATTCATTCTGGAAAGCAATTTGGAAGTGCTTCGTAAAATTAAGTATGGGGACTTCCCTGGTGGCCCAGTGATTAAGAATCCTCCTGCCAATGCAGGGGACACTGGTTCAAGCCCTGTTCCAGGAAGATGCCACACGCCACAGAGCAACTAAGCCCGTGGGCCACAACTACTGAGCCTGTGCTCTAGAGCCCGTGCTCTGCAATGAGAGAAGGCACTGCAATGAGAAGCACGCGCACTACAGTGAAGACCCAACACAGCCAAAAATAAATAAATTAAATAAATAAATTTATTTTTTAAAATTAAATATGTATTTGTTCTATGACCCAGAGATCCTGCTGCTGGATATATATCCCAGCGAAATATTCTCACATAGTTCCATAAAGATAGTTGCATTAAAGGCTGTTTGTACAGCATAGTTAGTGCTAGTGCAAATTTGAAAGAAATCTGTTTACTTCTAAGATAAGGGATATGTGAACTGGTGAAAAGCTGTGCATCAGTTGAAAACAAGAAGCAAATATATATAACTATAAGGTTAAATCTTCCAAATAAGTTAAATGAAAAAAAGCAAGGAACAGATTTATTTCTCGGTACTGTTTATGTAACACAAAATATTGATTTATGTTTTCAATTTTTGATTTATATTAGCATGCCCTCATGAATATTTATTTCACTCTGTGGGTTATAATCCAATGCTACCATCACTTATTTTGTTGCTCAAACTTTTCCATTTTTGGCCATTGAGAGCTCTTTCAAGTTGGCTCATGTCCCACTTGCTTATATTTTACCATAATCTTTTCAGGATATTTACTTGAAATTTGGTCATATTACAAAAGAAAAGGGAATAGGAAGTGGAGGAGAAGGAGGAGGAGGCAAACAGGCAAACAAAACATTTTGGCTTAGCATGTTTTTGGGGAAGTAACAATGTCATGGATTAATTATTAAATGACGTCAAGTGCTTAATCATAATATTACATCCTCCTCCTCTTTTACCAAGTTTGAGAATTCCTAACACATTAAAGGCTCATCTATAGGGAAGGCATAGGGAAGGTTGCAGTAACTGACATCCCCTTACAAGACAGAAGAGGGATACCTTGCGGTATCTCTCGGAACTTGCTCAGAAGCACAAGTGGGCCAGCCCCTGGTGATTCCAGAAGTAACTCAGTGTGTGTGTGTGTGTGTGTGTGTGTGTGTGTGTGTGTGTGTGTGTTCCCCTCCATGTGCTTGCTGCACATGAACGTGCAATCACATAAGTGTGGCTAAGGCAACGGGTAAAAGCAAAAGTTGTATAGTCAGGAAGAAAGAAACATTATGCAAAAGAAAAATATTTTTATTTCCAAATATTAGCAGTATCCCAGCTACTATATGTGGACTCCAAACACAAGGAAAGGGCTATACTAGAAGATACTTAACTTAGAGTCTGTAAACACTCTTTTCTCATCACTACCCACCTTGGTCTCCTCAGCTTCATGATCCACGGTTGACCACTCCCTCCCCAATGAGCACTCTTTTCCCTTGGTTTCCAGGACACCACATACTGCAGGTCCTGCTCCTGCCTCTCTGGCCATTCGTTCTCAGTTTCTTTCGCTGGTTCCTTCCCGTCAACTCAACCTCCAAGTGCTGAAGTGTCACAGGACTCAGCCCTGGCACATTGTTTCTTCTTTGTCTACACTCCTTCCCTGGAGATTTTGCATATCTTAGGGCTTGAGAGTCTACCTATCCACTGACATCCCCAAATTTATATCTCCATTTTGAACCATTTGCCTGACCTCTACACTTGTACATCAGTTTGCCTACTCATAACCTTTTTTTGGCTCCCTAAAGAGGCATATGAAAATTAGCAAGTCCAAAACTAAATTCTGCTTTCCCCACCACACCGTTCCTCCCCTGCCAGGAAGTACCAGTGCTAGTTGCTCAAGTCAAAACATTTTGCATTTATCACCCTCGATGCCTTTCTTTTCTCACACCCCGCAAACTATACACTGGAAGTCCTTTTAAGTTACACATTCAGAATATACCCTGAATCTTTTTACTTCTTAGCACCTCAGTCTCACCACCTCACCTGAATTATTGTAATAGCTTCCTAACTTGTCTCTCTGCTTCTGCCTTTGTACCCTGACCTCCTCATGAGTCATCTTTTAAAGTCATGTCAGATTGTATCACTCCCCTGCTCAAAATGCTCTGATGATTCCCAGAGTAAATGCCCATCTGTACAATGGCCTAAAGGCCCTTTACATCGTACACCCTTCCACTCCCCTTGACTCCTTTGATCTCATTTCCTACTACCCTCCAGCCTCACTGACCTTGCTTCTTTCTTGAACCCACCAGGTACCTTCATCTCTCAAGGCATTTGCATTTGCCAGTTCCTCTGCCTGGATGCCATTTCCTGAGATGGCACTGCTCTCTCCCTCTCTCAGGACTTTGTGCTTATGCCACCTACTCAGGTCCTCCACCATAATAAATTTGCAATCACTTTCCATACCACGAACCCACTCTCTCCTTTCCCTTCTTTATTTTTTCCATAGTGTTTTTAAACATCTAGCTTCCTATAGATTTTACTCTTTTTTTGGTCTGTCTTCTCTAACTAGAAAGCAACATCCATGAAGTGAAGGATATTTATTATTTCTATTGAACTTAGAACAGTGGCTCACACCTTGTGTTTAGTACCTAGTTGATGATTGAATTAGTTGAGTGAAAGAAAAATTTCCTTTGCTATTTTACCAATCACAAATGGGGCAGATAGTAGTGCCTCTCTGTTCAAAGCATGTTTGTCAAGGCCAAATTCATGTTAAAATGCCATTCTTTGAAAGAGATTTTCCTCTCCCTGCCCTGGGACTAGCCTATGGTCAAGGAAAGAAGCTGGCTTAATGGCCATAGCAGCAACAGGATGGTGTCCAGAAAAAGGGAAGAAAGTGGCAGGAAGAGTAAGTGGGCAGCTTCAAAGAAAACTCTTGCCTGCTCTTTCCACTCTCCCTGTAGACGATGCACTGCAGAGGCTACTGTGACAGTCTCTGAGCTATTTCCCGTGGAGCTTTATTTCAGCTTAGTAGTCAAGGGTAATCTGAATAAAAGGAATAAGGCGGGTTATTCAGTTTCCAATTGCTATTTGCACAACTTTTTTCCTAATTGCATTTTCCGTAGGCAGTTTGTGCCAAAATGAACATTCCACTAATGATGCTGGCAAGACAGTTTGTCAAACACTGACACCTAGTGAACATTGCTATACAGACCTTGTTCTGGCCTCTGTTTCAGGTCCAGGAAATTCCACAGACCTTCAATGTAGGAGGCAGTCAAATCTCATTCACCTACTTTGAGTATTAGACTTGGCAGAGTTTGACTCCGGAGTGGCACTCCTGCTCATGACCGGGCCCCCGCGCAGGAGTGAGTGGATGCCCTTGGAATGCTGGCGAAATTTTTAATCTAAGAGAAACAACCAGACAGAAGAACTCCTGCAAAATTACCTAGAGAGCTTCTCAAGTCAAATATAAATATTTCATTTTCGTTACCTGCCCTGGTGTGTGATCAGCACTGCATGCTGGTCCTTCACTGCCTGGTGAGAAGAGCTCAGTCTTCCATTCACAGGGGTCCTTGGGTGAGGTGCTGGGCTCGCTCTGAGATAAGTGTCTTAAAATCAGAGAACTGGCACTTCAGAGGTAGTCGCTGCCAACTCGTGTGATATAATGGAGGGATTTCAGACCCATAGAGAGACAGGGACTTTTGTGGGGTGTGATGGAATCTGAATGGAACTGTGATTCACACATAATAGGGAACAAATGAGAGCTCCACCAGAGAGTGACGCTACACTTATTTACTTAACTCTGCAATGTAGTTTACGATGCTATTAAAAAGAGCTCGCCAAGGCCCACAGTTCTGAGAAGCAGCGAGTGAGACATGCAGGGAAAGTGTCTCATCCGTTGCAGTGTCCTGCCCTTTCCTTTCTGCTCTTTGGAATCACTCAGCAGGCGGCTGGACCAACCTGAAAACCAGGTCTCTCTTTGAGTTGAGTGTTTTATTTATCACTATGGCTCTGCCTTGGCTTCGAGTGTTCCCTGAGATGCAGAAAGCACCGGAACAGGTCCCCTTCCTCCTCTCACAGCTTGTGACTGGGACTCCTAACGTCCACACTGACGCTGCCTAGAGAGTGGAGAAGGATCTCGGGGTCCCAGCTTATAGCCCTGCTTGCTTGTGTGCAGCAAGCTCTCACACCTGCCTTTCTGAAGGCTAGGGGCGGTCATCCTTCAGATTAAGACAGAGGCTCTAAACCAGGTTACTTAGGTTCAGAACCCTGCTCCACCTCTTATCAGCTGCATGGACCCAGACAAGTTATTTATGGTCTCTCTGCTTTGTCGCCCCATCTGTAAAATGAGGATAAAACAAGTCTTACCCCATAGGGTTGCTGTGAGAATTCGATTAGTGTATGTATGTTTGTGTGTATATATATAGATAGATAGATAGATATAGATATATAAATGTTAGCTAATAATAATATTGCAATATTACTATAATGTAGAGAAGACATACATGATGGACTTTCAGTGCTAGACTTTGTTTGTTTATGTGGTTTTTGTTCTGGTTTGGCAGAGTTTAGATTATGTTACTGTCCAGTTCTTTGCAAAGTCTAGCTGTTTGAAGTCTCATCTTACTGTTGGGTGTATTGCTGCAGACGTACGTGGACTTCTGAGAAACACTGACGTTTGGCTCAGGCTCTTCCTGTCCCCTCCACCCTCCTCTCCACCCCTCTTCCCTTCTTTCCTTCCACTTCCTTTTTCTCCCTCATTTTCCTCCTCACTCTCTCCCTCTCTTTCTCCCCACCTTCTCCCCCTTTACTTTCTAATGAAAAGCTGGATGTTTTCCTTTAATGGCACTCAATTCGTCTTCACCATCCCCCTTTGTCCTGGCTGTCCCTACTTTGCCCAGAAATCTCTCAGCAGCTACGGGAAATAGCGTGCACATGCATATACGTGTGCGGGTGTGTGTTCCGTCAATTCTTCGTTGACATCAAATTAGAAATGTTTGCCAAGACACTCTTCCTCACTCAAGATTTGTCTCAGGTGGCAGGAAAGTCCAGTGGCTACCTGAGCCCCTCACAGTTACCCTAACAGCTAACTGTAGATTGGAAATTTGATCTTGGTTCAAATAAGCCTGGAGTGACTAGAGAGACAAAAGCAAGCTCAGTGCTTTGGTCCTAAGGGACCAAAATAGCTCTTTGCCAAAATGACACTTGTGCTTCTTTTGTTACTGGTTCACAGGTCACAATGGACAGTTTTCTTAGCACTTTATATCATTATACAAAAACAGCAGTGACATTTTCAGTGCTAGAGGCCAAATCCTCCTTGTATTAATAGGCTACTTGGGCTCTTCTAGATGGCTTTTGACCTTTTCCTAACTCTGAACCCTGGGCCATTTCCTTTATCAACTTTTGTTATCATTAGGAAGTATTTCTGCTGTAATAAAAAGTTAGAAAGGTAGTATCATGTACCTGCTACCTGTCAAAAAATATGACAAATACAACTTCCTCTTGCCTTAATATCTATTATAAAAGCTACACTGACTGCTGTTTACTAGTTATGTGCCTGTTTTTTAAAAAACATTTAACCTTAAGTGCTGTTATGTTTTAAGTCCAGTTCTTGAGTGGATGTGTATTGAATTTAGCTTAATTAAACTCATTGGGTTTTATTTCTATGATCATATTTTGTGTTTCCCATTGGCCCATACTTATTTTTCCTTTATAAATTTTGTTTGGATTGATCAAGATTTTCTTCTTCTTTATTGGCTTAGAAGCAATGTATTCTATTTCTCTTTTTTATGGTTATTCTTAAAATCTTACTCCTTGTAGGTAGATAATTAAGAAAGTCAGTCATTACTTTTGCTATGTCTAAACAATAACTTAGAATATTTTAACTTTGAAGATTATCTCCATTAAATTAGTTCCTGAACAAATTATTCTATCATTTTCCTTAGAGTTTATACAATTATTGCTGATGTATATATTAGCACAAATTTACCAGTTCTATTGCTCATCATTATTTTTTTGTCTCAGGTCTTCCTTTCTGTCTCAGGTCTTCCATTATATTTTTGTCTCAGGTCTTCCTTCCTTTTTTGTCTCAGGTCTTCCTTCCTTTGAATATGTCATAATTTTATCCTTGTGCTTTAAAGATAATATTTTGGGGCTATAAAAATCTTAGTTGACATTTATTTTACCTCAGCACTTTGAGGCTTGAGGCTATTATTTTTCTTCCGCTTTTAAGTTTTGGGTTTTTTTTTTTTTTTCTCTTTCTAGTCAAGCTATCTTTTCTGTCTGGCTGCTATTAAGATCATTATAGCTATAAGATACTCTGGTTTAATTATATTGTATTTAGGTGTGAATTTGGTCCTATCTTGCTTGTGACTTAGAGCATTTAGTGAATCTGAGGACCCATCTTCCATTGCACTAGAAAATTCTCAGCCATTATCTTTCAACATTGCCTTCGATTTGTTATCTCTGTTTCTTCTTAAAACTCTCATAAGAGGCATAATGACCTTTCTCATTGTTTCCTCCATGTCTTTTCATTTCTTTTTTTGTGTGTTTTCCACTTTCTATTTTATACAAACTGTGTTAGAGACAATCACTTTAGAACTTTAATTCAATCACTTTAGAATTATGATGATAGTTGTGTCTGATACTATATATTAACAATTCATTGATTATTTTTAATTTCAGTGATTTTATTTTTTCACTTAGTAGAAAATTTTATTTAATTTTTGTTCAAATCAACCTAGTATATTTTGAAAGTATTATATCTTTTTATTTCATTTATATTTCTCTAAACAGTGTAATATTTTACTGTTATTATTTACTGATGCTTTCATAGTCTACTTTGGAGTGTAACTATACCGTTTGCTGTGTTTAAAGCCTTGATTTTGATAGCTTATATTCTCTCATGTCTTATAGTTTCAGACTACATGCTTATGTTGGAAAGGAGTGGTGGAACTTTATTTAAGGAAACTTTATGGGGATCGGATTGAGGATGTATCTCCAAAGTTACTTTACGTTTTCTTCTGCCATGAGCATTAGTAGATGGGATGACCTGACTACTTTTGTGCTCATATACTAGCTTCTGTATTCTTAGACCACAATGGAGTGGTACATTTTATTTAAAATATGCTTGAGGGTACACCTTTGGTTACAATTTCTCAGAGATCTTTTACCCAGATCCTTGTACTTTCTACCCCAGACTAAAATGAGCAAGATTTCTCTGCTCATCTCCATAAACTGACAGATGACTTTTCCCCCCTACATCTTTTTTACACCGAAGGTAGGGCTCTTAGATGGTCCTGGCTTTACACACATACTTTTTCAGTTCCTCACCTTGCACGGTCTCAACATTTGTCTCCTACGCCCTGCCAAAAACCTAAGCCTCTTCCATACTCTGCTACCTTGGCTTTCACCTTTTTTGTGTTGCTTCCTGAATGCTCAGGTTTAAAAGTATGTTTGTTACAGTTTCCCATTAGGATGGGCACTACCAAAACACCAGAAAACAACAAGTGTGGGTAAGGATGGGAAGAAATTGGAGCCCCTGCCCATGGCTGATAGAAACATAAAATGGTGCAGCCACTATGGAAAACAGTACGGCAGTTCCTCAAAAAATTAAATATTGAATTCCCATATGATTCAGCAATTCCACTTCTGGGTATATATCCCAAATAATTGAAAGCAGGGACTTGAACAGATATTATTACACCAACGTTCATAGCAACATTATCCACAATAGCCAAAAAGTGGAGGCATTGTGTCCACTTGAAGGATGAGTAGATAAACAAAAATGTACATAGAATGTAATATTTTTCAGCCTTAAAAAGGAAGGAAATTCTAATACATGCTACAACATGGATGAACCTTAAAGATATTATGCTAAGTGAAATAAGCCATTCACAAAAGAATAAATATTGAATAATTCTATTTGTATGAGCTATCTAGAGTAGTCAAATCCAGAGAGACAGAAAGAATAATCGTTGCCAGAGAGGATGGGGGCAGCGCAGGAAGAACAAGGAGTTATTTAATGTGTATGGAGTCTCAGTTTTGGAAGATGCAAAAGTTCTGGAGATGTATGGTGGTGACCGTTTCACAACAATGTGACTGTAATTAATGCCACTGAACTGTATACTCGAAAATGGTTAAAATAGTAGATTTTATGTTTTATATATATGTATATATACACACACACACAGACACATATGTGTTGCCACAATAAAAAACAACTATATTTGTCACACATTTTATCCAGTATTTCTAGGTGTTTTATATCAAAAAATTTTCCAGGCTATTTGAACTGCAATTTTCCCCAAACAGACATTCCCTAATTATCTTACCCTTAGGACGTTTGAGCTTTTATTGTATGCCAATGTATTGCTGAGACAGATAAGACAGCAGAGAAAATAAAACCTAAGGCTTCATTATTAGAGAATTCTTGTTTTCTTTAGTCTTATTTGATTGCTAAGGTAGTTGTATGAATATAATAGGATAACAGGGATCTCAAGGCTCCAAGATGATAAGTAGAGTAGTACCTGATCTCACAATAAATAGAATTGGTATCAATGAAGCTACATGGTCCCTCAGACACAGCTCCTCTTTTTCTCTCTGGCTTTTTCATTTTCTCTAATAATTATCCCCTTATCTTCACTTTCTCATGGTAACCATTTACTACAGCTTTTTGTAACCCATTGGAATAGACCAAGATCTCTTTACTTCATGAAAATTCTTGATGTAGTATTTTGGCATCTGCCTTTCCAAATAAGAGCTGCAGGTCCTTGGTGTCCCAAGTCCAATCATCTGGTTCAGATATGTTCATTCACTAATAATGAATGCATGACATGGCAATGTGAGGAGCTCCATGGACCCATTCCCCAGCAAAACCGGTGAAAAGTATTTTTAAAAACCCAAATTATTTGCAGTTTCTCAAAATAGTCCTAAAGGCCTACAGCAAGTAAAGAAACACTCAAGAAAGCCTTCTGAAAATTTGGTGAAAAGAGCAAAAATGTGTGACATTTGAACTACAACCTGCTCCCCCCATCCCCCCTCTTCAGCTCAGCGTAATGGAAACTGTACTTCAGATGGGTGCAGCCAAGAACGCAGGGTTTTCTCTTCCTGCAGCTCCCAGGCAGAGGCTATGGCATCTTCCCAGAAGGGCAGGATGTCAGTATTTCTCATCCTGCTCCCAGCTACATGTTGTAAAGGCTAAGTTCTGGCTAAGTATTGCCAAGAGTTGGGGGCTCTCTTCTTCCATCTAGCCTCTTCTCATGGGACAGGAGCTCCACCTTGGATGTAGTGAATACTGGAGCCCTATCACACTTGGCCTGTTCATGAGATAGAGGTTCCATGTCAAAAGTGGCAAACTGAGACTGTCTGCAACCTCTACCTCACTGCTAAGTGCCCCAGATCCTGAAGCACGGGTGTCGCTGAGAGAAAAGTAGTGTGTTACTTTCTCCACTTTGAGATTCAGAGATGATCAGAGATTTTGCCCAAGGATAAAGGCAGGTCAAAAAGACAGCAACTGAACAGAGTCTGGGGAAGTTCAAGCTTAAGGGCACTCTCAAAAACAATGGAGGTTGTAGTGAAAAGCAATTAAGTGTAGATGTATAGATTCCATTAGAGATATAAGCTAAACCATAAGTCAGCTAGTTTACCAGAGAAGAGCAGTAAAAAGGACAATTAAGAAGAGCCTTTCTGAGGGAGAGGAACCAAGATGGCAGAGTAGAAGGAGGTGCTGTCACTCCCTGTTGTGAGAACACCAGAATCACAACTAGCTGCTGGACAATCATTGACAGGAAGATACTGGAACTCAAAAAAAAAAGATACCCCACATCCAAGACAAAGGAGAAGCCACAGTGAGATGGGAGGAGGGGCGCAATCACAGTAAAATCAAATCTCATAACTGCTGGGTGGGTGACTCTCAGACTGGATAACACTTATACCACAGAAGTCCACCCACTGGAGTAAAGGTTCTGAGCCCCATGTCACACTTCCCAACCTGGGGGTCCGGCAACGGGAGGAGGAATTCCTAGAGAATCAGACTTTGAAGGCTAGTGGGATTTGATTGCACGACTTCGACAGGATTGGGGGGAAAAGAGACTCCACTCTTGGAGGACACACACAAAGTAATGTGTACATCGGGACCCAGGGGAAGGAGCAGTGACCCCAGGGGAAACTGAAACAGACCTACCTGCTAGTGTTGGAGGGTCTCCTGCAGAGGTGGGGGTGGCTGTGGCTCACCACGGGGACAAGGACACTGGCAGCAGAAGTTCTTGGAAGTACTTCTTGGCATGAGCCCTCCCAGAGTCTGTCATTAGCCCCACCAAAGAGCCCAGGTAGGCTCCAGTGTTGGGTTGAATCAGGTCAAAAAACCAACAGGGAGGGAACAGCCCCACCCATCAACAGTCAAGCAGATTAAAGTTTTACTGAGCTCTGCCCACCAGAGCAACAGTCAGCTCTACCCACTACCAGTCCGTCCTATCCAAAAACGTGCTCAAGCCTCTGAGCCTCATACACCTGAGGGCAGACAGCAGAAGCAAGAAGAACTACAATCCTGCAGCCTGTGGAACAAAAACCACATTCACAGAAAGATAGACTAGATGAAATGGCAGAGAGCTATGTACCAGCTAAAGGAACAGGATAAAACCCCAGGAAAACAACTAAATGAAGTGGAGATAGGCAACCTTCCAGAAAAAGAATTCAGAATAATGATAGTGATGATGATCCTGGACCTCGGAAAAAGAATGGAGGCAAAGATCGAGAAGATACAAGAAAAGTTTAACAAAGACCTAGAAGAATTAAAGATCAAACAAACAGAGATGAACAATACAATAACTGAATTGAAAACTATACTGGAAGGAATCAATAGCAGAATAACTGAGGCAGAAGAATGGATAAATGACCTGGAAGACAGAATGGTGGAATTCACTGCTGCAGAACAGAATAAAGAAAAAAGAATGAAAAGAAATGAAGACAGCCTAAGAGACCCCTGGGACAACATTAAATGTAGCAACATTCACGTTATAGGGGTCCCAGAATGAGAAGAGAGAGAGAAAGGACCTGAGAAAATATTTGAAGAGATTATAGTTGAAAACTTCCTTAACATGGGAAAGGAAATAGCCACCCAAGTCCAGGAAGCACAGCAAGCCACATACAGGATAAACCCAAGGAGAAACACGCCAAGACACATAGTAATCAAATTGGCAAAAATTAAAGACAAAGAAAAATTGTTGAAAGCACCAAGGGAAAAACGACAAATAACATTCAAGGGAACTCCCATAAGGTTAACAGCTGATTTCTCAGCAGAAACTCTACAAGCCAGAAGGGAGTGGCATGATATACTTAAAGTGATGAAAGGGAAGAACCTACAACAAAGATTACTCTACCCAGCAAGGATCTCATTCAGATTCGATGGAGAAATCAAAAGCTTTACAGACAAGCAAAGGCTAAGAGAATTCAGCACCACCAAAGCAGCTCTACAACAAATGCTAAAGGAACTTCTCTAAGTGGGAAACACAAGAGAAGAAAAGGACCTACCTACTAAAACAAACCCAAAACAATTAAGAAAATGGTCATAGGAACATACGTATCGATAATTACATTAAACGTGAATGGATTAAATGCTCCAACCAATAGACACACTCACTGAATGGGTACAAAAGCAAGACCGGTATATATGCTGTCTACAAGAGACCCACTTCAGACCTAGGGACACATACAGACTGAAAGTGAGGGGATGGAAAAAGGTATTCCATGCAAATGGAAATCAAAAGAAAGCTGGAGTAGCAATACTCATATCAGATAAAATAGACTTTAAATAAAGAATGTTACAAGAGACAAGGAAGGACACTACACAATGATCAAGGGATCAATCCAACAAGAAGATATAACAATTATAAATATATATGCACCCAACATAGGAGCACCTCAACACATAAGGCAACTGCTAAGAGCTATAAAAGAGGAAATCGACAGTAACACAATAATAGTGGTGGATTGTAACACCTCACTTACACCAATGGACAGATCATCCAAAATGAAAATAAATAAGGAAACAGAAGCTTTAAATGACAAAATAGACCAGATAGATTCAATTGATATTTATAGGACATTCCATCCAAAAACAGCAGATTACACTTTCTTCTCAAGTGTGCACAGAACACTCTCCAGGATAGACCACATCTTGGGTCACAAATCAAGCCTCAGTAAATTTAAGAAAATTGAAATCATATCAAGCATCTTTTCTGACCACAATGCTGTGAGATTAGAAATCAATTACAGGGGAAAAAACGTAAAAAAAAAAAAAAAACACATGCAGGCTAAACAATACTTTACTAAATAACCAAGAGATCACTGAAGAAATCAAACAGGAAATCAAAAAATACCTAGAGACAAATGACAATGAAAACACAACTATCCAAAACCTATGGGATGCAGCAAAAGCAGTTCTAAGAGGGAAGTTTATAGCTATACAAGCCTACCTCAAGAAACAAGAAAAATCTCAAATAAACAATCTAACTTTACACCTAAAGGAATTAGAGAAAGAAGAACAAGCAAAACCCAAAGATAGCAAGATGAAAGAAATCATAAATATCAGAGCAGAAATAAATGAAATAGGAACAAAGATAACATTAGCAAAAATCAATAAAACTAACAGCTGGTTCTTTGAGAAGATAAACAAAATTGATAAACCATTAGCCAGACTCATCAAGAAAAAGAGGGAGAGGACTCAAATCAATAAAATTAGAAATGAAAAAGGAGAAGTTACAACAGACACCACACAAATACAAAGCATCCTAAGAGACTACTACAAGCAACTCTGTGCCAACAAAATGGACAACCTGGAAGAAATGGACAAATTCTTAGAAAGTTATAACCTTCCAAGACTGAACCAGGAAGAAATAAAAAATATGAACAGACCAATCACAAGTAATGAAATTGAAACTGTGATTAAAAATCTTCCAACCAACAAAAGCGAGGACCAGATAGATTCACAGGTGAATTCTATCAAACATTTAGACAAGAGCTAACATCCATCCTTCTCAAACTCTTCCTAAAAAATTGCAGAGGAAGGAACACTCCCAAACTCATTCTAGGAGGCCACCATCACCCTGATACCAAAACCAGAAAAAGATACTACAAAGAAAGAAAATTACAGACCAGTATCACTGATGAATATAGATGCAAATATACTCAACAAAATACTAGCAAACAGAATCCAACAACACACTAAAAGGATCATATACCATGATCAAGTGAGATTTATCCCAGGGATGCAAGGATTCTTCAATGTACTCAAATCAATCAATGTGATGCACCATATTAACAAATTGAAAAATAAAAAGCATATGATCATCTCAATAGATGCAGAAAAGGCTTTTGACAAAATTCAACACCAATTTATGATAAAAACTCTCCAGAAAGTGGGCATAGAGGGAACCTACCTCAACATAATAAAGGCCATGTACGACAAACCCACAGCTAACATCATTCTCAATGGTGAAAAACTGAAAGCATTTCCTCTAAGATCAGGAACAAGGAAAGGATGTCCACTCTCACCACTGTTATTCAACATAATTTTGGAAGTCCTAGCCACAGCAATCAGAGAAGAAAAAGAAATAAAAGGAATACAAATTGGAAAAGAAGAAGTAAAACTGTCACTGTTTGCAGATGACTTGATACTATACATAAAGAATCCTAAAAATGCCACCAGAAAACTACTAGAGCTAATCAATGAATTTGGTAAAGTTGCAGGATACAAAATTAACACACAGAAATCTCTTGTATTCCTATACAGTAATGATGAAATATGTGAAAGAGAAATTAAGGAAACACTCCCATTTACCACTGCAACAAAAAGAATAAAATACCTAGAAATAAACCTACCTAGGGAGACAAAAGACCTGTATGCAGAAAACTATAAGACACTGATGAAAGAAATTAAAGATGATACCAACAGATGGAGAGATATACCATATTCCTGGATTGGAAGAATCAATATTGTAAAAATGACTATACTATCCAAAGTAATCTACAGATTCAATGCAATCCCCATCAAATTACCAATGGCATTTTTTATGGAACTAGAACAAAAAAATCTTAAAATTTGTATGGAGACACAAAAGACCTCGAACAGCCAAAGCAGTCTTGAGGGGAAAAAAATGGAGCTGGAGGAATCAGACTCCCCAACTTCAGACTATACTACAAAGCTACAGTAATGAAGACATATGGTACTGACACAAAAACAGAAACATAGATCAATGGAACAAGATAGAAAGCCCAGAGATAAACCCATGCTCCTGTGGTCAACTAATCTATGACAAAGGAGGCAAGGATATACAATGGAGAAAAGACAGTCTCTTCAATAAGCAGTGCTGGGAATACTGGACAGCTACATGTAAAAAATGAAAGTAGAACACTCCCTAACACCATGCACAAAAATAAACTCAAAATGGATTACAGACCTAAATGTAAGACTGGACACTCTACAGCTCTTAGAGGAAAACATGGGAAGAACACTCTTTGACATAAAGCAAAGCAAGATCTTTTTTGATCCACCTCCTAGAGTAATGGAAATAAAAACAAAAATAGGGTCTTCCTTGAGAGTGCGCCTGCCAATGCAGGAGACACGGGTTCATGCCCCGGTCCGGGAAGATCCCACATGCCGCGGAGCGGCTAGGCCCGTGAGCCATGGCTGCTGAGCCTGTGCATCAGGAGTCTGTGCTCCGCAGCGGGAGAGGCCACAACAGTGAGAGGCCTGTGTACTGGAAAATAAATAAATAAATAAACAAATGGGACCTAATGAAACTTCAAGGCTTTTGCACAGCAAAGGAAACCATAAACAAGACAACCCTCAGAATCGGAGAAAATATTTGCAAATGAATCAATGGACAAAGGATTAATCTCCAAAATATATAAACAGCTCATGCAGCACAATATTAAAGAAACAAACAACCCAATCCAAAAATGGGCGGAAGACCTAAATAGACATTTCTCCAAGGAAGACATACAAATGGCCAAGAAGCACATGAAAAGCTGCTCAACATCACTAATTATTAGAGAAATGCAATTCAAAACTACAATGAGGTATCACCTCACACCAGTTAGATGGGCATCATCAGAAAATCTACAAACAACAAATGCTGGAGAGGGTGTGGGGAAAAGGGAACCCTCTTGCACTGTTGGTGGGAATGTAAATTGATACAGCCACTATGGAGAACAGTATGGAGGTTCCTTAAAAAATTAAAAATAGAATTACCATATGATCCAGCAATCCCACTACTGGGCATATACACAGAGAACACCATAATTCAAAAAGACACATGCACCCCGATGTTCACTGCAGCACTATTTACAATAGACAGGTCATGGAAGCAACCTCAATGCCCATCGACAGACAAATGTATAGAGAAGTTGTGGTACATATATACAATGGAACATTACTCAGCCATAAAAAGGGATGGAATTGAGTCATTTGTTGAGATGTGGATGGATCTAGAGACTTTCATACAGAGTGAAGTAAGTCAGAAAGAGAAAAACAAATATCGTACATTAACGCATGTATGTAGAACCTAGAAAAAAGGTATAGATGAACCGGTTTGCAGGGCAGAAGTTGAGACACAGATGTAGAGAACAAACATATGTACACCAAGGGTGGAAAGCCATGGGGGCTGGGGATGGTGGTGTGCTGAAGTGGGCGATTGGGATTGACATGTATACACTGATGTGTATATAATTGATGACTAATAAGAACCTGCTGTATAAAAAATAAATTAAATTCAAAAATTAAAAAAAAAAAAGAAGAGCCTTTCTGGGATCGAACAACTCGGAAACACTGACCTCAAAAACTATCACTAACAAAAGATCCTGAATTTAATTAGATCAGCCTGTGGAGCAATGTATGCCCCAGAGCATTGTTGAAAGCAATAGAGCAGTCAGCTGGCAATCAGTGGGGCTTAACAGCTGGTTGTGGCCAGGGAAAGAAACAGTCAGAGAGAGCCCTGCCAAAATCACTGCCATCCCAGAGTGACTGTGCATGCTCAAGGCTGCTCCATCTAAGAACAACGTTAGATGTTTCACAATTTGGGGAGAAAACAGACTTCACTAAACTCATCAAGCCAATCACTTAACAAATAAGCAAAAAGCAATAGCAAACCATGTTGTGAAGGGCCAGAGAACCAATACCTAGTCTTGCTATATTACCTAAAATGTCTAGTTTCCAAAGGGAAAAAAAAGAATGCAAGACATACAAAGAAAGGAAAACCTACATGTTTGGGGAAATAGCAGGCAACAAAAACTGCCTGTTTTTAAATTAATATTTAATCTAATATTAAATATTAGATTTAATAAAGACTTTAAAGTTGCCATTATAAATATGTTCAAAGAACCAAACAAAACCATGCTTAAAGAAACAAAGGGAGAAGTGTTGACAGTGTCTCATGAAATAGAGAATATAAAGAGATTATTAAAATTAATGACATTTTCAATAAATTTCAAAATTTTTCAATGAAGATATCATTAAAAAGGACCAAATGGAAATTCTGGTTTTTACTGTAAAGTAAAATAACTGAAATAAAAAATTCAC
This sequence comes from Pseudorca crassidens, assembly GCF_039906515.1. Taxonomy (NCBI): domain Eukaryota; kingdom Metazoa; phylum Chordata; class Mammalia; order Artiodactyla; family Delphinidae; genus Pseudorca; species Pseudorca crassidens. The sequence goes on from NC_090298.1 coordinate 106,753,204, forward strand.
TAGCGGGTTCAACAGTAGATTTTAACTGGCAGAATGAACTTGAATATAATCTTTAGACATTATGCAACCTGAAGAACAGGGAGAAAAAGAAATGAAGAGAAATGAACAGAACCTCAGAGAAATGTTGGACACCATTAAGTGCATCAATATTTGTAAAGTGGGAGTACCAGAAGGAGAGGACAGAGAGGAGCAGAAGAAATATTGATTGGAAACTCCTCAAATTGATGAAAAACATTCATCTACACATACAAGGTCAACGGAATCTACTCATCTTGTCTGAGAGTATGGGCAAACGAATATAAAACAACACCATTGCTCTCCAGCAGCTGTTAGGAGGGAGCATAAAAAAGGCAAAAAATAATCCATATCTTTAGCAGAATTATTAAGTAATCGGCTCTTTTAATTTTTGAGTTAGATAATAAAAATATATTTAATTCACATCAACAAGAATTTTCCTTTAATGGGAATCTTGAGGTCCTGTAAAACACTAAAGTACCTTCATAACCAAAGACATATTAAAAGTAATCAGTGATGATTTAATGATTAAATACTATTGTAAGTATCAACTTTATTGACTTAAATATTTGACTAATATAGAATATTAACTCACATCATCTAATAGTGGGCAGAATAGTTTCTAAACTAACTCTTCTACTCCTCTGGGATAGAACATGCCTCATGCAGAGACAATTAAAGTTTGAGGATCTTGAAGTCTCTCCCTCCCCATATTTGCTTCTCCTAAGACTTACTACTCCCAGTTAAGCCCCTCCTCCAGATGCAAATGGAAGAAGGACCCTATTTAAAGCTGGGTCCATCTTTTACGTGAATCTGAGTGAGCTAGTGTACTTTCCTAAGGTAAAGCAGAGAGACTGGAAGGACCCTTTAGAGTCACTAAGATTGGAAGACAACACAGCTTGGGCAGTGCCTGTGGGTATGAGACCCAACTTTGACTACTTTTAGACCTTATTTATACCCTTCTCATGTGGGGATTTTGAAAAGCAAATTACTTTTCCTTTTTGGTGAAAGAATTCAAATCTTTTAAACTCATTTGTCTCTGCTTTCATCCACAAAATTTTTAAATGACTGCAATTTTAGGTAATGACAGAAAAACACATAAAGGAAAAAATGTTCTGTACTGAGCCATATATATTGAAGCTATGTTGTAATTATAGAACATAGCACAGTTCTGAGGCTTTTCGGTTGAGAGGAAAACAATAGTAGAGATAGGTGTTTACAGAGAGACGGAAATGCTTCAACTCTAATGAGTTTAATCATCACATTCTCTTGTGGATTATAAAATTGAGAAGGAAAGGATGCCAAATTATAGAGACCTGTACTTTTTATGAACAAGTCTGTATGTCAAGAAGCTTCAAGAATCTGGTGTGAGGCAGGCCATCAGAATCTGTCCACTGAGTTACCCTAGTAAAGTGCTGTGGCATTAGCCGCTTCACTCCTTTGACCTAATCTCAGCATTCCTAGCTTCCGAGGTGCAAGAGTGTGGCCAAAAAGGAAATGCACATTATTTTTCAGTAATTCATGAAGTCTGATGGAAAATATATATTTTATCATAATAAAACTATATTAGTTAAAACATCAGTTTAATTTTGTTTGTCGTAAATTTCTTTTAGATGAAAGGACACAGAGGAGGGATACCCTTCAGACTTGTGGTGGTGGAAAAAGTCAGGAAGGCTAATTACTGAGCTCAGCCCTGAAGGAAAAATAGAAGACAAGCAGTAGTTAAGGCAGGAAAAACATCCAAACAAAAGAAGCAGAATGTACAACGTCCAGGGGTAAAAGTGAGCATGATATATACTGGGACCTGTCAATATATTAGCTTTGTTGAAGTATCAGGTGTGAGAGGGACAAGGTAGAAAAATCTAACTATTAAGAGGTGCGGCTGAAGAAATCAGGCAGAGGTTCTCCCTTAATCTAGCAAGAGCTGGCTGTGGAGTCAAGTAGAGCCAGTGGGGATGTTAAGTGGAGGAATTCTAGAGATACTAACATGAGGTAAAGACAACAGAACATGTTATCTTTTGTGAATGTTGAGAACTTTGGAGTCAAGCATTTATATACTGGTATCTTATTTAAGCAACAGGGAGCTGATATCCCCATCTCCTGAGGCCACGCTGCAAATGGAGGACTATGTTTAGCAGGTGTGGTCAAGGGTGGGTGATGGGTGGAGACAGAGGTCAATATAACTGACAGTTCTACAAACTTCTGTTTCATCTTTATAAGGCATAGATTTTGTGAATACATTTTCTTTTTTTCTGGTCTCTTTTGTACAGAATGGAAACTTTATCTCTAAATTTTAATTGAAAACTTTGATGAGAACGTCAGAAACACTCAGGTTTGCTGCTACAAAGGCACCCATCCCACTTGACTAAGGATGTCCACAGCTGAGGCATTGCCCAAGTAATTCAGGCCAAAATAAGGCTCTTTTCCTGAACTACACAGATCATCAAAGATAGAATAAGAGACTAATTCTTCTGTTATACAGGGGCTGGGGAAAATTTCTTCAGATCCTCTCTTTGTTTGATGCATGTAATAACGATGAAGCTTAAATGATTTTATAGAGGAAAAGTGGACATTTAAAAATCAGTCTTCTTTAATTTTAAATAAATATAATTTGTTTTTTGTAGTGATTATAGTTAGAACATGTTTTAGAGCTTCAGTCACGTCCAGGAACATCTAAGAACACTGTCTAGGATCCAGAAAATTTTTTTTACATGTCCTTGATGGTAAGTTAATTTGATCTTCATAAGAACTGCCTTGGCTGTTGTCAGAGTGTGAGTTTAAATGTCTGAAGTTTGAGAGGAAACAGATCATTTTGGGAAGTAACTTAGGATGACAAGGGAACTACAGCATTCAAACCACATCAATCAAGGGGGTGGAGGAGTACTACTAAGCACATATGAAAATAGTTGGGAAGTTTCCAAAGGCATGGAGAAAAGCTATAGGAAGCACTATAATGTTTAGTTTTAAGGGTGTGGTTCTTTCTTTTAAAACATTCGAATAGCTCTAAAAGGATACATTTCCTTATATATTGCTGACTGTTGTTTTTTTTTTTTTTAATACTAGCTAAGAACAGCACCACTGGGAAAAGATCTGGGTTGTCTTTGGTTGCTAGAGAATACCTACATTCTTTGGATAAGAGACACGTATAATATTTCTTGCTGCCAAAATTATCATCTGCCAGTCTACTTTATGTAAATGTAAGGCTACCAGAAGAGGGGTTTTTTTCCTCCTCAGGAGGGACAACAATTTGTGATATTTACAAATCACCTGATAATATCCTTCACATGCAACAGCAGGGGAAATAAGGTGAAGGAAGTGCAAGATGGGAGGTGGAAGAGGTGAAACTGGGTATCTAGAGAACCACAGGGTATCCTGATACATCATGAGAAAAGAATGAGAGTAGGGGCAATGGTGGTTGAAAAGGAGAGTGGAAGAACTCATTAAGAAAAAAGTTGGCAGACTTCACAGTTCTCATGGAGCTGAGTCTGGAGTCAACAGGTAATTAAAGAAGAGGAGGGTTTGAGTAATGATTGCATATATGATCATGACTCCTTTTCCAATACATACATGTACTTCCAATACATATATACATTTCCATATATATATATAAACATTTACTTATTTACAAAAATATGATAATCTATACACGTGTGAGTGATAAAAGAGTGTATGGAGATCAGCAAGTACTGACGTAACCATCTTTTTTGTATGCGGTGGCCCATGTATTTGCCTGCTACAATTTTATTATTATTTTGGGTCCTTGATCACATGATTGAGCAGTGTTGTCTTCTTTATTTGTTCTGAGAGCTTGAGATAACCATGTGTGCTGTGTGGAGTTGTCACTGTGGGGATGGGGGTAGGGTGACATTAGTGAGGGTTATGCAAAAAGGAAGTCATAGGGGCACCATAACACCAAGTTATGATCTATTCGATACAAAGCTATATAATATATTCATTGAATAAATATTGATTGCTCTGGGCACTGTATTTGGGCAAAACATATGGAGCAAAAATAGGCATGGTCTCAATATTGCAGAGCTTAAAATATTAATAATAATTAAGTAACCTTTTAAGTAAGTGGCATTTAATGGCAAACCAAATAAGTGCTATGAGAAAAAGGAACATGATTTATAGGAGAATTATAACAGAGATACCTAATTTGGATATGTGGAGTTATGGAGGGGGAAGATGGTAGGAAAAGCTTTCTTGATAAGAAAGGTTTGACCTTAGATCTGCTGGATGTGTAATAATAATTCTCTGAGTGGGTAGACAAGAAGATATGTATATGGAGAAAGAATGAGAGAGGGAGACAGTCAGGAAATAGAAACAAAACTGCAGGAGGAAACAAGATGCATTTCAAGAAATGAGAAATGGTCAGTATAGCAGCTGTATAAGTAGGGAGAGGGAGAATGGTTCAAAATTAGTAGACAGGGACCAAACCATTCAGAGCTTTGGGTCAAATTCAGAATTTTTTTCTTTCTCTTAGGAGAGATGATGATAAAATATTTTAAGCAGAAGTTTTAATAAAAACAATGTTTGCTGAAGTGTGTAGAATGGATCAAAGAGGAATAAAAGTGGCAGAGAGGAGATCAGTTAAGGATCTACTGCAGGAAGCAAAACAGAGATGATAGTAGCCTGGATTAGGATAGTAGTCATGGAGATGGAAAAATATGGATAATTTTGTTAACTATTTAGATAGTGAATGAAACAGTATTTGATGATAGATTTTATATTAGGACTTAATGGAAAGTGATGTGTCAATAATGGTTGTGTAATAGGATGATTGAAATGGCATTCTTGGGAAAAGGATTCCATGTAAAGAGAAATATATTTTGGTTTTAGATATGCTGAGTTTGAGGGCCCTTGAAATAGCAAAGACAGAATGTTAAGTGGCAGAAAGATATCTGGATTTGGAGGTAAATGATTATGTTTGGGATGACTGCAGCTGCTTAACACTTCTTGCCCCATCTGTAAGAAGAAAGAGATATGCTGAAGTTAGGAGCCCCCCTGAGCCAGGTCAACTTCACCTTCTGATTATGCAGAGACTTCAATCAATGTATCTATTGAATTCTATTTTGCAGATCCCCCACGTTAGCATCTGCAAGCCTTGTGTATCACATATAATAAGCTTCATAAATGACTTCTCTTTTAATTTTCTCTAAACACAGCATTTAAAACTCAGTTTCTGAAATTTTCATAGTGTTTTTGACTGAAAAGAAAATAACCAGCTTCCACTGACAGATTCATAGAAAAAGATGATCAGTTATTTTGACCATTCATTCAACAAAATATTTATTGGGCATCTACTATGGGCAAGCCTTATCTACTATGGGCAAGACTTTTCTAGGTGCTAGAGATACACCAGTGAATAAAACAGGGAAAAAAACCCTACCCTGACAGAGCTTATGATGTAATGCACTAAATTTGTTTCTATACAACATAATACATACATTAAGCAAAATGAATAAATTTAATATATAGTATTTTAGATAATGATAAGTACGGGAGAGAAAACATCAAACAGGAAATGAAGTTAGGAAATGTATGTGTTAGAAATGCTCTAATTTTAAACAGGCCAGCCAGGAATGACATAACTGAGAAGCTGATATTTGAGAAAAGACCATAAAGACTTGAGGGAGTGAAATTTGTGGATACCTGAGGGAAAAGCATTCCAGATATATAGAAAATAAATATAGTATCAAAATGGTAGACATAATGCCTACCTTATTAGTAAGTACATTAAATGCAAGTGGACCAAATTCTTCAGTTGAAGGGCAGATATTGGAAGAATTGTTATAAAAACATAATCCAACTATATGCTATCTCCAAAAGACAGCATTATTCAAATGGCCAAAAAGTGGAAACAATCCAAATTGTATCAGTGTATCCAACTGATGAATGGATAAACAAAATGTGGCATATCCATACAATGGATATGTTCAATGGATATTATTCAATCATAAAATATAAAGAAGCACTTATACATGCTATATAACATGGATGAACATTAAAAACATTATATTAACTGAAAGAAACCATACATAAAAAATGGATATTGTATGATTGTGTTCTATAAAACATGAGGAATAAGTAAATCCATAAAAAGAGAATGTAATTTAGGGTTTGGCGGGAATTGAGTGGAAATGTAATGGGGGTACTGTTTATGATATGGGGTTTCTTTTTGGAGTGATAAAAATGTTATGGAATTAGATAGTAGTGATGATTGCACAACCTTGTGAATATACTAAAAACACTGTATTGTATACTGTAAAATAGTGAATTTTGTGGTATGCAAAATAAATAATTACCACTGTTGAAGAGGACAAATGACATAGTAGATTAGAAAGAACAAAATAGAAATTCTGAAAAGAATAATAATTAAAATCAAAACTAATGGATGGTGGGAGGTGGGGGTGGCTCAAGATGGTGGAGTAGGAAGACCCTGAGCTCACCTCTCCCCATGATCACATCAAAACTACAACTACATATAGACAAACTCTCTCTGAAAGAGAACCAAAGGCTAGCAGAGCAGCTCTTCTACAAACAGGGCTGTAAAGAAAGAACCACATAGAGTCTGGTAGGAGGGGAGGAGAAGGTATCTGCACCCCTAGTGGTGACCCAGAAGAGGAGGGAGATGTCACAGGCTTGGGGATCCTCCCTGGAGAGGAAGGGGCTTGAACCACACATTAGGCACGCCAGTCCTGGGGTCTGGCACCAGGAATACAAGTCCTCTTGGCTGATTTGAAAATCACTGGGGCTTACCAGAGGGCTGTAAGAGATGGACAACAGTTTTATGTCATTTGCTCTATTTGCTTCTTAAATTTTGTTGTCAATATTTAAGCATACATAAAAGCTCCTGATAAACAAATTAAATCCAAACAATTTTCTATTGTTTGTATTATCAGCAGTTCTATCTTTTTTGACTAAACAAATTCTCATATCTTTCTTCAGTGAGTCATAATTAAAAGCATTTGACTAAAGATGGTTATATTTGTATATTCTGAGACATAGAAAATAAACTTATAGGTACTAAAGGGGAAAGGAGGGGGAGGGATAAATTAGGAGTTTAGGATTAACATATACACACTACTCTATATAGAATAGATAACCAACAAGGACCTACTGTATAGCACAGGGAACTATACTCAATATTTTGTAATAACCTATAAGGGAAAAGAATCTGAAAAAAAAAGATATATATGTATGTATAACTGAATCACTTTGTTGTACACCTAAAACTAACACAACATTGTAAATCAACTATTCTTCAATTTAAAAAATGAAAAAAAATTAAAGAAAAATAATTCAGATTGGAAATAAGCAAAGTGACCACATAATTTATCCTTCAAACTGGGATGCTTTTGAGAGCAAACATGGGCACTAAAATCATTAAAATATTATAACTTTTAGAAATATTTATGAGCCAGCAAATTAGTTTTATCTTTTTTATGGACCTATAAAATTGTTCTATTTAATATCCATTTTCAAAAATAGACTATGCCCGTATACATTAAAGTAAAATATTGATTAGCTGAAAATTAAAAATAGAAGCAAAATAATTGTTTTTGTTATATATATTCACATACTTTTATCAGTTTTATAGCTATTTCTGCTTTTAATACATTGTTGTTAATATTTTCTAGAGAATATATGTTCAATATAAATTATTATTTTTAATTTTTCATAAAATTGTCTGCTATCTTCTCGAAAATTGTCTTTTATGGTACTGAATTTGAAGTGAGCTTGACTGTAGACTATGATAATTTTACTTGATAAAGTGCTCTCACTACACATGCTGACATGCTTTCTAAATTCAGAACAAGTTCTGCTAAATAGAAGACTTTCTCAATTTTAAACTTTGTATTAAACTGTTAACTCTAACTCTAACCTTAACCCTAATTTTAGCTTAATATTTTGGGTCTTTTTTGCCTCCATTCAAGAAGCCGTCTCTGAGAAATATTACTCCAGGATAACATTTATCAAAAAATCCTCTCTATGTATGATTCTTTTCAATGTTTTGCAAGTTTAAATTTGGAAAACTGTAGGCCTTCTCAATTTTATTCCACTCCAGTACAAAATTTAAATTTATTAAAAAACGAGCTCCATTAAAGATTCTCCACACAAATAGAGACATTTCAAATTTCAATTATAGAACATCTATCTAAAATAATGTACATCCTTTGAGTTCATGTTATCTAATTTGTTCAGTTTCTCTTTAGCTTTGTAAGGGGGATTTTTCATTGTCTTCCATTTTGTAAGCAGTGCTTTCAGTCGGTGCAATATGCAAGTGTTTAAAAGATTTTTAATGCTCAACTCGTGCAACATTTTGATTAAAATTTTCCAACTAATTTTAAAGAAAATTCTCCTAAACGCTAAAGGACTAATTTACTGAAATGTTCAATGCCATTGTAGAACACTTAGGTTGATTTACAAGGCAGGCTCAAATCTAATTTTCAGTTAATATTCAAGTAGTGAAGTGCCTGCAGCTATGCTGAAGTGATTTTTAAAATATTAAATATCAGTTTCACCACCAAAAAATTTTAGACCCATTACTCAAACTATATATATGTAATAATATTTACAAATTGCAAATTTGGACAATTAACACATTCCATTTCAATTGGTAGAATCTTGAAGCTGGCTTGAACTCAGTTATGAGCTATGTGTGTACTACCACCAATTCCAAGTGAACGATTCTCTCTATTTTTTTTAAGACTATTGATTTTATCATAAACTTTGTTCTAAATTTGTCATCATATTTTTACTACAAATTATTCTATCTTCAGTGTTGAACTTTTAAACACATTTTACAATATAATCCACTCCATCAGCTGTTTTATTGTGCAAAATGAACTAAACACTTCTCTTTGATTCCAATAATTGAATGAAAGATATTTGAATGATTACTTATATGAATGAATTGATTTTCTATTTGAAGTACCCAATGACATTGATGACAAACAGAATTAATTATTTACCAAGTTTTTCTTTTGCCAATAATGGATGCATTAACAGATATTGCTTCACTTTTACATATGGACAAGAAATCTTGGAATTGAAAATGAACACATTTAACTTAGAAAAAAATGAAAGTGATACTTCACAGGTTGATATGTAAGCACATTTTCTGCAAATGCACGTACTAAATTGTTTTCTCCAGGCACCATCTTCTTAAAACAAATAATTTTTGAAGTAGCTACTAATGCTTCTTTAGGAGATTTATGTCTTCTGGTTTTCATGTGTTAGTGATACAGTACTACAGGTATCATGGTGTATGGGAAATGATGAACATTTTGTGCAAGTTACTTTTTATCACCTACTTTCTTAAGAAATGAAAATTCAATACTAATTTTCCTTAAATAGGCACTTTTATTTTAGCTCATTGCTTCTATTGCAAAATTTAAAAATTTGATAGACAATAAATATTATACATTGTATGATACAATAATGACAATACCACTACATCAAGAATTCAGACTACTCCCTCTTCACTCCATAAAAGGACAGCTTCAGATCTATTTCCTACACAGTAATCGCCTACAGGAAACCTATAATTTCTCATGTTTCCCCTGACCTCACTCCCATCTATCATGAACAGAGTCTTCATGCAGGACTGGTCGCCTGGCAGATTTATCTGTCTCATAGACTAAGGCAGGATGAAAGCACCACTGGATGGTTTGCCCAGTGGCTGGCTAGAGCAGAGTGTACAGTGTTCCTCCACCCCTATCCAAGACCAGGAGATGGCTGTCTCTTGCATTTTATGTCCTAGGAACATCACTTTGTCAGCAAGCATCCTGCATACTGACCTTGAAAGGAAAATGTTAGTTTTCTTCAATCTGAAGGTTTCTGGAAAAGAGAAGGAGTTATGTTGGTTGTCTTTCAGTTTAAATTAGGTAACAAGTCAAAACTATTCATTCCACATAATTCTCACACTCTTCTACATGAGACCATGAAAGAAACTACCAGACCTACCTTGGTGTATTTTAACACAAATATTAATAATACTTTGTGAAAAATGAAGAACCTTGAACAAATGTAGATCATGACAGAATGCCTGGACAACTGGCAGAAATTGAGACAGTCCTGGGCAAACCATAATGTGGAATGTTGTGGTTATTGATTGCAGTGTATGAAACTACCCCAAAAAGCAATGGCCTAAAACCATCCTTTCCTTACACCTCATGATTTTGTGAGTCAGGAATTCAGGAATTCAGGCAGAATTAAACTGGATAATTTTCCTGTTTTATGTGTCATCAGCTGAGGTCACTGGATGGTATTCAGCTGGTAGCTGGTCTGGTTTGGAGGCTCCAAGATGGATTCATTCACATGCGTGACACTTTGGCAAGAACAGCTGTCACTCCTTCTTCTTCTCCACTGTAATCTCAGGGCTTCTCCGTTAGTTCTGTCCCTCAGGCTAGCCAGACTTCTTACATGGTGGCCTGGGCCTCGTAGAAACCAAGATGAAAGTTGTCAATCATTTTTAGTCTAGACTTGGAACTAGTATATTGTCATTTCTGCAATACTCCATTGGCCACAGCGGTCAAAGTTTAACTTGCATTCAAAGGGAAGGGACCCAGTTCAAATGGATGAAGTGTCAAAGAGCTTGTGGCCATCTTTAATAAGCCACATACAGTCACAATGGGCTCAGGATAACATTGGAATATCTGTGCACACCCATTCACTTGCTGTTAAACCAAATAGTATCAACTGTTGTCCTTACTCAAAGCTAGCAACACAAATTTCTATAGTCAGTCTCATGATAATATTAACCTTTGCCTATCAGACAAATAACTATTAGCACCATCTGTACACAAGACAAGGGTACTTGTGCTAACTGCTATGGAGTAAAAACATGAACCCCAAATTCCAACCTTTAAAGAGCCAAGAATCTATTAAGAAGGTAACCATTCTCAAACAAGCATCAAAAAGAAAGGGGTGTGATTTCATAGGGAAGTTGATTCCGGTGCCCATTTAAGAGTCCATGCAGGCTTACTTATGATTGCAGAAAAACTGTTTATTAAAATTATATAATATTAATGCATAATTATCAAGCCCATTTAACATTTTATAGTCTTTATTCTTAATATTCCAAGGCATTTAGCTGTGGTAATATACTTTAATAATTGACCACACAATGTTAGGATAGGTAATAGTTTTATTTTAAAACATTTTAGCTACACTTAAAATTAAAGCCTTTAGAAGAAAAAAGATGTAATTTGTAAAATGTGGCATTAATATAGGTGGACTTACAAATCTGGATGTGTAAATGTGTTATCTTAAGAGATAGAGACACTTGTGTGTCAGGCCCATGAAGTCCTAGAGAGGTCTAGGAGTCAAACACACACACACACACACACACACACACACACACCGCAAATTGTGGGCATTTCAACTGTAACTTTGACTTATGATTATCACTATATGAAAAAAAAAATAGACCTCAAAAATAAGTGGTGTAAAAAGCCAATGTTATCTATACTGAGAAACAATTGCTCTAAGTCTGTAGCTAATAGCTCCAGAGAAAGAAATGCACCCTCTCCAAATAAACATTAGGTCTAACTCTGTAAAGGATCATGAGTTTTCCCCCATAAGAAGTGCAACAAAAATTGGAAAACTGGGGCTTCCCTGGTGGCGCAGTGGTTGAGAGTCCGCCTGCCGATGCTAGGGGACACAGGTTCGTGCCCCGGTCCGGGAAGATCCCACATGCCGCGGAGCGGCTGGGCCCGTGAGCCATGGCCGCTGAGCCTGCGCGTCCGGAACCTGTGCTCCGCAACGGGAGAGGCCACAACAGTGAGAGGCCCGCGTACCGCCAAAAAAAATTGGAAAACTGCATGGGATGGGACTAGAAGGAAAAAGAAAGGAAAGCCAACCACATACTTCAAGAGAGTTAAGGTTGTAAGCCAGGATCTCAAAAAGTCAGCAAAAAGTAACTATCCATTCTGAAATTTCTAATAATTTCTAATACCACCAGAAATCCCTCCTCTCCGATAAATCCTCAAACATCATCCATGTTGATTAACCTAGACAAATCTAAGCAAATGTGTTATAATGTTGGTCTCACTGCACACATTTATAATGCTTATCCTCTACTTGACTCAAAGCAGATTGCAGCAGAAACATCACTTGACAGAGACCGCAGAAATATCTCCTTGTTTTTTATTCTTTTCGAGTGTTGAAATATTCCTATTCAGAGCTACAAAGTTTATCTCTACTCAACTTGAAATGCAGAAAAAGGGATAGACTTGGGATAATTTCTGTGCCTATCAGTCACTACAAGCAGGGTTTGTATGATGAATTCCATCTGATTTATTTGGTATATTTGGTATTCCTGTTTGGTTGTTATTATTATTAGATGGGATGGTTTTTTACTTTATCTTAAAAAAATTTTGTTATAAAAATAATAAATTTTCTTTTTAGGAAAAATTCACTAAGAAATGATTAATAAAAGTTATCTGCAACCTAGAGATAATTCTATATACATTTTGTGACCTTTGTTCAGTATTTTAAAAATCTGCACATGTATGTATGTATAGGATCACGTTGTATATTGTGTATAACCGTATGTACTACACCTAAATGGATAAGAGGGGCTTCAAGTTCGGTGTTAAATACACTTAACATCAGACCCTATGTGGTTCAGAAGAATGTGTAAATCAGATAGGTCTGAGCGGAGATAGGGTAGACACTAGAAGGTGTCTTAGGTTGGGTTTCCTGGAAAAGCACTAAGAAAAAGGACTATGTGTGCAGGAGTTTAATTAAGGGGAGGTGGGGTGATACTCCTCTCTTGTCACATATAAGGAAGTGGGAAAATCAGGATTGGGTAGACAGGGAAATTGCAACAGAGGTCTCAGTCAATCTAACGGGGAGTTTAGAGCTTGGATGGTTCTTCACCAAGGGGGCCAGGCATTGAGAAGTGATCATTTGTCTTTTATTTTGGAGGGGATGTCTTGGCACACCCCATACTATTGGGCTCATAAAATCTTAACTGATGTGCTGCGTCCCTGAAATTTTGTGCGATTTATTTTCCATCTTATAGAATGTGTCTAAAGTCCCCCAACATACATACTTCTTCTTGAAATTGATTTTTTAAAAAATTAATGTATAGAACACTAGCTGCCTTTTAGAAAAGATTCCTGGAGTCACTCAGCACTTATGCTTCCTTCTCATGGGCTAGAACTTAGTCCAATAGCCCTGTCTAGGTTGGGAAATGGAGGTTTTCATTCTGGGCAACCAAGTGTGCAGGTAAAAATTGAGATTTCTGTTATAGACAATGGACAAGGAGGAGGGCCACTGACCATCTCTGCCATAAACGTCAAATACATTTAAACATGGAACATTTTAAACATGGTTATTATTATCATTTAAACATACATTTAAACAAGGTTAAACAACTGTAGGAGTTACTGCTATAGAACCAAATGTAAATGCCACACCTTTTGACAATATAAAAACACCAAGTGAAATAAGTGAATAACAAGTGAAATAAGTCACACAGAGAAAAACAAATACCATATGATATCACTTATATGTGGAATCTTAAAAAGTAAAACAAACCTCATAGATACAGAGAGAATAGGCAGGAGGGTGGTGGGGGGCAATGGATGAAAGGGGAAACAAGGTACAAACTTTCAGTTGTAAAATAAATAAGTCCTGGTGAGGTAATGTATGGCAGGGTGACTATAGTTAATAATATTTTATTGCATATTTGAAAGTTGCTAAGAGAATAGATCTAAAATTCTCACCACAAGAAAAAGTTTCTGTAACTATCTATGGTGATGGATGTTTACTAGACTTATTGTGGTGACCACTTCACAATACATACAAATATCAAATCGTTATATTGTATACCTGAAACCAATATACTGTTTTGTGTAAATTATACCTCAATGAAAAGTATAGTAGGGGAGGTGAAATAGGTCTGTGAGACCCACCAAGCAGCAATCCATTTTAAGGTAAAAGTGATGGATCTGGGATCAGGTGTGAGCAGGGCCACAGCACACTGTATGGACAAGTACTGTTTGGAGGCAACCGTCAAACCTGTGACTCGTTACGGTAGGGTGATCTCTCACACGTTTGCTCTCAAGGCAAATGAGGTTAGAATAACATTGGTGATGTCCCATGTTCTTTAACCTTCCAGGAGACAGGGAGTTACTCTCCATGACAGGTTAATTCACTTCCTCAGGCAGCTCCCCATCGGGAATCCTATTCCTTCCCACACAGTGCTCATAAATACTCAGGCAACTGATTTGTTCAGGTCACTTATAGCTAAAAAGTATGAAAGTCATGGACATGGGGGGAGAATGAAAGTTACCCCTGTATGTGTTATCTAGCATATGTAGAAAACAATTCATCAAAGATTGAATGACAAGATCTGCTTACGTTTAGAAAAAGGTTGACTTGGGGATTACAGAATAGTGAAATTAATCTTAAATGTATGTATTGTGTATTGAGAAGAAACTTTACGTGTGGTGAAGTAATTTAACAAAGCAATTAATTATTTTTAAGGGAAGTTGATAGTCTCAGTTTTTATAAGTTTTACTTTTTCAGTTGTTTTATTCAATGTTAATTTAACTCAAAGGTATTTAATTTCAAAGATCAGTTATAAAGCATACTTTTCTCTCTTGGGACATGTATTTGGTCAACTAAGTGATCCAGTAGTAGCATAAATGTAGTCATTAATGTAGTCATTTAGGAACACTTTTCTATTGTGCCACAAGATGGCAGCACATGCAAGGGTGCCTATTTACAGTAACGTATTAGTGTACAGTTAACGTATCTTTTGGTTTGGGGACATGTAAAGAATGATTCAAAGGTGAACTTCCACCTTCTATAATGTAACCAGTTTACGTTATTGCTTATTTTATTGTTCATATTCTTAAGTTCTAGAGCAATGTGTATTTATCACCCCATGATGCAGAATCTAAATTTGTTCTTTTATAAATTAAACTACTTGGTGAAAAATCTATTTACTTTTAGGCCAGAAGACGATATCCTTAATCACAAATCTTATTTGACCTCTCTTCTGACTTACTGACTTAGAGGGGGAAACATCTCAAACTGCTATTCCCTCTGAAAAGTTGTTCCGCCAGTTTCCACACGGCTCTCTAATTTCCGTTGGTCTATGCTCAATTTAGTTCAATGAGGTTTTCCATGACTCTCCTGTAAAAAATAATGACACCATAAAGCCCCTTCCTCCTGTAGTACGCCTTTCCCCCCATCCTGATTTATTGTTAAAATTTACATTTATCATCATCCAATTTATAATACATTTACTTGAGTATTTGCTTGTTTGTGTCCCCCCTAATAAGATGTAAGCTCCACACGGACAGATTTTGTTGCTTTGTTCATTGTTGTATCTGCAGTCCCAAGAATAGTTCCTGCACATGGTGGGTGTTCAGGAAATAGGCACTGAAGGGGTTTCCATGGAGGCTGGAACAAATAAGTATAGCAAGATGGTAGGTGTGTTTAAACAGGACAAGTGTTGTAAATGGAAGAGTCCTAATCTAAGACTACAGAGGTAGAAGTTTCATTTCTGTTCTGCCCCGCTGACAAGGCACCTTGTGCTGTTTTTCAAACTTTGTGGGTTTCTATTTAGTCAATACAGATGATAAAACCATTTTTATTCACATTTCAACATAGGTTTGGATCTTCAAACATGTGATGACTTCCAGATTTGTATCTCCAGCCAGGACTTCTCTCCACTCCAGACCTCAGTGCCCACTCCATGTCTCTATTTGAAGGTCTCATGGACTCCTCACATCTAAAAACTGAACTCTTGGCAATTCTGTCTTTCTGGTGACTCAGGTCCTAACCCTTGGGTTTGTTCTTGCCTCCTTCTTTCTCCCACATCCTAACTTCTAATTTATCTGTATACACTTTTAGCTTCATTGTTTTAAGAGATCCAAACTCTGACCACTTTTCTCCATCTTCACAATTGTCAGCCATGTCTAAGATACTCTCATTCCTGGAGTAGATGAGTGCAATAGCTTCCTAACTGGTCTCCTGGTTCTGCTCTGTCCCATCAGTTTATTTTTAACCCAACATCCACGGTGACTTTATTAAAATGTGTGATCATATTACTCTTCTGCTCCCAAACACCAATAGCTTCCCATCTCACTCAAGAATGGTTCAATCAGTGATACCGAGCATCGATGCCCTCTGACACATGCACCTCGTCCTTACTTCTCTGATCTCACCTCATATCAGTTCTCCACTCCCCGCCCCCGCCACTGCCCCCTCTCCTTGTTTGCACACTGGCTCCTCTTCTCTCACACAACAGGCTCTTTGCCCTTCCTTAAACGGTCCAACCAGACTTCTCCAGCAGGCTCTTTGCACCTGCCTGGAACATTCTTTCTCTAAATACCTGCTGTGACTATACCCTTACCTCCTTCAAGCTGATGCTCAACTTTTACATTTTCACAAAGGCCTCTCTGGTCACCCTATTACATTTTAATCTCCCCCGATACCACCATCCCCATTTCCTGCTTCATTTTTCTGTAATTCATGCTACTATTATCTAACGTGGTGTATTTGCTTGTTAGTTTTGATCATTGTCTTCCTTTCTCTACTAGAACGTAAGCTCCATAAAGGGAAATTGTCACTTGTGTTTTAACAGAGCACTTGTGATAACGGAAAAGGCTTACGTTCCTCGACTTCCCTCATCTGCCAAGAGTAACCACAAAACGAACATTTGAGATGCCCAGGTACAGTTACATATGATACTTTGTTATAATTAATCATATATGTATATGTCTTCCTCATTAGATATGAGCCACTTGAGGTATTTTATTTCTATTTCTATCCCCAGCAAGGTGCCTGGATGATGAAAGATAGTCAGTAAATGTATTAACTGAAAGGAACCATATAAAAACACATACACATTCATAGCGTATGGCTAGAATGTAACAGTATATTAACAAACACACCAGAACTTATACATATAATAGAATATTTCTTTTCTTATTTATCTTCAAAGAAGAACTATGTTGCCTGAGTTAGAATTCAGGCTTCTTTTATACTGAAAGGGGAGGGAGTAAAGTCAAACATTTTTGGGTTCTGGTCAGCCTCTGGAGGGAATGTGTTAATTTCTTCCTCCCAGCAGTCATTCACAGGTGGGTCTGGTCAGGATGTTCCTGGTGACCTAAACAAAGGTATTTTAGCTTACTGTTCATTACCTGGAAGGAAGGGTTCCCAGAGATGGGCCATTATGTGAAAATTAAGCTTATAGGCAACATTCCTTTAGTGATTAACTTGTAATAGAATACAAAGGTTCTTCCTTATTCCAACGTGGGAGTTAAAAAGATACTCAAAATTTGCCTTTTTGGGGGGAACATTTCCTTTGTAATTGCCTTCAATGTATGAACCAGTTTTTTAAAAATATTATCAATAATGTCAAATCATCATTTGAAGGTAGATATATTTTAGGGGCAACTCAATCTGGAGCTAAATTTAGTGAATACAGTGCATGTTGTCTGGGGTCCAAAACAAGTTGTGGTGATAATGTAAAATTTATCTTGTCTCATGTAACTTGTAAACTGTCTATGACTATAAATTTTAAAAATATATTTCAATGATGATGACTAGATAATCCTAGTCTTTCAAAGAAACCATGTGACAAACCAACCAACTAAACTTACTTGGAAGTATAATATCTATTTTTGCTTTTTTGAAAAGTTGGGAACAGAATTTCAGGCACATCTTGAAACAACCTTATTTTTTCTGAGAAGTGAAATATTTCCTGCCATATCAGTAAACAAATGATGTCACAGTCATCAGTGCTAGCAGCCCTCCAATGTGAGCTGGTGAGCCCTGGGGGAACTCAGGAAGGAAAGAATACCTGCCATCTAGCAGCCATCAGACTGCAGCCACTCCCTACAGTAAGCCCTGAGGAAACTCAGGATGTTGAAAATACAGGATACTGGCCCCAGAGAGCTGAGTTGCATAGCAAAGGAATGATTTCAGTGAGCCCAGACTCCTGCATCTTCCCATACATAGAAAAGCACTAAATTCCTTAACTTAGGATATCTGGTTTTCTTTAATTTACAATAATCTTTTGATAATCCCGACTACCTGCCCTTTGTTGCAAAACTTCTATATAACCTGGCTCCCCGCCTTGCCTTCTTGGAACAGTTCTCTCACGGTTACTTGAGATGCTGCCTCCCAGGCTTGGAGTCCTAAAAATTCCTGCCAAATAAAACATAACTCTCAACTTTTAGATTGTGAATAATTTTTTAAGTCCACATTTCCAAAGAGTCAAAGTGAGATGGTAGCAGGCACTATTAGATATTCTTCAATATCAGGGGAAGACATACTGAAAATAATACAGACTAGAAAAAAATAGTCTTGTCAGAATCTTTATTGAGATCTAGAAGATGTGTCTTGACCACATATCCAAGTCATTTCCTGCTGGTAGACCTTTCCTGATGTGGTCACAGATGAGAAATTAGTTGCTATTATATATTGCATATTTTTTGGACATATGTAACCAGGAGACCTCACATTACTTTTGGTTTTGCTAGATCACTATACTTGAACTTCCTCTCTCGACACTCATTCATTCAACAGGTAAAAAGGGTCTGATAGGAGCAAAACATTTTGTTAGCTGGAGAACAGTAAGGTCTCTCTCATATACAACAGTGATTATTATTTAAATACCTAATCATAGAAACCTGATTGAAGTGTAAAATAATAATTAACGAGATGCAGAAGTATATAATTAGACGCTAAAATAAGCAGTTGAGAAAATAAGTGCTACAGGAATTCAGATACATGAGTGTTAAAGATACTGAGATATTTTGAAAAGAAATTGGGCTTGAACTACATAGCTGACCGTTTGAGAAGGGGCAGGTGGCATGTAAAGCACAAGGTAAGACTTAAAGTTGGAACTGGACAATTTGGGGCAAAGAGCAGTACTAGGTATTCATGGAAGACATAGGTGAATAGTTGAGGGAAAGGTGTATTTAGAAAGCATGTTATAAGCAGGATAGGAGATTTGAGTGCTGTCTTACAAGATAGCTGAGCGTTTTTGCGAAAGAGAATGACCTAGAATTGGTGTTTTAAACATACTAATATGGTTGTTGAATGAGAAAAAGATTGGAGCAGAGAGAAATTATTTTAAAAAAATAAAAATTCCAAATAAGAGGCTGTTGCTGAAATCATCAAATGCCCTTGCCTGACTCAAGCAACCAAACCTCTATAGCTCTGACTATGCATGTTTAGGCTTTGTGTCATCATTAGTCAAAGCATACACATATGTCTCCTGGATCTATATGAAATGTTTCTAGCACAGTTTTTTAAAAAAGTGTGAATTCTGACCATCCTCTGAATCTTAGGTCTACACCATAACTAATTCTGTCTACTACTTGCCTATTAAAAATGTAAATTTTAAAAAGACTCATCTCTATTCATGAACATAATTTATTAAAAAGAGCCCATAGTTATACATATCCAAAGAAATTAATGTACTTATTTTTAGTAAGAATATTTTATAAAATTCTTAGACTTACCATTACCTTCTTGGTACAAAATGTATTCGTTAAACCTGATCATTATTTTTATAATTTGAGATTCATGATTCAGTTAAAAATGATACTTTTTGGTAAGCAATGAAAAAAAGAAAAAGATGGGAGGTACAGCAGTGCTCATTAGAAAAACTGTCAGACAATCATTCAATTTGTTACCAAGTCCCAGCTTGCTCTGTGCACCCACGACAGGCCAAGAAATCGGAGACGAGGTGTTGAGGCAAGGAATACGACTGCATTCGGAAAGCAGGCAGACCAAGAAGATGGCAGACTAATGCCTCAACATCTTATCGGGGTTTGGATGCCAGTTTCTTTTATAGCACAGAGTGGGGGGAGGAGATGAGGAAGTAAAGTAAAAAGACCATAAGTTTTGCAAATATCTCCTGGAATGACCCGCCTCTGGGAGGGGATGTGTTAATTTCTTCTTTCTTGCAGCCATCCACAGGTGGACAGGGTCTGGATGTTTCCCTGAACAATGGCACTTTGGTTTAACATTCAGGCAGAGGGGCAGGGCTCCCCGAGGCAGGCCATTATGTAGAGACAGTATCCTTTTAGTGAACAAGAGCAATGGGAAGCAAAGGTTAAAGTAAAAGAAACAGATCCAACATTTGGATTTGGCTCTTCCCTGTTACAAAATCAGGGATTTTTCTGATTCGCAGAATTATTCCCATGTTCTTTGAAAAATATCATGGTAACAATTATAATTGAACACATTTAGAATTGATTTTCTTGTAGGTTTCCTTTTGTTGAGGGAAGGTTGGATTTCCAAGTACTAGAGTGGTCCAGAGACATCTGGGTTAAATCCTTTTGTTGTTAGAGCTCCCTTCATACACTTGAAATTTGGTGTTGTCTTCACATGTTCTAAAAAGTCCAGTTAATAAAATTTAAAAATTATGCAGTATCTCCTTCAATACTGCTTTTCTAACCTAGTGAATATTTTTTTAGCCTCCTTTTATAGTCTTTACCAAACAAAATGCTGGAGAAATGTGTTATCTCCAGTCATCTAACATGGGCTGGACAGGTCTGGAGCCTGCCTGCCAACATGAGGTGCAAGAGTAATGGAGAATCTCCATCCGGAGACAGTGGGACTGAATTGTTAGACATTCTTTAGAAAACAGGAGACTGATTATGTTGTTAAAGCATCCAGGGTTCCATGTCTGCCTTTTAAAACCCTGGGCTTACCCAGTTCAGTTGGGAGATCAAGCACACCTTAGGGCAACCATATTGGGTTGCATGGCAAGTAAGCTAACTTTATAAGCACATTATTTTATATGAAGAAAGGCTGACAATCATAGGCCATGCTTGCAAGGATGGATTGTTGGAAGTGAGAATATGGGGAACAAGAGAAGTTTGAAATTACTGTTATTAATAATTGATATTAACATAATATATAATTTTCTGAAGGAGCATAACATAATTTTTTCTGTAAGTTATTTCTCATCATTTCTTTAGTGTCTGAGCCTCATCTCTGTACTTTTGCAGAAAATGAATTACCTGAGTTTATCCCCCCTGGATTCCTGAGTATAGAAACCTTCTTGGGCCATCAAGAGTGGGGCCCCAAATTACCACACTGATCTACTTTCATGAATACGTTGTGTAGGAGTTTGCTTTTAGTAGCCTTTTCACTTCTATCACAGCTTAGGAGGGGGTTGTTTGAAATCACTTGGGATATAAAAAAGCAACTTTTTCTAAAAGATAAGAGAAAGGAAAAATTATATTTGCCCTCATTCATCGGTGACATGTGCATCTATATATTGACAGTTTGAAAATGCATTTCTCACACTTTTCTTAAAGGATTCATTGTCAGTATTTATTGGTAGTAAATATCCCTTGTTTAAATTGCACAAAAATGTAGGATTATAAGTAATCTAAGGTTAATTAAGGAGATTGTCATAGACGGAAAACCAGATATTTCACACAGCTTCAGTGCAACTTCACGTGATCCATCAGGGATAGACTCATCACAGTGGAAGCATCTCCTTTAGAAAATGGGTCATATCTAAGCACTGTAACTTGAATAGGACATCTGACATGGAGGTGGAAAGCATTCTGAAAGCAAAAGACAGGATAATAGAATTCTCAAGGTCTTCTTACCGTATAATTTTTAACTCATGATAATATCCTCCAGGAAAAATTGCTGAACCAGGGCACTGTCTCAGTTTGGGCTGCTATAACAAAAATACCATAGACTAGGTTGCTTAAACAGCAAACATTTATTTCTTACAGTTCTGGAGGCTGGAAATCTGAGATCACAGTGCTAGTCTGGTTGGGTTCTTCCTGAAGGCGCTTTTCCTGGTTTACATTATGGCCATCATCTGATGGCAGGGGGAGAGAGAGAGGAAGCAAGCTCTCTCATGTCTTTTTTTATAAGGACACTAATCCCATTCATGAGGACTCTACCCTCATGACCTATACACCTCCTAAAAGCCCCACCTACTAATACCATCACACTGGAGGTTAGGATTTCAACATACAAGTTTTGGGGGGATACACACATTCAGACCATAACTGACACCGGGGGATATTTGCCAAATATGGCAGAACATTTCAAGTTTTTAAGAGTTGTTTAATGGAAGTTATATAATAAATATACTGATTATGAATATATACACATGAGCACACATATGTTTAATACATCCATATACACATAGTATTGTGTACACATGTGCATACATATAACACACATGTACCTGTGTGTATGCATAATCATGTGTATGTGTGTATGTATACACGTGTGTGTGTGTGTGTGTGTGTGTCTCTCTCTCTCTTTCTCTCTCTCTCTCTCTCTCTCTCTCTATATATATATATCACCAGAATCCAAAATTAAGGTGTTGGCAGAACCTTACTCCCTACAGAGTCTCGCTTAGAGACTCTGGCTAATCCAGCTTCTGGCTAATCATTACCTCACTTCAATCTCTGCCAGTGTCTTCACATTGCCTTCTCCCCTGCATGTCTGGCTTCTCTTCTGTGTGTTTTTTATAAAGACACTTGTCATTGGATTTAGGGCCCACCCAGATAATCTAGGATGATCTCCTCACCTCAAGTTCCTTAATTTAATTACATTGTAAAGACCATTTTTCCAAATAAGGTAACATTCACAGGTTCCAAGAACTAGGGCGTAGACATTTCTTTGGGGGGACACTGTTCAGCTCACTTCAGAAAGGAAGGTGTTGCACTTTTTTGGGCTTTTTTTTGTTTGTCTGGTATTAATCTTTTTACTGTATATTTTGGCTTTGTGTTTATGTCATCATTATCATCACAATGCTGTAGTATTATTTTTTTCATCTCAGGCTATCAACAATGGGGTACTGGAAACAAAGCCATCTTATAGCCAATTTGGCCTTGATATACCATCCATGATTTTCTCCAAATTGTTCATTCTTCTTTATATCCATATCAAGAGGGTGAAAGGACCGTCAAACCAAATGAAAAGCACCATTTGGCAAACTTATGGTTAT
Source organism: Pseudorca crassidens (assembly GCF_039906515.1). Classification (NCBI taxonomy): domain Eukaryota; kingdom Metazoa; phylum Chordata; class Mammalia; order Artiodactyla; family Delphinidae; genus Pseudorca; species Pseudorca crassidens. The sequence continues at coordinate 106,776,197 of NC_090298.1, forward strand.
TTTGGCAAACACTAAAGGAAGTCTGAATCAAGCTTGTAGTTCTCCAGAGGTAGGGCTTGGCAACCTTTCTACACAGAAGCAGGTAACATTTACCTCAGAGAAGACACTGTGATTCCCACAGCCCCAGGGCCGTTGGTGTAGGTGAAGACAAATATATTTCCCTCTGTGGATCTATGCACCTCAAACATTTAAATTAGACTAAACCATTCAGGAAATTCCTTTCAAGTCTCAGGCCTTATTCCATTTCCCACTGCCAGGCTGGCTCGGTGATCTCTCTTTTTTTTTTTTCCTAAAAATGTTACATATAACATTTTTACATTGGATATAATCAAACAACGTTAAAAAATAAAAAAAGGAATAGAAGGAACACAAGTAAGGCCAAAATACCGGAAGTACAGTCTGTGTTGAGGACTTTATAAAAACTATAAATTATTTCAATTATTAGGTTATGAATGAGACACAGACTTGTGCTGACTTCTACTGTCTTCCATGGTCTTAAAATTACATATTTAATGATTCTATTGCAGAAAATGTGAGTCTTTCTTGGGGTGAATTTTTACTTTAGCCTGTGTGTGGCTATGGTAAACAGAATACTTTGTTTCATATTTGTTACTTTCCTGTGGAGAACTCTGTCCCTTGGTGATAGTGGAGGACAAGTCAAGGACTGTCTCAGAACATCGTGACTTTGTATGTCTTATAGTTACTCTCAGACTTTGAAAAGAGGATCTTAAAGATGTGGTCAGATAGCCTCAAGACAGGATGTGCCATTCTTCAATACTCTTTGGCCCCTGGTGGCTCAGGGACCAAACTTACTCTTTCCCACTTAGCAAGGAGGCATGTATGAAGCCGTATGGGTTGATAATCATGATATTCAATTCATTTCGTAAAATCTTTTATTTAGAACAATTGTACAAACATCTAATTGATTGGTAAAAATGGGAATATAGCATGATTCTCATTTTATGGCCCACCTTTTTAACAAAATGCATGTTGTAAAGCAATATAACTTCAGTGTTTCTTAGCTTCAGATGTGCGTGGCTTGAGCTAGAAGGAGCCCTTCATTCTCAGCACCTCAGAAAATTTCCATCCATATTTCTTTCTCTAGGTTGGTTTTCTAACTTGAGCTTTCCTTTTAACAAACCACTAAAAATGTTCGCATATTTTCCTTGTCCTTCTCCTACTTTTACCTTTTCCCCTGCTTGTGATGGTTATTTGTTTCCCCAGAATTACTTAGATTTTGGTTCATGGTATAAATAAATATATTTATGGGTTCTTTAAACAAAAATGTCAATTTAAAACTTTTCACAGATGAAAAATAATTGTGGGAAATGGCACAGAATGGATGACACAAAACAAATTATTTTTGTGTATTTGCTGTTGTGTATAATTAGAAATTGTTTGGGGTACATAGAAATAGGCACTAGTCAGAAAGAAGGGCAATTAGGCAACCAGAAGAAATATCCATGTCCAACCTAAATAAAAAGCATTAAATATCACTTATTAGATGAATTTGAAATATCTTTGCTCACAGGAAAAGATTCATATTTTTTATTTGAAAATTATAGATGCTTAGGCAATAATTAAATATAAACAGAAGACTTTTCCTAAATGTTGGACTAAATTTCTATTTGCCTTACAGCAAAACCAAGGCTATTTGATGGAGTAAATTGAAGATGGTCTTGACATAGTGAGAGGTGGGAGGGCTTGAGGATAAAATTAATAATGAAGATTTCTAATTATTTTCATGGTTATTATTTTATTCCATATTAGTCAATTCCCTATTCTCTTCTTGATCTTATTTTTTTGTGTTGTTCATATTAGTTTTGCATATTAATGCATAAGAAGATAATCACAAGAAAGATGTCTCCTGAAACAGACCAACTGAGAGACCTCAATGACAGTCTTCCCACAAATAGATGCTGATGGGTTGAAGAGGAGGAATCACATGAAATTCAGGTTAGATGAAAATGTTCAAGTAGAGATTAAAAAGAGTGGTATATTTTCTTCTTATCCTTACAACTTAAGATAATAATTTACCATTAATATGTAGGTGATGTTTCATTAAAACATGGACCAAGATTGCTTGATTTTATTAGAGCAATGTTTCAAACATCGTGCATATTTGGATTCTTAATGAATTTGAATCACTTGTTAACGGTGTATTCTGGCCGTTATCCAATATTCTTCCTTCCTAACACCCTATTTTTATACCAAACTAACGAAAAATTAACCAAAAATTAACTTGCCTATGATGTGTCTCAGCTCCATGTCTCCTCCATTATGAGCTTGCTCATTTCAAGAGGTAGAATTCTAGAACCTTATTCCCCATCTATACCAACTTCTAAGAAAAGTGAAAGAAAACCACTTCTGGAATAACCTAGATCATGCTTAAAAGCAAATGGATATGTCCCTTTCATTCGCCACATCAACAAAGCAGTCACTAGCAATTTTTACTGTGTGGTCCACAGAGCAGGTGTATTTTCATTTTTATGGACATCTAAAATATGGTAAAGCCGTATACAACTACTGGGACTCATGAGGGGAAATGCTGTGTAGAGCATTATCACATCTGAATCTATAAACTTAGTAGGTAGCGTGAAATGGAAATCTGTGTTAGGTGATTAATCATACTATAAATAATTTCTTTAAATGTGTGAAAATTCTAAAAGCATATGTCAAATTGAACACCGTTTTATGACTCTAACAGTAGAGAAATTCATGAATCATTCAAGTCCATTTAGCAGAGAAAATTGGAGAGAAGTATTAGTCTTTCACATCTTAGTGTGTTCTCTTAAATTTCTAACTCAAAATGACAAACTTACAATGGCAATGGTTTGGTGAGTAAGGGCTGTTTTCTACATCCAATTAGATTACAATTGAATTCCTATGTTTCTTTCCAATTTTCTAAGTTGTGCTATCTAGAAACACGTGACTTAATTAGTTGAGCATTGTGGCCATAGGCCAGCAGAGAAGCCGTAGAATGTAATAAAACTAGCGGAAACTTTGGGAGTCAGTCTGGATTTGGGTCCATATCCAGGTTTGGTCTCTTTCTAGTTCTACAAACTTAGGAAAATTATTTAATTACCCTGAAAAACATCTACGTTGCATAAATAATGAAAGGGTGAGTCTAGGTGATAGATCCAGGGTTAAAAGAGAAAATGATTCAATGTCAAAGACCTAGGACGCTTCCTGGAATTCAATAGAAAATGACCTTTACTACTTAGAAGCAGAAGAAGCAGAATATTTGGATAGAGCAGTTTCTTTTCTGTCTGCATCAGAGTTTCTCAGCTCAGACACTGTTGACATTTTGGGCCAGATAATTGTTTGTTGTGGAGGATTGTTCTGTGCATTGTAGTGTGTTTAGTAACATGCCTGACAGCTAGGGGCTAGCAGTGCATCTCACTGTCAATTCTCCCCACCCGTCTCTGCCACCTGGAGCCACCTGGAGCCTTAGTTGTGACAATCAAAAATGTTGCGAAGACATTGCCAAATATGCCTCAGGGCAAAATTCCCCTGGTTAGAACCACCGGTGTTCATGAAGAGCAGGGTCAATTGCCCCATCACCTGGGCCCAGCCCTGGGACCCTGTCCTTCAACTTCACTCTTGGCTGGTTATACAATTCATGTAAGAACTCACTCAACATATAGGAACATGGTCACTATAATTTTGGTAATCATCCCAGAACTTACTGGAGGAAAATTTCTTTAGGAACAACACAAGTTGTTCCTAAATTAGAATAAAATGTCAGAAACAGAAATGAAACAAGATATAGTATTTAATTACTTAGTTAGTGCTAAGTAAATTCCATGTGAATTTGAAAAGAAAGGACCACTTCAGGCAAATAATTCATACTTAACAATTACCCTTGTTTAATACAGAATGTCTTAAGACAGTTGTTTGATTTCTAAGATTCAAGAATAATCAAAATGAAGTGAAATACGTACTTGAGGTAGCAAAATATTCTGCTTTGTCTATTAATAACTCTATTTTCTTAAGTGATCTTTAACAGACACCGTGTAGAAGAATTTTTAAAAAACTGTTGTTCTATAAAACACTTGTTTTCACAGACAAATAATTATTTTATTATATTATTTTTGTTTGTGGGGAAATAAAACTTTAAAAAATTAGTATAAACAAAAAGTTTACAGTTTTAAGTAATAAAAGCTATTCTGCCTGTTTTAGGGGACTGTAAAATGAAAATAAGATTTCAAAATGTGCCGTTTAGTGGTTTAGTGCATGTCAGATGCATATATTGGAGCAGATTACATTTGCAGTTACTTTGTCTTCATGAAAATGTAAGTGATATAAAAGTTGGGGGTGGCGAAGGAAAATTTGTGATGTGATCATGAGGAAGGTCAAAATATTCTCTATTCTATACAAACAACTTGTAAACTAGGTCAATACAGTTCTTGGCTTAATTATTTCTTTATTTATACTCAACTTTGACTCCAAATAAATTGAGTTAGCTAATATAAAATATAGAAAGATTACTCAAATGCTTTAAGTAGAAGCAGAAAGAAAAAACATGATCCTAGGCACATAAAGTTAAGTCAGTAAAAGCCTTTTTTAAAAAATAGAGCTGGGCTTCCCTGGTGGCTCAGTGGTTGAGAGTCCGCCTGCCGATGCTAGGGAACACAGGTTCGTGCCCCGGTCCGGGAAGATCCCACATGCCGAGGAGCGGCTGGGCCCGTGAGCCATGGCCGCTGAGCCTATGCGTCCGGAGCCTGTGCTCCGCAACGGGAGAGCCCACAACAGTGAGAGGCCCGCATACAGCAAAAAAAAAAAAAAAAAAAAAATAGAGCTATAAAATTAACTTGATTATGGTAATCATTTCACAGTGTATACATTTATCAAATCACCACATTTTACACTTTAAACATATGAAATTTCATTTGTTAATTATATCCCAAGAAGACTGGAAAAATAAATAATTAAAGCTGCAATACTTTATTGTATATACAAAAAATAAACAGGCAAAAGATCTAAATAGATATTTCTTCAAAGAAGATATACAAATACCAATAGCACATGTTCAATCTAATTACTCATCATGGGAATGTAAATCAAAACCACAAGGAGATACCACTTCACACCTATTAGGATGGCTATAATCAAAGACAATAATATTAACAAACTTTAGTGAGGATGTGGAGAAACTGGAACCCTCATACACTGAGGGTGAGAATATGAAATTTGGAAGATATTTTGGAGAACAATCTGGCATTTCCTCAAAATGTTAAACAGAGTTACCAAATGATCCAGGAATTCCAAGAAGACATTTGGAGAGTGAGGTGAAAATTATCATTAGTGTGTTCTTTTTTGAAGAAATGACTGGATCAGGCTTTCATAGAGTATTTGCTTCTCTCCCCATACTCTAAACAACATCACTCTTGTTAGCATGGATATTATCAGAAAGATAAGAAATGACAAGTGTTGGTAAGGATGTGGAAAAGAGAACCCTTGTGCACTGTTGGTGGGAATGTAAATTGGTACAGCCAATGGGAAACAGAATGGTGGTCCCTCAAAAAATTAAAATTACAACTACCATATGACCCGGCATTTCTACTTCTGGGTTTTTATCTGAAAGAAACAAAAACAAGAACTCAGAAAGATATCTGCAGCCCCATGTTAATTGCAGCATTATTTACAATAACCAAGGCATGGAAACAACCTAAGCACCCCCGATGGATGAATGGATAAAGAAAATATGGTATATAATACACAGTGGAATATTATTCAGCCATAAAAGAATGAAATCTTGCCATTTGTGACAATACAAATGAACCTTGAGGACATTATGCTAAGTAAAATAAGTCAGAGAAAGAGAAATATTGCATAATCTCACTTATATGTGAATCCAAAAAAAAAAAAAAAGGACCACAGACTCAGAGATACAAAGAACAGTTTGGTGATTGCCAGAGGTGGGGAGTGGCAGTGGGGTGAAATGGGCAAAGGTGGTCAAAAAGTACAAACTTAGAGTTATAAAATAAATAAGTACTGGGATGTAATGTACAGTATGGTGACTATAGGTAATAATATTGTATATGTGAAAGTTGCTAAGAGAGTAGATCTTAAAAGTTCTCATTACAAGAAAAATTATTATTCCCACATGTGGGAATGGACTTATCGTGGTGATCATTTTGCTATATATACATATATCAAATCATTATGTATTATATATAAAACTAACACAGTGTTGTACATCAATTACATCTCAGAGTTCCGAGTTCACACAGAACTCTCTAGCAGTTCACAGTCTTGTGCTCTTTGAGAGAAAATGTGTTTGCTTCCTTGGAAATGAATCTCTTTGTAGTTCCGTGTCCTGTACCTCACCACACCAAGCAAGGAGAGTTACAGAACAATGTTTAATCAGCAGATAGATTATGCAATTCAGTGCATCCTCCATTGCCAGGAATAGATGCCCTGGTGTCGTACACAGGGAGATCAACATGATAGTATCATAAGATTTCCCCTCCCGTCCCCAGAAAAAGAAAAAAAGTCTGGCTCTCAATACATTCAAGTTAATAACTCAGTTTTAGGGAGACCAGAAAATGAGTAATGACAGTATATGATATTAAAAATGTCTAGTATTACTGTAATTTACACAAATGCCAAATTATAAGCTTGTACCCTCTATGCTTTTGGAAAAGAATTTTTGCACTATGAAAAAAATAGCAAAGCAATTTCTACATGGCTTCTACCGCCTGTTCATGTGTTTAAACTGAGAGACACTTCCTCCACTATCTTAATGATTTTTCACCAGCCCCCATTTCTATTTAAAGCTATTAGAGGAAGTTACCAAATCATTAGAAAGTTGAGTCAGTTCTTTAGAAACCGAACTGATTTCCTGCAAAAACAATATACTTGTAGCCTACCTAACTCATGCCCAAATATAGCAGTAAAAACGCTGTAGACTCCAGCATCGTACTCCGAGCCCTCTCAGGGGACATTCAAAATGGATTCTAACTTGGGATGACAGGAACCATGTCCTACTGCTGTAACCCTTTCAATACTGTCTCCTCAACAGAATAATTATTAGGACCTGGATAAAGAGTTGCAGCCATCTGAGGCTTGGGTGAAGGACAATGGAGAGAGAGCACAGAGTCCTCTGAGGTCCTTTCTGCTACATCAGCTTCTAATTACATTTCTCATACGGCCCTGAGAGTTGCCCACATATTCCCAGTTCTCCTACCTTGACCTGTCCGTTCTGCCAACAGTTTGTCTCCTCTCCCAGGCCACTAACATGAAAAACTAGAGTTACTCTCTAGTCCCCAAGTCTGTGGAAAGTACAGTCCTTTGCAGCAGCGGTTTTCAATTTTTTGTGTGTGTGACTAAGACTCATAGTAATAAAAGTATTTTACACCATAATTAAATAAATATATACATAACTGAAACAAAAGTTTTATGGAACAAAACTCAACATACTATGTGATATGCTCAATGATAATTTCTGTTCCATTCTAGTGTATTAAAAGATGTTAGTCACAGCTCACTAAATTGATTTCATGACTGTTTTACAGGTTACATCCCATTGTTTGAAGAACTCAGTTTAAGGTTTTTAAAAAAGATTCCAATAATAAAATTAAAAAAAATTTTAAACTAACGAATAAAGGAAAATTCACAAAATTTCTAAAAGTCTCACTCTACTGGACATTTAGTTTGCTTTGCCTCTTTAGGTGTTGAAACTCATTCGTACATTTGGAAAATTCTCCACCTTATAATACCTGAGGAGGCAGGGCCCTTCTCCTATTGCAAAACACTCCCATTCCACTATCCAAACCCCCTCTTTCTCTGCCCCCTGGAAGTGAGGATTTAGTACAACCTTACAGGCCCTTGGTCTGGAGCAAGAGTTCATCTGGCAGCATAACTTACTCTTGACCGCAGACACCATGGTACAACGGTGTACACTGTCTAGTGCCAGAGGCTGCATCCAGTGTCATCTGCAAGGACAGCAGTGTCTGCACCCACATGGTGTTTGGTGGTGGGATTTTAGCCACGTCATTGTGCCCAGGTTCCTTCGATTCTTGCTTTGTCTGTGTCTTATTCTCCAGCTAAAAGCAATTCTCCTCCTGTTTAAATCTGCATAGTGTAAGTTGATTTCTCTTGTTTGCAATCAGTTGCAATCCATTTCCCTAAGGTTTAATTAAACATTAGGGATTTTAGCTCTGCTTTATGCAAAAAAAAATTTATCTTGGCAATTCTCTGAAAAATCTGCATTAGAAGTCCAGGGAAGAGAAGGTTGGGGAATTCTGAGAAGTGAAAGTTTAATTGGGAGATTGAGAATGTGGCTTGCTGGTGAGACATTAAGTTGAGGGAGAACCCATCTTGGAATTTCTCACTTTTCTTTTCCAACTAGCTTCCTCATTATTTCCCTTCTTATTGTCAAAAACTCGGGGGGTACTAAAATACCAAGATTCAGAGTGGAGGAAAGGAAAGGCAGTCATAGGCAAAGAAAGGAAAGGGAACCCAAGTTGCCCATTAGGGAATAAAAGCAAGCTGTTATGGTCACTCCTGGAGATAGACTTTCACATGCAAGAGGGCAGTCCTGGGTATGTATGAGTAGAGAACTATACAGGAAGCTAAAATACATTATTACCCATGAGCATTTATCTGAGTATAATTTATTATTATTAAATAACATAAATAATTAAAATTATTATTACAGTATTTTGTCAACACACTGTGATATCCAGTTTAATGCTTCCCAATCAAGAGCTAGATTAACAGTATAAATTCTCCTGGTTGATTCATCCAGATGGTACTCAATTTCTATACCCCAAGTACAAAGATGCAGGTTTGTTAGGGCAAACACTCATTAAATTCCATTGTTGCTTTCTTCTTTGAAACATTATGTTTTGACACTTCAACTGTCCTCGTTTCACAAGAGATTTCAGACTAAATGTTTTGTGTATAAATCTAGTGCAATATGTTGAAAACTTTAATTCACACCCCAAATATCACTGGGCTACCAAATCTGCACTGGATTAATGCACATGTGTAAATGTGATGACTCTTTATGCTTGCTTCTAAGCTAAATGAGCACAAATATGTTCTTGTAGCAAATAAGTGCTTTTGAAATATCTAATGAAACAAACATGAAATACCAATAAATTCACAAAAAAGCAGAAAAAAAAGATGCTGTAACAAATAATTTCATTTCAACTTTGACTAATTTATCTCAGGCAGTGGACATATAGGTACAATTAATATAAATATTGTTTTAATATCTAAATATCAATTTTAATATTTAAAAAATTTGGAAAGGTAATATTTACTGGCATTCATCTCATGAGTTTCTATTTAAGAAAAATACAGTCTTAGAAATACTTATTTTCTTAGAAAATTTTCTTTTCCTAAGACTTTTCTTCACCTGCATTGTTATAATGAGATATAGATGTAAGGCACAGATTTTGTTCATGTGGATTTTCATGCAGTAGAGATTTTGAACAGTATGAATAAATTATCAAAAAGTATCACCTGTCGTTTCGGACTTGAGTATAATTAAGGCTGTTCTGCCTATGTTTGCCGCTGTTCTGAGATGTGAAGAGACAGAATTCTTGGGGACATCATCTAGTTTATTCAGTAAAGTATTAAAGTTTGGAAAGAATAATTCTTGCTCATGAACCAAATGCTAAAGGTAGCTCCCAGAAACTGACAGATAAACTTATCTTCACAAATAGTCACATAATCAAAAACGAGAAGGAAAATACTTAAAAATTTTAAAGTAAGAACAAATAGTTTTAATCTTTGATCCAACTGATAAAAAATAATTAAGCATTTGTCACATTTAAAGATCTTCATAGGTTTTTGAGTGCTACCTGTTTTAGGAATGGTAAGCGCAGAATCTAAGCCTGTTTAGAGTTAAGAAAAATGAAAATGAAGTAAATTCTGTATCTAGAAGAGTCATAAATTAACTTTGGAAATTATTTCAGGAGATTAATTACCTGTGTGGCTATGGCTAACCAGCTTCTCTGGGTCTGCTTTTCCTCATTTGTGAGTCCTGAGCCAGTTGGTGTTACCCTAATACCTGATAAGACTAAACAATACCTGATAATATAATGCAAAGAAAGAAAGAATGGATCATATTTACTAGAAACTTAGGATGTGCTACACAGTGTTGTTCTTTATGTTGTCTCATTTAAGGTCCATAGTAGTCTTGGTGGTAGGTGTCTAATGTAAAACACAAAGAAGCCAAGTAACTTTGCCATGTGACACGAAGCCTAGGTGAAACCCAGGTTGTATCCCCTACGCTTTGGTATGAGAAAGTTCAGAAAAGCTCACTTCAAATATTACTTCCTTTAAAAAGATTCCTCTGACTCTCCCAAGCAGCTCAAGAAATCTTTCCTTTTGCCCCTCAATACACTTTATTATTTCATCCATTATATAAACCATCATACTAGTTGCTTCCTTCCTGTCCATCTCTCTTTCCTGAGAGGGGACTGTGATATTTCATGTTGTATCCCCAGAAACTATCAATATATGCTACACAGTAGGTACTAAATGTATATCCATTTAAATAAATGAATGGCATATTTAACATTTTTCTATGGAAATAAAAGGTAGTAGGCTGACCATCAATTTAAATAAAATAAGACAGTCACCCAATACCAATAACTTGGCTCTGCTTTGATGAGCAGAGCAGACAGGAGTTCGATTGAGCACTGGCATGAGGAGTGCTGCTACATAGTCCAACTTGGCCAGTCCAAACCATACATGAGTGAAATCAACAGCAGAGCAATGTGTTTCTCTTCTTAAGAGCTGCCTAGTATAGTAAGACATAGCTAACCTGAGTGCTCCTGTGTCTGCATCCTGACAGGCGTGGACTTCTTTCTCAAGATGAAAGGTTTGTTTGGAAATGTCTTCACTTGCTGAGCAAAATGGTCCACCAATGTCAAGTGTCCCTTATTAATTCTCTTAGAATTTATACTTTCTTGTAAATGCATCTTCTTCAAGAAGAGCCAATCTTCCCTCAGTAGATGAAATGCATTTGAGTGAAGCATGCAATTTTGCTGCTCCAGCTAAAGTTGCTTGTACTCACAGAATTACCATTAGGGTGGATAAAATAATAATGTTTAATTAAATTACTTTATAATGATAATATATTTATAATTATACATATTAAGAATAATCATATTTAGGTGAGAAGTTAAACAATACATAAGAAACAAATTGCTTAATAGCTTGGTAATTTATCTTACTTATTAATGTATTTGGAATATACAGGAAAGAAAAAAAGATAATATAATGGCAAACCTACAGCTTTCATTGACTCAAGGCTTTCATTGTTTCATATTGTCATATTTCAACAATATGAAAAAGATAATGGACTTTAGTTTCATTAATAACATTTCTGATCCTTCACTGAATAGTTTACATTTTACAAAGTAGGTTCTGATACATTAACTCCTTAAAACTTTACAGCTGCCTCCTATGGAAGTTTTATTCTTAGTTACAGGAAAAAAAAAAAAAAGAAAATCCATTGAATAATGGAGTCAGCATATATGATACAGCATTATGTTAATATTCTTAAAAGCTTTAAAAAAGTAAAGAGCAGGATTTTCATAAAATAGTTAGTTTTTCAAAGAAAGTGAAAAGAAAAATAAATTTTACCATAGATGCTAAATAATTATATAGCAAAAAGGAGCAGGACTAAGTGTAGGTAGTTATGAAAGTAATTTTGTTATATAACACTCAATAATAACATTTGCATTGGAATAGTTTTTAAATAGATTTCCTATTCATTCAAAGCTAATTCCTTTATATAATAGTCTCTTTATTCTGGAAAAAAGGAAAACTGACAATCTTTTGGAATTACAATATAATATAAGTACTAATCTCTCTGTACATCAAAAATTTAACAGCTAGTACACAGAGTTGTGGGTACTTCTTGAAAGCAATAAAAATGGTTTTGAGAGGGAAAAGTAAGAGTATATCTAATTTTTAGTGATAAGGAAATCCTGTGAAGAAGACTTCTGCTTCTGGTTAAGATAGACTAATATGATTGGATTAAATCTCACATCTGAAACAACTTAAAAACTGGACAAAGTATATCAAAAAATGATTTTCAAGACATTGGACATCCAGCAATGAAGAACAGTAATCCTTGAGTTATAAGGAGTAAATGAGATGAGCCCAATAGTTGTGCCAGCTTATTGACTGGAAAGAGTTCCAGGGCACAGAATGAGAAGGGAGAGCAAGGTGGAATCTGGCAGTCTCTCTGAGTTGAAGAGATGGAGCTCAGAATCCTGGGAGACCAACATGGTTAGAGGTTGCAAGGCATAGTATCAGGGAGGAGAAAGATGCCAAGAGTAACTCTGAATCTGTAGAGGGTAGTACTTAAAATTTCAGCTGAGTTCAGATCAGTGAATGCATGTGAATAAAGTATTGAGGTTGGGGAATGAGCCAATCAAAAGGATATGAGGGAGCAATATGCAAAGCTTACTCAGGGCCAGGAATACTTCCTATTTTGACTATCCAGAGTGGAAAATCTCATTATTCACAGGGCATTGGGTAGAGAAAGTGTTTTATCTCAGTAGTGGGGCAAACTTAGCACTAAAATAATCTTTGCTCTAGTTCTGCCTAACAAGGCTTAAAACAGGTTTCCAAAAAATCAAACTTTATTTGTGTTTCCTAACTGCATCCCAGAAAATAGGTTAATACTTAAAGAAATACAAAAATATTCAGCACTAAATAAGTTAAACTCACAATGTCTAGCATCCAATCAAAAATTACCAGGTATGCAAAGAAAAAGGAAAATATGACTGATTTTCAAGAGATAAATCAATCCATTGAAATTGATACAGAAATTACATAAGTGATGGAATTAATAAGGATGAGTTAAACAATAACTATAATTGCATTCCATATATTCAAGAAATTAAAAGACAGGCTGAGTATGTTAAGTAAAAACATAGACTATATAAACATTATTAATGTTTATATTAATATCAAAGTAGATTTAAGAGGAAAGAATATTATCAAGGTCATTTAATATGATAAAAGTATTGATGCATTGAGAGGACATAACAGTGCTCAATGTTTATTCATCTACTAACAGAGTTTTAAAACACATGAAGTGCAAATTGATAGAATCACAAGGAGATATAGATAAATGCACAAATATAAAGATTTCAACACCCATCTTCAATAAATTGTAGGACAATTAGTCAGAAGATCCGTTATGCCATAGAAGATGTGAATAACACTGTCAATCAACTTGACCTAATTGACATTTATAGAACTCTCCATCTACCAATAACAGAGGATACATTATTTTCAAGTGTCCTTGGAACATTCATAGATCATATTCTGGGTCATAAATCGAGTCTTAGTAAATTTAAAATCATACTAAGTGTGTTCTCTAACCACAATGGAATTAAATTTGAAATCAGTAAGAGAAAGGTATCTGGAAAATCTCCAAATATGTAGAAACTAAACAACAACTTTATAAAATACCCATGAGTCAAAGAATAAAAAGGGATCAGAAAGTATTTTAAATAGGAGGAAACTAAAAACACAACATTTCAAAATTTGTGAGATGCGCTAAAGCAGTACTTAGTAGAAAATCAAGGCCCTGAGTTCCACCTTAAGAAACTAATAAAGAAGACCAAATCAAACTTCAAAGAAACGGAATAAAGAAAATAATAAACATCAGATAGGAATTCATATATAGGCTCATCTGGATAATCCAGGATAATCTCCCCCATATCAAGATCCTTAACTTAATGACATCTGCAAAATCCCTTTACCATGTAAGGTAGCATAGTCACAGGTCCTGGGTATTGGGAACTTGGACATCTTTGGTGGGCCATAATTGTGTCTACCACAATATGTAATACTATGAACAACTTTATACCAACAAATTAGGCAATTTAGATGAAATGGACACATTCATTTAAAAAACAATCTACAAAGGCATAATGAATAAAAATAGATAATCTAAGTAAACCTATATCTACTAAAGACATTGAGTAGTTGTAGTTATGAAACTTCTCATAAAGAAACTTCCAGGGCAATATCACTTTACTGAAGAATTCTATCAAACATGTAAGAACAATAACCAGAAAACTGAAAAAAAAAAATACTTCCTAACTCATCCCATGAGGAAGGTATTACCCTGATACCAAAACTGATAAAGAAACTATAAGGAAAGAAAGGAAGGTAGAGACCACTATTGCTCATGGACAAAGGTGAAGAAATTTCTTACAAAACATTAGAAAATCAAATTCAGAAATACATACAAAGGAAAATATATCATGACTAAGTGAAGCTTATCCTAGGAATGCAGTGTTGGTTTTTACGTAAGAAAATCAATGAAAGTAGATTTAAAAACAAATGCCATAAGATCATCTCAATACATGCAAAAAAGCACTTGACAAAATCTTTTTTTTTTTACTGAATTACCATTTTATACCTATCATATTGGCAAAACAATTTTTCATATATAAATCAGGTTCTTATTAGTCATCAATTTTATACACATCAGTGTATACACGTCAATCCCAATCGTCCAATTCATCACACCACCACCCCCAGCTCCCTATCGCTTTCCCCTCTTGGTGTCCATACATTTCTTCTCTACATCTGTGTCTCAATTTCTGCCATGCAAACCGGTACATCTGTACCATTATTCTAGGTTCCACATACGCATTAATATATGATATTTGTTTTTCTCTTTTTGACTTACTTCACTCTGTATGACAGTCTCTAGATCCATCCACATCTCAACAAATAACCCAATTTCATTCCTATTTATAGCTGAGTAATATTCCATTGTATATATGTACCACAACTTCTTTATCCATTTGTCTGGCAATGGGCATTTAGGTTGCTTCCATGACCTGGCTATTGTAAATAGTGCTGCAATGAACACTGGGGTGCAAGTATCTTTTTTAATTATGGTGTTCTCTGGGTATATGCCCAGTAATGGGATTGCTGGATCATATGGTAATTCTATTTTTAGTTTTTTAAGGAACCTCCATACTGTTCTCCATAGTGGCTGTATCAATTTACATTCCCACCAACAGTGCAAGAGGGTTCCCTTTTCTCCACACCCTCTCCAGCATTTGTTGTTTGTAGATGTTCTGATGATGCCCATTCTAACTGGTGTGAGGTAATACCTCATTGTAGTTTTGATTTGCATTTCTCTAATAATTAGTGATGTTGAGCATCTTTTCATGTGCTTCTTGGCCATCTGTATGTCTTCTTTGGAAAAATGTCTATTTAGGTCTTCTGCCCATTTTTGGATTGGGTTGTTTGTATTTTTGATATTCAGCTGCACGAGCTGTTGATATATTTTGGAGATTAATCCTTTTTACGTTGATTCGTTTGCAAATATTTTCTCCCATTCTGAGGGTAGTCTTTTCATTTTGTTTATGGTTTCCTTTGCTGTGCAAAAGCTTTGAAGTTTCATTAGGTCCCATTTGTTTATTTTTGTTTTTATTTCCATTACACTAGGAGGTGGATAAAAAAAGATCTTGCTGTGATTTATGTCAAAGAGTGTTCTTCCTATGTTTTCCTCTAAGAATTTTATAATGCCTGGTCTTACATTTAGGTCTGTAATCCATTTTGAGTTTATTTTTGTGTATGGTGTTAAGGAGTGTTCTACTTTCATTCTTTTACATGTAGCTGTCCAGTTTTCCCAGCACCACCTATTGAGGAGACTGTCTTCATTACTGTAGCTTTGTAGTATAGTCTGAACTCAGGGATTCCTCCAGCTCCGTTTTTCCCCTCAAGACTGCTTTGGCTATTCGGGGTCCTTTGTGTCTCCATACAAATTTTAAGATTTTTTGTTCTAGTTCCGTAAAAAATGCCATTATGATTTCATAGGGATTGCATTGAATCTATAGATTGCTTTGGGTAGTATGGTCATTTTCACAATATTGATTGTTCCAATCCAAGAACATGATATATCTCTCCATCTGTTGGTATCATCTTTAATTTCTTTCATCAGTGTCTTATAGTTTTCTGCATACAGGTCTTTTGTCTCCCTAGGTAGGTTTATTCCTAGGTATTTTATTCTTTTTGTTGCAGTGGTAAATGGGAGTGTTTCCTTAATTTCTCTTTCACACTTTTCATCATTAGTGTATAGGAATGCAAGAGATTTTTATGCATTAATTTTGTATCCTGCAACTTTACCAAATTCATTGATTAGCTCTAGTAGTTTTCTGGTGGCTTCTTTAGGATTCTCTATGTATAATATCATGTCATCTGCAAACAGTGACAGTTTTACTTCTTCTTTTCCAATTTGTATTCCTTTTATTTCTTTTTCTTCTCTGATTGCCGTGGTTAGGACTTCCAAAACTATGTTGAATAATAGTGGTGAGAGTGGGCATCCTTGTCTTGTTCCTGACCTTAGAGGAAATGCTTCCGGTTTTTCACCATTGAGAATGATGTTTGCTGTGGGTTTGTTGTATATGGCCTTTATTATGTTGAGGTAGGTTCCCTCTATGCCCACTTTCTGGAGAGTTTTTATCATAAATTTGTGTTGAATTTTGTCAAAAGCTTTTTCTGCATCTATTGAGATGATCATATGCTTTTTATTCTTCAATTTGTTAATATGGTGTATCACATTGATTGATTTGCGTATATTGATGAATCCTTGCATCCCTGGGATAAGTCTCACTTGATCATGGTGTATGATCCTTTTAATGTGTTGTTGGATTCTGTTTGCTAGTATTTTGTTGAGGAGTTTTGCATCTATGTTCATCGATGATATTGGTCTGTAATTTTCTTTTTTTCTAGTATCTTTGTCTGGTTTTGTTATCAGGGTGATGGTGGCCTCTAGAATGAGTTTGGGAGTGTTGCTTCCTCTTCAATTTTTTGGAAGAGTTTGAGAAGGATGGGTGTTAGCTCTTGTCTAAATGTTTGATAGAATTCACCTGTGAAGCCATCTGATCCTGGACTTTTGTTTGTTGGAAGATTTTTAATCACATTTTCAATTTCATTACTTGTGATTGGTCTGTTCATATTTTTTATTTGTTCCTGGTTCAGTCTTGGAAGGTTATAACTTTCTAAGAATTTGTCCATTTCTTCCAGGTTGTCCATTTTGTTGGCCCAGAGTTGCTTGTAGTAGTCTCTTAGGATGCTTTGTATTTGTGTGGTGTCTGTTGTAACTTCTCCTTTTTCATTTCTAATTTTATTGATTTCAGTCCTCTCCCTCTCTTTCTTGATGAGTCTGGCTAGTGGTTTATCAATTTTGTTTATCTTCTCAAAGAACCAGCTGTTAGTTTTATTGATCTTTGCTACTGTTTTCTTTGTTTCTATTTCATTTATTTCTGCTCTGATCTTTATGATTTCTTTCGTCCTGCTATCTTTGGGTTTTCTTTGTTCTTCTTTCTTAGTTCCTTTAGGTGTAAGTTTAGATTGTTTATTTGAGATTTTCCTTGTTTCTTGAGGTAGGCTTGTATAGCTATAAACTTCCCTCTTAGAACTGCTTTTGCTGCACCTATAGGTTTTGGATCGTCATGTTTTCATTGTCATTTGTCTCTAGGTGTTTTTTGATTTCCTGTTTGATTTCTTCAGTGATCTCTTGGTTATTTAGTAACATATTGTTTAGCCTCCATGTATTTGTGTTTTTTATGTTTTTTTCCCTGTAATTCATTTCTAATCTCATAGCGTTGTGGTCAGAAAAGATACTTGATATGATTTCAGTTTTCTTAAATTTACTGAGGCTTGATTTGTGACCCAAAATGTGATCTATCCTGGGGAATGTTCCATGAGCACTTGAGAAGAAGATGTAATCTGCTGTTTTTGGATGGAATGTCCTATAAATATCAATTAAATCTATCTGTCTATTGCATCATTTAAAGCTTGTGTTTCCTTATTAATTTTCTGTTTGGATGATCTGTCCATTGGTGTAAGTGAGGTGTTAAAGTTCCCCACTATTATTGTGTTACTGTCGATTTCCTCTTTTATAGTTGTTCGCAGTTGCCTTATGTATTGAGGTGCTCCTATGTTGGGTGCATATATATTTACAATTGTTATATCTTCTTGTTGGATTGATCCCTTGATCATTGTGTAGTGTCCTTCCTTGTCTCTTGTAACATACTTTATTTTAAAGTCTATTTTATCTGATATGAGTATTGCTACTCCAGCTTTCTTTTGATTTCCATTTGCATGGAATATCTTTTTCCATCCCCTGACTTTCAGTCTGTATGTGTCCCTAGGTCTGAAGTGGGTCTCTTTTAGACAGCGTATATATGGGTCTTGTTTTTGTATCCATTCAGTAAGCCTGTGTCTTTTGGTTGGAACACTTAATTTATTCACGTTTAAGGTAATTATTGATATGTATGTTCCTATGACCATTTTCTTAATTGTTTTGTTTTTGTTTTTGTAGATCCTTTTCTTCTCTTGTGTTTCCCACTTAGAGAAGTTCCTTTAGCATTTGTTGTAGAGCTGCTTTGGTGGTGCTGAATTCTCTTAGCTTTTGCTTGTCTGTAAAGCTTTTGATTTCTCCATCGAATCTGAATGAGATCCTTGCTGGGTAGAGTAATCTTGGTTTTAGTTTCTTCCCTTTCATCACTTTAAGTATATCATGCCACTCCCTTCTGGCTTGTAGAGTTTCTGCTGAGAAATCAGCTGTTATCCTTATGGGAGTTCCCTTGTATGTTATATGTTTTTCCCTTGCTTCTTTGCCATTTAATTACTATGTGTCTCAGCATGTTTCTCCTTGGGTTTATCCTGTATGGGACTCTCTGCACTTCCTGGTCTTGGGTGGCTATTTCCTTTCCCATGTTAAGGAAGTTTTCAACTATAATCTCTTCAAATATTTTCTCGGGTCCTTTCTCTCTCTCTTCTCCTTCTGGGACCCCTATAATGTGAATGTTGGTGCATTTAATGTTGTCCCAGAGGTCTCTTAGGCTGTCTTCATTTCTTTTCATTCTTTTTTTCTTTATTCTGTTCCACAGCAGTGAATTCCACCATTCTGTCTTCCAGGTCACTTATCCGTTCTTCTGCCTCAGTTATTCTGCTATTGATTCCTTCTACTGTAGTTTTCATTTCAGTTATTGTATTGTTCATCTCTGTTTGTTTGCTCTTTAATTCTTTAGGTCTTTGTTAAACATTTCTTGCATCTTCTCGATCTTTGCCTCCATTCTTTTTCCGAGGTCCTGAATCACCTTCACTATCATTATTCTGAATTGTTTTTTTGGAAGGTTGCCTATCTGCACTTCATTTAGTTGTTTTCCTGGGGTTTTATCCTGTTCCTTCAGCTGGTACATAGCCCTCTGCCATTTCATCTAGTCTATCTTTCTGTGAATGTGGTTTTTGTTCCACAGGCTGCAGGATTGTAGTTCTTCTTGCTTCTGCTGTCTGCCCTCAGGTGTATGAGGCATCTAAGAGGCTTGAGCAAGTTTTCAGATAGGAGGGACTGGTAGTGGGTAGAGCTGACTGTTGCTCTGGTGGGCAGAGCTCAGTAAAACTTTAATCTGCTTGTCTGCTGATGTGTGGGGCTGGGTTCCCTCCCTGTTGGTTGTTTGGCCTGAGACAACCCAACACTGGAGCCTACCTGGGCTCTTTGGTGGAGCTAATGACAGACTCTGGGAGGGCTCATGCCAAGGAGTACTTCCAAGAACTTCTGCTGCCAGTGTCCTTGTCCCCATGGTGAGCCACAGCCACCCCCACCTCTGCAGGAGACCCTCCAACACTAGCAGGTAGGTCTGTTTCAGTTTCCCCTGGGGTCACTGCTCCTTCCCCTGGGTCCCGATGCACACGTTACTTTGTGTGTGTCCTCCAAGAGTGGAGTCTCTTTTCCCCCCAATCCTGTCGAAGTTGTGCAATCAAATCCCACTAGGCTTCAAAGTCTGATTCTCTAGGAGTTCCTCCTCCCATTGCCATGCCCCCAAGTTGGGAAGCCTGACGTGGGGCTCAGAATCTTTACTCCAGTGGGTGGACTTCTGTGGTGTAAGTGTTCTCCAGTTTGTGAGTCACCCACCCCGCTGTATGAGATTTGATTTTATTGTGATTGCACCCCTCCTACCACCTCATTGTGACTTCTCCCTTGTCTTTGGACGTTGGGTATCTTTTTTGGTGAGTTCCAGTGTCTTCCTGTTGATGATTGTTCAGCAGTTAGTTGTGATTCTGGTGTTCTTGCAAGAGGGAGTGAGAGCACGTCCTTCTACTCCACCATCTTGGTTCTCCTCCCACTTGACAAAATCTAACATCCCTCTGGATAAAAGCTTGCGCTGAACTAGATGTAGATGAGAATTTCCTCAACTTGGTGAAAGGTAGCAATCAAAAATCTACAGTTAACATCACACTTAATGGTGAAAGACTTAAATGTTATCTTCCTAATATCAGAAATGAGACAGAGTTGTCCTCTCACCACTTCTATCAAATATTGTACTTCAAATTCTTGGTAGCACAGCAAAGTAAAACCAAAGAAATAATAAAGGCATCCAAACTGGAAAAGAAGAAGTAAATCTATGTTTATTCATTGATGACATGATTATCTGTACGGAAAACCCAGTGGAATGTGCAAAAAAGTTATTGTAACTAATAAATGAGTTTAGCAACAGTTCCAGGGTATTAGATTAACATATGCAAATTGATGGTATTTCTTTATACCAGCAAAGAAAAGTCAGATATTGAAAAATTTTATAAATACTGTATATAGTAATATCAAGATTATCAAATGCTTATATAAATCTGACAAAAGCTGAGCTGTAACTGTGCAACAAAAACTACCAACATAATGTTGACAGATGTTAAAGAAGACTGAATAAATGGAGAGATATATTGTGTTACTGGATTCAAAGATCAGTATTGTTAAGATGTCTATTCTCTCCAAATTATTCTATAGATCCAGTGCATTTGAATAAAAATCTCACAGTCTTTATTTGTAGAAACTGACAGACTTATTCTAAATTTCAAATGGAAATGCAAATGATATAGAAAAGCCAAAGCAACTTTGAAAACGAAAATTAATGTTTGAGGATTAATGATGTATTTTAAGATTATAGCTAGAGTAATGAAGATACTGAAAAAATTCTGTACCGGTACACAAATAGATCAATGGAACATAATAGAGATTACAAAAATAGAACCATTCATATATAGACAACTGATTTTCAACAAAGTTGCAAAAGAAATTCAGTGTAGAAAGAAGTCTTTTTAACAAATGGTGCTGGAATAGATATCAGTATACCCAAAAAATGAAGTTAAATCCATACCCTGCACTGTATAAATTATTAACTCAAATGGATCATAAATATAAAACCTAAAATTCGTATTTGTCAAGTAGAAAGTATAGGAGGAAACTTTTTTTGTGAAACCTCAGGCAAAAGACTTTTAAATGGGGTGTAAAAGGCATGAACCATAAAAGAAAAAAATGGTAAATAAGACTTAAACAGAATAAAGTACTTTGAAAGACATTCTTAAGAAATCTGAGGGGGAAAAGCAGACAAACTGAAGCCCAGGAGAAAATATTTGCAAAGCACATATTGATAAGGACCTTTTGTCCAGAATATATATAAAAAGAGCTCTCAAAACTCTATAAGAAAACAAAAAAAATCCATGCAAAATAGGCAAATGATTTGGATAGACATTTAAGCTGTATGAAGGCAAATTAGCACTTGAAAAGTAGCTCATTATTACTCATTAGGGATATAAAGTCAAAACCACAGTGAGATATTTCTACACAGATATTAGAATGTCTAAAATGAAAATGTTTTAGCTTACTAAGTGTTGATCAGGCTGTAGAGCAACTGAAACTCTCATTCACTGTTAATGAGAATGAAAAGTTGTCCTAGCACTTTGGAAAACGTTTTGGGAGTTTCTTTGAAAGTTAGATAGATCCTTACCCTATGACTCAGCTATTCTACCCCCAGCTATTTATTCAAGAAAATTGAAAGAATATGTCCAGGCAAATATTTGTACAATAATGTTCATAGCAGCTTTACTTATAATGACCAAACACTGGGAAAACACTAAAATTTCATTAAAAGGTGTATGGATAAACAAGTTGTAGTATATCCATTCAATGTAGTACTACTTATCAATATAAAGAAATAAACCACTTCTTTTTGTTTTTAATTGGGGTATAGTTCTTTTACAATGTTGTGTTAGTTTCTACTGTACAGCGAAGTGGAGTTCCCTGTGCTATACACCAGGTTCTCATTAGTTATCTATTTTATACATATTAGTGTATATATGTCAATCCCAAGCCATTTCTACTTGTAGCAAAATAAGTTAATCTAAAAATAATTATGCTGAGTGAAAGAAAACAGACCAAACAAAAGTGCACATTATATGATTCATTTACATGGAATTCTAGAAAATGCAAATTAATATATAATGATAGAAGGAACTGTCAGGATTTGCTTGGGGACAGGGGTAGGGCAGGTGTGGTGGGGAGTGGCAGGAAGGAGGGATTCAAAGGAGGACACTTTGAGGGTTGATGATGTGTTCATTATCTTGACTGTGGTGATGATTTCTTAGGCATATACATATGTCAAGACATTAAATTTTACACTTTGAGTTTGTACTGTTTCTAATTATTATATATTATACTTCAGTAAAGTTGTTTGAAAAATAAGATATTCTCAAGAAACTCTCTGAGTCACCTAAAGAGCATTTAAATTTGAATAATAATAATATTTATTATTGATATTAGACAGTGAAAGAATATACATACATGCACACACATATATATGTATACACACATAAGCTAATTCTGAATTATTTACCTTGTCATGAAGTTAGAAGAAACAAAAAGAACCCATATATTACTTGTGAATGCCTCAGTTGTAGATACTTCTGTATATGCATGTTGATGAACCTCTATTTTTAGTCTAGTGAATAAGCATGCTTTTACTTATTTTTCCAAAATCTTTTGCAACCAAGTCTGAGCAGGTGTCAAACAGTTCATTAAAGCACATCAGAAAACAATCTACTGGCTTTGCTTAAAGCAGAAGAGGAGCTGCTGAAGCAAGTAGGATAGTAAATGGGTGGGTTAGCCTTCGACCGGTGGTTTAAATAAACCCTAGCAAGAAAATAATTTGTATTTTCTAGTCCTTTTATTCTATCTTCTAAAATCTGTTGAACCAGTCTTTTAACCCTCAAATGCATTTTTAAATAATTAAGTTGCTTTAAGAAAAAAATCCTCATTCATATTTCCTAATCCCTTCCTCATTCTGGCTCCATAATGAAGCTCCAGTAATCCCTATATTTACTCCACTCTTCTCCTAATCTAGTGTGAGGAAATATACCAAGCGTTGAGCCTGGGAAGAAAAATGTTGGACTCTTTGAAAAGTTTCCATTTTGCTAAATGAGGTCCCTGCCTCCTCCTGCACCTTCCCCTGCTCCACTTGACCCTGTGCTAATGCTCCTGTTTTATATTAAAAGGATAGATTGACCTTTAAATTCTATTTGCAGCTTAATGTTGCCCTGCTCCCACAATTGGGTCTGCCCCTTCCCTGCCTCTGGCAGCAATACTGCTGGATTAATTGTCTTACACACATTCTAGTATTTGTCTGAC
Organism: Pseudorca crassidens; assembly: GCF_039906515.1. Classification (NCBI taxonomy): domain Eukaryota; kingdom Metazoa; phylum Chordata; class Mammalia; order Artiodactyla; family Delphinidae; genus Pseudorca; species Pseudorca crassidens. The sequence continues at coordinate 106,799,673 of NC_090298.1, forward strand.
AGCCTCTGGAAGGTACAAGGGCAAGCTTGAGGTATTGGTAGCAATACAGGGAGACGCAAAAGGCAAAACAAAACAAAACAAAAACAAAAAGCTGAAACATTAAAGAACTTCTCAATAGCTCAGCAAATCATCTTTTAGTAAATTAAATATTGGTGAATGTGTCACTCATCAAATTGACCTTTAGCACAGTGGTAGTTTAAGGATCCATCAAATGTAAGAGTCAGTGGGGGATGGCCAGTTGCAGGAGTTGAAAGACCCACCTACCAACCTGCTGATGTTAGAGCCTGAGGACTTCTAGGGGAGAGGCCCAGCAGTGAGTGCCAGCAGTGACATTTCTGTCACATGTGGGCTGAGGGCCCCTCAGATATGAGGCAGAATCACTCATCAGTCTTCCAGTAGGTGCTCTCTGTTAAAGGAGGGCAGGCTGGTCCCCTTGGTGTTCTGCTGATTAAATGAAGCCAAGGAACTACTCAAGTTTCTTATATGCTTGAGGTGGGCCTACATCCCTCCCATTCCACCTGATACTACAATTGACCATTGTGGTTATGTGAATACAGGATTATCACATCATATATCCTAATCCTTTAGTCTTAATATTGAGGCTGGTGAAGGAGAGGTGCAACCAGTTAGGACTCTGTGGGGTAGTGATGGGAGGGAATGGTGCAGGCCAGGGTTCAGTCTTGGGAGAAAGGAAAAGAAGGCAGAAGTTTTCCTGGGGTATTAGCTTGGTCTCTAAACATCACCCAAGGAAACTCTTCTTTATTTAATGGAAGGTCCAGGTAGGATGGTTATGGAGATGTGAGAGCTATTGCTTATGCCTACCAAGACTCCTTGATGTGTATGGACCTGGAGAATGTATGCCTTATTGGCTATGGTTATCTATTTCTGATTTACCTACTTTGAGCCCTTTTATTTGCCATGCAGCTTCTCTAAATCTTGGCCTGCTATTAGAATAGCCTCAATGACATTGAAAAGGATAAAAAAATATTACGATGAAGAATATGTACTTAGTAAATGCCTGGAGAGAATTAGACTATGCTAACTTTGTCCCACTAGGTGATACAGCACTGAGGTACCCCTCAGTTTACAATTTTCTCTGCATTTGTTATTGGCATAGGAGGGGGTACCACTTAGAGCTGTATAAGTACATGGAATTTTTGAAAAGGGCCCACCAAGAGAAGAATATGAATTAGAATTCTTTAGTTTTATCATGTGATCTTGGAAGCCAGAGGACATAAAGACCTGAGTGTGACAATCTGAGGATTTTTCATATCAGGGGGCTGAATTGGGCAACCTTTGCTAATATGAGTGTAAAGACTTACATGTAAGACTGCTGAGACCAAATTCCAGTGTACTTGGCGTTGAAGAGCAGGTAAGAAAACTATTTAGTTCACCTGGTCTAGATGACAGGGTCAGGTGGGTATCACCAGGTGACCCTGAAGCCCAGATTGTATGCTTAATTTCACTGGTGATCTACCAGTATTATGCCAGGGCGCAGGGAGAGCGCCATTCATAAGCTTCCCTGGTGAGAAATGACTTAATTAACATTCCCTGTAGAGCCTTGTCAAAGATGGTCCTGAGTTGCATGAGGCACTCCTGTGCCTAAGCTTTGACAAATTATGTGGTCAGATGGCAGCAGCGAGAGCTAACCATGCTTCTGCCCTCCCCTGGGTAAATCCTCTAGCCAGAGGTTCTGTCAGCGTGTCATTGCCAGAACTCGTGTCTCTTGTATTCTGATCTTTAAACAAGGGTGTCAGTCACTGTGTTTATTCTGGTTCTCATTTTGTTGAACCTGAGCCACAGAAACTGGCATTGACTGTCTGTTGGAAACTCACAGCTGTGATGGAGTAGCAGGCTTTCTACATCTGTTATTGGGTATCTTTCATTAACAGTAAAATACATAATCAAATCTGTATTCTATTCATGAAATTTCCACATTGAGAAAGGTCCATATTAGGCCTTTTGTAATCTTTCTAAGGGTTCAAAAGCTGATTTAAAAAGTCGACAGGTTTTTCCTGTTGGCATGCATCAGAAATTCCTTGTCTGTAATCTTTAGGTTTTCATTTGGTATTATATTATGCAGTTCATGGATATCAACTATTAAACAAGGCAAAATTTGTATGTACCTCCTGTAGCAAATAAGAACACACATTCTTATAATAATTTGGAGAACAGTATCTCTTTGGAGTGTGGCCTGGATTTAGAGGCCACATTGCTGCCATATTTCTCAACTCTGAAAAGGTCTGTTAATTTAATTTAGCTTTTGTTTTAAATATGTTTTTCTAATTTACTGTATGATATAGGCTGGAAATTCAGTATCATCAAAATCATAAAACATATGAATTTTGAATTAAATAGTATCATGTAAAGTAAAAGAAAAGTTTACATTTGATAGGCATGAAACACTTCCATAATAGCGTTACAAGACAGAACAAAAACCTTTACAATATATAACATGAACTAGTACGTATTTGTGTAAATATCATATGTATTCCCTGATATTTCCAATTTAATGAAAGCCATTAGTAACTGCTTTTGTACTTCCCAGATAATTTCATACACTGATGGTGAACATGCCAATGATACAGCTGATATGGAGGGTAAATTGGCAATATCTAGAAAAATCACAGATATGTTTACTCTTTCACTCAGCAATCTCATTTCTAGGAAGCTATCCCAAAGTTACACTGGCAAAAGTATATACTATGTGCACATGCTCATTAACTGTAACAATATTTGTAATGGCAAAAGACTGAAAACAAACCCATCAGCAGAGAGTGAGTTGAGTAGGTTGTGATAATAGCACACAATGGAGTATATGCAACCACACACACAAAAAATGAGGATTTCTGCATAATGACAGACTGTAATCACAGGGACACATTAGGTGGAGGAAGCAAGGTGCCGATCAGTGTATACGGTAAGCTACATTTCATCATCAATAGTGATGTGCTATTTCAGGACAACTAGGTATTATGTTTATCTTGATGTACTACAACCTAAAGTACATAGAATCACCTATAGTCTCCCCCAGAATGTTTAACCTGAGCCTCATCAAGCCCTTAGGTCTAATTCCCAGTTTATTTGGAATACAGGGGACAAAGGAACATGTTAAAGGAGACATGGGGAAGCATCAGACCAGTGCAGAAGTTGGGACACTCTGCAAGACCACTGGCCTTTAACTAGAAAATGTCTTGGGAAAAGATACAGTGGTTGTGATAAGGTCTATTCAGATTAAAAGAGAAAGAGCTTGAGTTGATTCTGGTTTAGACCAACCAACTCTAAAAAACATTTTGGAAGGAATCAACTATGGACTAAGTATTAGATAGTACTAAAGAATTATTGTTAATTTTATCTGATGTAATTATTGTATAGCGAGTAGGTAGGGAAACATCCTTTTTTCAGAGGTACCCAGAGGTATTTAGGGTAGAAATACTCTGTGTTGTCTGTAATTTAAATACTTCAGGAAAAAAATAGTTGAAAAAATTGGGCAGAATGTTAACAATCATGAAACCTAGATGATGAGTATATTGGGGAGGATATTGTGAAACCAAGTCCCCTAAAACCAAGTTGCCTTGCCAAGTCTGTGATGAACCTTTCAATCAAAAACTTTATTTTCGGGCTCCCCTGGTGATGCAGTGGTTGAGAGTCCGCCTGCTGATGCAGGGGACACGGGTTCATGCCCCGGTCCGGGAAGATCCCACATGCCGAGGAGCGGCTGGGCCCGTGAGCCATGGCCGCTGAGCCTGTGCGTCCGGAGCCTGTGCTCCGCAACGGGAGAGGCCACAACAGTGAGAGGCCCGCGTACCACAAACAAAACAAAACAAAACTTTATTTTCTTTCTTGCCCTGCCCTTGTTCCTCTCAGGATTGAGGAGTAGCAAAGAAAAGGGAGGATTGAAACTAAGTAGAACCCTGCAGGGCCTTCCTGGGTACAAAAGCCCCTCCATGTCCCCTCTATATTTGTAGAAAAAGGCTTTGGTCTTCTAGGCCTTCCCCAAGTTCCAAAGAGCAGACTCAAGCAGTTACTAATTAGAGAAGTGGGGGAATGCAGAAACACAGGAAAAGCAGTTAAGCAAGAAAAGTATGATAGCTTGAAAAATAGTTCAGCAATGAAAGAGTCCTAGTTCCTCCTGAAGGGATATGTATAATAATCTGATACATATCTTTGAGTTGTTCTGTAGAACCTAAGACCCTCACCCAGGTAGAGGATGGGGACTACACACTCACCACGGGCAGTAGACGCCAGACTGATCGGAATCAGAAGGCTGATAATTGAGATTTGCAAAACATCACCCTGTTACCTCACCACCAGCCCATCAAAGAAAGTCCATGAGCTGATCAGGTACCCTACAACCCTTACCCCTAAGGTCGACATTAAAAACCCTTCCCTGAAAGTCATCAGGGAGTTTGGGTCTTTTGAGCATGTTCTCCTTGCTTGGCGTCCTGCAATAAATACTGAAATTTCTCTCACCTCAACCAGGTGTCAGTAGATTGGCTTTGCTGCATTTGGGCAAGTGGACCCGAGTTTGGTTTGGAAGCAATATTTGTATTATTTCTATCTTTATGTATGTTTGAAACTTTTCACTTAATAAAAAGCTAAAAAATGAAACCTAAACAAAGAAACACCAACTGAGGTGTTGCCTGGTCCCATCCTCTCTTGGTCGATGACTGGGTACAGGCAAGAGCTGCAGCAGCTGCCTTGCTTTTCTAAGTGGAAGGCACAGGTTGAAGTCTGCAGAGTCATGCCAACTCTGGACCACCTACCTGTCCAGGGAGAAATGATTATTATAATTAAGGCTTTGGTGGAAATTTTTAATTTTAAGTGTTATAAATTTGCAGGATGTGTCAAGAAATAAGATATACACTCTGAATCTCAGAAGTCCCACTCTCCCTGCCCATACCTTCTAGACTAAATCTTAGACCTTATCAGATATGCAAAAATAGGGGCCCATGGAACAACTCACTGCAATATTCAGTACATTGTTAATTCCTAATAAAAGCTGCCAAAGACTTTCTTCGATTTATCTCATTAATGATCAGATGACCTGCCTCCACATAGGTGGCTTATAAAATAGAAATGAGGCTTACGCTGAGGACTCAGAGTCAGTGATAAAACTTTATATAAACATCTTTTCCAAATAGTACATGTCACCAGCACTGAGGAAGGGGAAGTTATCATAAACAGAAGTATCCAGATGTATGCAAACTGTTTTTAAAAGCCATGAATAAAATATGAGTGTAAAATGTCTTGGCAGAATTCTGACTGGCATGACTTTCTAGGCATAGTTTGTATTCTGTGGCAAAAATGATAATTATATATTTAATTTGTTTGGGAATTGTTCCCCAGACCATTATTACTGAATCACTTATTTGGTGCTATAAAAATTTTCTATTTCAGGAAGTGTTTGGTGTATCTAAGACATATGGTAATGTTAATACCACCCAACTCTCTAACAGGAAGCTTCATCTTTAATGTTGAGTTCGCTTCATGAGTCCTTGTGAGGAATACTATCGTGGGCAATAATTGTTCATTAATACAAACAAACAGATTGTAGGATGAGTAAGCTTCCCATTAAAAACCGAACTCAGATCAGAGAGTAAAACAGTAATTAAAACCTGAACAAAACCCTGTTCTTGGACAGAATTTTAAAGTGGGTGAGTCTTACTTACAGTCAGCATTTCTCACTCTCATTTCACCATCTCTCTTCCTCATATACTCCACTCCACCCCAACCGTTTCCCCAAGTGCCAGCTGCAGTGTAGGAACTCAGTGCTTCTTGGCCCAGTGCAAACACCTGTTATGGTATTTTGGTGCCAATGTAGCATCATCTGGGGCCTTTCTAAACCTCTACCTTCTTCCCCAAACCTCCCATAATCCAAAATGTGACTGCGGTAGGATTTCATCAGAAAACATATGGACACAAGTAACTGATCTTCACAAAGTAAAAATTTTCAACTTACAGTGCTAAAATCCTATGGGCATAAGTCATGGCTCATCATATGATGCTTTGTTTCAGTTTTACTTTGATCTACTCGCTAAACAATTCATCCCCAATGTAACTGAGGGTCAAGAGTGGGGTGGGAGTGGGTTAGAGAGGAAAGTCAAATCGGAAATGGGAAAGGGGTAGAGTAGAGCATATTTGGACTGAAAATAAAGCAAGATTTTTCTTTTACATGGGGCTAATGTAGGAATACACACAATACTTCTAGCTGTCCCAAGATGATCATTGATTCCTTCTTTGTGGTGAGATTTCAGGCATGGAATTGGCCTTAGCCAATATAAATTTTGGCAACATATGTTTTTAGTTCTCCTAATAAATCAAACTGTCTCACATTTATGGTGCCAAATATTTTCTCAGCTCACTTATGTCAATAGTTGCTAAAAATTTTGTTCCATGACCTGGGATGATGTTAGGAGGTCCGTGATATGAAAAATCAGTGTAACACATGAGTTTTTCATGAAGTTAATTTTATTTATTCTCAAAGACTGTCTTTTATTTTAATGGTATTCCCTTCCTTCTTTAATGCTGAAATAAATTCTTCCCTTTATGAAATAGTGGTGACAGTAGATGGTAATTGTTTTAATGTGCTTAATGTTTTTAATTTTACACATTAAAAAGATGGCAAACCTATGTTTGTTACTCATTTTCCAGTAGAGGTGGACAGATTTTACTTGTATTGGAATTCAAAAGTCTGAGACCAACTGCTCCATATTATATTCTCTGCTTCAAATATTGTTTTCTTGGAGGTGACTGATTCAGACTAGATCTAGGAGAGAAAAGCACAGAATGTCAAAGATGCTTTTCAAGCTGTAAACTAACTTCTCAGTTGTAAACTACTGGGTACTAATACTTTTCTTTAAATGGAAAGGTGTTTCTGAATTGAAAAGTCCAGAGTTTCCAAATAAATTTAGAAAGCATTTTCTTGATCTACACAAAAGGGTTTTAAGGGCTTGTCTTTCTTTTGGGCTCTTCACTGTGACTTCAAAGTAATCATTTTCAGATTATTAAACCAGTCTGCCTTGGAGTTATCAGTTTTTTCTTTATGAGGAAATCTGAGGTTAGCTAGAACCCAGTTGCAGAACATAAGACTGAAGGAGGAAAAGCTGACAAAGTGAGGCAATGCTTAATCATTTCAATATGTGCAATTAACCATTTATACACTTCTTAAAAGCAGAGAGCTGGGATGGTGGTATGTGAAAGAAAAAAATGTGTAATTAAACACCCCTCAGTTTATCTTCAGTAAAATTTCACCATTGTCTAAAATTTATTGTTATTTGCAATTACCTGTTTCGGCTCCTCTTTGCCCTCCCCCCTTTTGGAATCCTTAGTTTGAAGTTCTGTTCATTTTTTAAATTATTTCAATGGAAAAAAATTATTTTATGCTTTTAAAAAATATATGGTTGTGGGTATGGACTTAAGCTCCCACATCAATCAGTACTGGAAAATTTTATAAAAAGCACTATCAGGGCTTCCCTGGTGGCGCAGTGGTTGCGAGTCCGCCTGCTGATGCAGGGGACACGGGTTCGTGCCCCGGTCCGGGAAGATCCCACAAGCCGCGGAGCGGCTGGGCCCGTGAGCCATGGCCGCTGAGCCGGCGCGTCCAGAGCCTGTGCTCCGCAACGGGAGAGGCCACAGCAGTGAGAGGCCCTCGTACCGGGAAAAAAAAAAAAGCACTATGAAGGCACTCTAAGGATAGAATTCTAGTATAAATGTCAATACCAACCTACTGATACAAGTTTTCACAAATACTTTTTGTAGAACGGCAAACCAACTTTGTGATGTTTCATGAACAAAGAGTTCAAATATTCCTTGATCTGTCCAATTCATAAATATCTTTTTTGTTGTTGCCTGTCTCCCTGTTCCCTGCCTCCCCCCTGACCCCTACGGCAGTTTTGGGGTTTTTTCTTTAATTCTTCCCCTCGCCTCTCTAGCCTAGTTTCCTTTATTGACTATTTATTGAATGAATGAACTCCCCGACCCTGTTCCAGCAGCCTGGTTCCCCTCGACCCCATGCCATGCGACTTTCCCTCCTGGGAGTCCGATCGCAGCACACTCGCCGGGGGGCTGGACATGACGTGCGCCAAGGGAGGAGCCGGCGAGGGGGCCAGAGTCGCTCAAGCGGCCGCGGTCTGAGCAGGGGTTGGCTGGGAGCCTGGAGGCGGGCGGGAGGCGGGCAACAGCTCCGCCGTGGCTCGGAGGAGAGCTACACCGGCTTCAGAACTCTCGGAGCGGAGCCGCGGCCGGCGTAGAAGGCAAGTCTTCCAGCGGGCGCGGCGGTCACCTGGGAGCCCCGCGGGGACCAAACGTGCCCGAGGGGAGCTCCCGGGCGCTGGGCTGCGGCTGCGGCGCGGGGCGGCGCTGCGGGGCCCGGATCCCACGAGACCTGGGACACCCGGGACGGAGGTGTGGCCGCGTCACCCTGCGCGGTTTGTGGTTGATCAAGCCGGGAAGCCGGTGCGTTTCTAAGCAGTCGCCACCCCAGCTTCTCTCAGCTCGAATTCAGCCTCCAAGTTGCAGGCACCGGAAAGACTACCTCGACGAGGAGGGCATCTGCCCCTGACTGTGGTGGGGTTTGCTCAGGGGCTTAGAAGGCACCGGGGACTGATCCAACCAGCCCGGGGAGGGCTGGCAGGCGCCTGAGAAAGCCGCAGGGCGTGGGCGGCCGTCGGGGTTCGGAGGCGAGGGGGCTGTGCTTGATTCATAGATCCCGAGGCCCTGAGCTTATCTCATGGGCTGTCTGCTCATCCACCAGGTGTCCCACGCCTGATCCCCGGCACTCCTTGGGGCGACTTCTGTGCAAACTTCTGATTCTGTTTCTCAAGATTCCCTTCTTCCCGGAAAGGTTGGGACGAGCTGCAGGTGCTAGCCTTGCACGTTGCGGACCAGGTGTCTCCGAGGAGAGGTGCACCTAGAAGAGGACAATGGCAGGGCCGGGATCAGAGCTGCCTTCTGGCCCTATGGCCCCCATGCTCTTGTCATGGCTAACAGGACTAGGGGCTGGAATGGTCTTCCTGAGCTTCATGCAGAAACTCCTGTACCCTTACTTCTGGGACGACTTCTGGTACTTGCTGAAGGTGGTACACTGTGGACTTCGGTTGGAGATGTACAGACTGAAAGGGGAGCTGGTCACTGTCCTGGATAAATTCCTGATGCATGTCAGGAAGCAGCCTCAGAAACCTTTCATCATCTATGAGGGAGACATCTACACCTATCAGGATGTGGACAAGAGGAGTAGTAGAGTGGCCCATGTCTTCCTGAACCATTCCACGCTGAAAAGGGGCGATACCGTGGCTCTGCTGATGAGCAATGAGCCCGATTTCATTCACGTGTGGTTCGGCCTGGCCAAGCTGGGCTGCGTGGTGGCCTTCCTCAACTCCAACATTCGCTACGTCTCCCTCCTGCATTGCATCCGCAGCTGTGAGCCCAGGGCCCTCGTGGTGGGTGCAGGTAGAGTATGGGGTGTGGTCGGCTTGTGCAGAATGGCAACCCTGCCTCCTACCCCTACCCCCTCATTTTTTTGTTAGAACCAATTCACAACTAATATTCTGGGTGTGTGATGAAGTGTGCATGTTAAGGGTACAAAATAGTTTCATAATTCTATGCGAATGGTTTAATTCCCCCTCTCCCACTTCAATCACTTACTCTGTTGTAAATTACTAATTATTAGCACAGCTTTTGAAGACTTCTGAAATCTCTGCTGCTTATTATTTTAGCGAAGGCGGGGGGGGCAGGGGGGAGGGGTAGGGGCGCGCATTTTACCTTTCTTGATACCTTCAGTGAGTGCAAGAACGCAGAGATATAGAGTTTGGTAAGTTCTAAATTTTGTCAGATCTGACAAGATTATTTGACGAGGAGGAAAGTGATCCTGATTTCATTGTGGAACACCTACTGCCTCGAATAGTAACATTATCCGGGTTGACTGCCTTTGCAGAAAAACATGTTTAATCGCAAGTGCATGAATGCCAGTCTTCATGTCTGCTCTTATTCTGCACTGCCTGCAAGCTAGGATTTGCCTGGCAAGGTTGGGCTCCCACCTCACAGCCAGTGGCGGGCTCTTGGCAGACTCTCAGCTTCTCTCTCTCCCTTCTCCCACCCCAACCTGTGCATCATTTTCTTTATTTCAGTAAGTGCTAACCTTCTTCCCGCTCCCCTTCGATTTAGGCTTTGCATAAATATACTGACAGTGAACTACAAAGAAAAGTCTTTGGTTGAGTGCCTAACTAATGAAGGACCTAGTAAGATGGGTTGCATAACAAAGTGGAAGTGCAGTATGAAAACTGATGCTTTGGTATAATCTAAGTCGTTTATGCTTATGCTTCTTGCATGGGGGTAGGAAGGTGGAGCATGAGGAGGATCATGGCAAGGACCTCAGTGAAAATAGTTTAAGTATTTTAGGTTAATAGATATATACTGACATCTCATATAGAAGTTTTAGATTCACAGAGAAGTATGGGGGGAAAAATCTACATTTCTACACCAGTGGTGTCTAAAGTACAGTACCTTCCGTGTAACCTTTATTATATAATAATTGCACATCACATGAAAATGAATTAGGCAGTATATAGTAGAAAGGTTAGTTATTCAAGGCTTTCGCTTTTGCTTGTTCCAGTTGTCCTTCCAGCTCAGTTTGTGACATGATGAAATAGCTAAAATGCTTACTCTTTTTATTTTATGATGATATTTTTTTCATAGAAAGGCATTTTATTTTAAATATAGCAGTGTGTACATGTCAATCCCAAACTCCCAATCTATCCCTTATTACTCTTAAGCACTGATTTTATCTTATGTTATAGGAGTGGAGAAGCCAGAAGGCCTCTATTGTGTATTTTTGTTCTTTTTCTTTTTTCCATTCAACAGTAATATCCTCCAAGATTGATACTCAGCTCCTCTTCACCTTGGAAGGAAGTTAACTAGTATGATAAAATTTCTCTGAACTGTAGCAATAAGTAGGATAAAGGAGTCACGCAGAATTTTGATAACATGGTGAAGCAATATTTACCTCTAGTGCAGGGGCAGTGATAATATGAATGCAGCAGGGAAAACTATCACAGTGCATCTCTGGATATATTCTGACATTTTAGTTGCTCATTCTAATTTAGATTGCAGTTTCTGGAGCAAATCTAAACTTTAAATTGTGCAAAAAATTAGTAAAGCCATAAAGTCCCTTTAGAAGAGCAAACTAGAAGGGCCACGATATCTCTGAAAAGATTTCTGTGGCCGTGATGTTGAGGCCAACCTGAGAAGCGTCCCATATCCTGTCTCCTGAGGGACTCGGCTTGAAGTGCATAGGGCTGGTTACCTCTCAAAACAGAGTTTTCAAACTTTTCTCTTGACCATGTTTTTGCCTAATTAGGACCAATTAATTTTGCAGTTTTACTTGCACCAGTTTTTGCTTTGCTTGCCAATAACTAATTGCATAGTTTCCTTGTTTTTACCACTACCAGTCAGGTTTTGTTGGAATTTTAAGCCAAAAACATTTAATTGCTCTGCTCAGTAAGTAGGTACCTGGAGAAATCAACCTTAAATCCTAGTAACAGTTCTTTTTAGCATGCCTCCAAAATACATAAACTGCTTATGTTTTTCAAAGGTAGGACAGTTCTATTTTTATTAATTACTAGTTTTGTTTTGTTTTGTAAAACAGCACGGCTTAGATCACGGTCACTTTTTTGTATTTGAAGCTCTTACCCTGAAAACTGTATTCTTGGCATCTTGCGTCTCATCCATGAACAATTTATATATATAGCTTTTAGAACTTTCCATTTCAGAGGTCTTAAATTCTCACTGGATGTTTCTAATGGAGATGTATTATGAAATCATTATATCCCCAGGGAGAGTGTATCAGGTGGAAAGACCAGTCAAGTGGTTTAGATCAAGATAAGCCAGACAGTCCCAGGTTTCACTTATGATCTGCCACTTCTTAGCTGTGTGATTGAAGATAAGTTTATCAGCTGCCCTGAGTCTCGCTTTTCTCAGCTGTAAAATGGTGATAATACCATCTCCTTCACAGTGTAATTCTGAGGATTAAATGACAACTTTTGTAAAGTGACTAGCTGAGTGCCTAGTATGTACAAAGTAAATCCTTGGTGAATTAACGTAATTGCTGTTATCATTATAGATTCATCGGGGGCTTTTACTAAGGGATCTCATTTGGATTTTGCTGCTACATTCTAATTTGGTGTTAGCTGTAAGAAAGACTAGTAAGTCGGCCTATCTGTTTGGGATAGGACCTTTAACGTTTCACTTTGCTGTGTTTTAGCAAAATGTTGTTTTTCATAAATTATATAAAAACAGTGTCAAACAGGTTTTATAGGCAGGCCAGATATTGTCCAAGGTGGTCCATGGTGATAGGTGACGTTTTAATCATGGCAGGTGTCTGATAGTTCTGTCTGTATCAACTAAGCCACCAGGGAAATAGATGTTATTCTTGCTCTAATTGTCATTAACAGAAATACGAATGTTGCCATTTACTCAAGGCTGACTGTGTAAAAGGTACTCCCAGTGATTCTGAGAGGCAGGCACAGAGCTATATTTTGGAAACTGAAAGGGAAAGAAATTCATCTAGGGTGTCTAGGATGACACAGCTTAGTAGGTACAGAGCAGACTCAAAACCTGGTATCTGATGTTAAGACTCTGCTGTATTATACACTATAGCCCAATGGTTTCTGGCTCTGTTAATCCCCTTTTGATATAACCATGAAAAAAATTGCATTCCAGTTATATAAAAATAGTAAAATTAAAGTTGCCAATATTAAGACATCAGGTTTTTCATGCACAGATAACTAGAAAAAATTTAAATGTTTATAAAACTATTATTCCTATTTCTCATTCTGAAGATTCAAAAATAGTTGCAAAAAAGCTTTATATCTGTATAGTTTCATTTAGAAGATGTATCAGGTGGCATCCCAACATTCCCTGGAAAATTTCAGCACTTACTGAAAATTAAATAGTCTTGTATTAAACCTAGTTCTTTACCCCCAATATTTCAACACTGATATTGCAAATAGTGCCTGCTGCCAAGATTATCATCCACCTAGATATGCTCTTCTCTTTACTTGGAACAAACAGAAAAATGTTGAGATGTTTGTGTATGGCTTTTAAAAGTGTTTGTAATTATATCCTTTGACATATTTAGCAATAATAAGAATAATGATAATAATAAATAATAATCTCTTCCATTTTTAAAGTACTGTGTAAATAACAAGCTGTTTTTAGACACATTATCTTATGTCATCCTCACCACAGCCATAGCCTGGTTTTAAAGATGAGGGAAGCATGGTTGGGAGTAGGCAAGTAATCTTGTTAAGCTCCTACTTCTAGGAGAGGCAGTATGGGAACTGGAGCCTGGATTTTCTGATGCTAAATCTCAAAACCTGTTGGGTATACCTTTGTCTTTGTCCTCATTTCTGCTCCTGCCCATTCCCTCATCTCCATCTTTTCCTTTCCTCTTCCCTTCACGTTCCACCCCTCCCTCTGCCCTGCTCCTTTTCCTTCTCTCTCTGTCATCTTCCATCCATTCGTTTACTTTGTTTCATCACTTTCCCACCAATCCTCTTGCCTCAGTCACTGTATGCTGTGGCTATCCCAGTGACTCAATGGAATGGTAAAGATCTGTTTGCCAATTCACGTATAGATATTTGTGTGGCTCTGAGGAATAGGCCAAGAACTCAGATGTAAGCTCTTAGAGAAGGAAGTTTGTTTTGTTTGCTGCTAAATTCTCAGAACTTAGTGTAAAGGAGATGCTCAATAAATATTTACTGCCTGGATGAATGAATAGGTGATTGAATGACCTAATGAAAAACTGTAAGGTACATCTGGGCATTCACTAACTGTTTACTTACTTGCCTATTTTTGCCCATGAATTGTCCCTCTGCTGTTCTTTTGATAGCTGATTTTGGCAGTAGATATATCAATGGAATTTCTGGTTGTGTTATTTTATATCAATGTCGCTAAATGTTAGAATCATGACTCCCCAAAAGTCAAAGCATTTTAGACTTTGTAGTCTTTAGTGTTTAGACTAAACATCCACAGAATCTCAGATTTACTTGCACGTGTGTATTTTGCACTCTCTCCTTTCTCAATATATCACATATTAAATCATTATAATTATAAGTGGATAACTAAAAAATATATATTGATATTATCCAGAACCTTTTTACTTTATATTCAGTAGTAGTTTGTGTCTCCACATTCTCAGAAGGGTTTTGTGTTTTTGTTCACAAGAAGTACAATCCTATGTCAGCTCTCTAAACTTACAGTAATGCATGCAGCATTGCCCTGTTCGTTTTTATGATCTGTTGCATTCAGACTGTGCAGGGCAAATATTCCAGTTAACAATCAAGCCATTGTAATTCTCCAAATGACTTTCAACCATAAAGGCATCTTCTTTTCAAAGACCAAAAGGAAGAGGTAGAGGAAAAATAAGACCCTTTAAATTCTGTAGAAAGTTCTATAGAAAGTAATACATATTCAGATAGATAAGACACGGCTCGTGTGAACCTGTAGTATTGTATCCATGTATTATGATAGCCTCACATATCTATTTTAATTTTTATGTGTAGTAGAATGAATGGCTGTTTTGCAATTTTTTTTCCCGTTTTAGACTCAGCTCTGTCAAGGATTACCTCCATTACAAAAGAAAATAACTGATTTTGATTGGAAGTTTAAGTGGCTTCCTGGTTTACTAGTTGGAAACGGTAGTGTTCTAAGCATGTGTTATTTTCTTCAGTGATCATGAGGATACCAACCCTGGGATTCTTATGTACAGTATATGTTGAACATGTGCTTGCTGTAAGGGAATGGTGCTTGAATACTGACAGGAGCAAAAACAATTTAAAGAGGGATTGTGCCTCCTCAGAGAAGTGGCAAGGCTGAATGGGAGAAACATACATCTGAGTAATAATTATTTACTGGCAATAGGAGATGTGTTGGAAATAATGTCAAATGAAGTATTCTACTTTTTATTTTCTTGCACAATTTTGCCAATAATAAATACACTGTCTACTCCCCAAAAGATGTGGGGACAGCTGAAAGTGAAAACCCATAAACCCATTTACAAACTTGTGTGCTCGTATTCAGGGCAGTTAATAAAGGTGCTTCAGGGAAGAATATGTTATCACAGTTGAAAGGCTTATGCCCCAGTGTACTTCCTAGGGTTATGATTATCAGTAAACTAATATTTGTAAAAATAGCTGGCACATTGGTGATGATGAAATTAGTTTCTGGCCTGATAAGAAGTATTGTTATCTACATCATGATATACGTTGCTTTAGGACATTGCTTACTTAAGCATCAGTTTTCTTAGACACCATAGCTTACCCATGTGTTCTTTGAGAAACCTGTTGAGCTGCTGTTAAGCAGTAGGATGGTAATTATGAGCATGTGATGAGACCTACAACTTCACTTTGGTTTCTGTGTGAATATTGCTTTGCATTATGGAAAGCTCAAGTTAACCCTGTGCAGATGAATTTCATATTAGTTGTATTAACACATAAAAGTTTAAAGTTAAATGTTTGCCAGTGTTTTAAGAGCTACAAGCAATACATTTGAGATGCCTATTAGTTTGTTTTATGTAGAATAAGATAATTTAAAAATAATTTTTGTAAGTCAGAAACACAAACATCATATGATATTACTTATATGTGGAATCTAACAAAATAATACAAATGGACTTATTTACAAAACAGAAACAGACTCACAGACATAGAAAACAAACTTATGGTTACCAAAGGGGAAAGGGGGGAGGGATATATTAGGAGTTTTGGATTAGCAGATACACACTACTATATATAAAATAGCTAAACAACAAGGTCACAGGAAACTACATTCAATGTCTTATAATAACCTATAATGAGAAAGGATATATAGGTATGTATAACTGAATCAGTTCTCTGTACACCAGAAACTAACACAACATTGTAAATCAACTATACCTGAATTTTTTTAAAAAGTTGGTGTTTTTTTTTTTTGCGGTACACGGGCCTCTCACTGTTGTGGCCTCTCCCGTTATGGAGCACAGGCTCCGGACGTGCAGGCTCAGTGGCCATGGCTCATGGGCGTAGCCACTCCGCGGCATGTGGGATCCTCCCGGACCGGGGCACGAACCCGTGTCCCCTGCATCGGCAGGTGGACTCTCAACCACTGTGCCACCAGGGAAGCCCAAAAAAAAGAGTTTTTAATGCAGAATGAATAACATAATTCACACTAATGGCATATTAGAGGAATATATTACATTTTTACTCATTGATTTCATAGTCTTAGAAATGTGAATAAGAGGCATAATAATGATGTAGAAACAAGAAATTAATTTGTACAAACAGTACTAAAGGATTGTAAGCAGAGATCATAATTTACCTCTTTTTATGCTTGCAACTCCTCCTAACACAGTACCTTGCATATGCATATTTCCTGGAAGAATCTGTTGCTTTGAAAAGAGAGATTCAGTCTTCTCCTGTAGTGCAGACTTTGTTAAATCTCGTAGAATTGTCGTCTGTCTCATTTTCTTATGGTAATTTACTGATAAGACCTGCACCTACAGTGGATCCCATGGACAGAGCTCCATTCCATATCCAGCACCTATGGTGTGTGTGCCAGGCACAGTCAGTGAAAGGATGGAGTAGGACAGGCATCATTTTGAGGTGCTTACAGTTCTATGGGTTTCAATGGTAGGACACTTCACTAAAGAGTAAATCTTCATGAAACACAAACAAGTTTCCATGAAGTATTTAAACACATGCTATGTTGTGGTGGGACTTAATATTTAAAATTTACTTGCAAAATGACACTAAAACTTTCCATTTGATTAAGAAAGATTGACAGTGATAAGTAAATAATGATTCTTTATCCCGTACAAGACTTTTCAAATTTTTATTTCAATTTTCACTATCCTCATCCACACTTCCTACCACTATTGAAGAAATAATTAGGTTAGATAAAATTCTATTTGATAATTCTAAATGTCTCAGCTAAGTCAATTTAATTGTAATGTATGAAGGAGATTAAATTGTATCTCCTCTGATTCCTAGGAAATCCACTCACTTCCTTTTTCTTGTAAAAGTCATCACTCTGTAAGTACTCTGATTTTTTGGACTCTACAATTCTAACAAAGATTTAGGACCACAGTTAATCATATTGTAACTTTCTTTGTACTTATTTTGCCAATTTAGACACACATATTATTAAGAACACATAAAGTTTGTGCTGTGAATTTACAATTTCAGGTGAGAAATTTGAAATTAAGGTAATGAAATGGGTCAAGTCAGAGACTTAACCTTATATGTTCAGAATGCCCAGGAGAATCATTTAAACAAAATCTAGTGCTAAAAATTAAAAGAAGATACAAAATGCAGATGATGTGCTTGTCCTGCTTTTTCATTTATTTATGACTCGTCCTTCCCCTGGCATTCCTTGTAATTTTTCACTTCTCCTTCTCACCAAAGCAATCTGTATACAGCAGCATGCTGTGTATGCTCAGTACAAGTAGATTTTTCTCTGGAATCTTACAGGTTATTTTATTTGGATTTGTTAAAGAAATAAAAATTAACTCAGAAAATTTCAAGCCCCAGTTTGCCTCCCCAACCCTGATATTTCAACTCCTTATCATTTTTCTGTGTTTTCGCAGTTTTCTTGCAGGTTTTATTGTGAATTTCCTAGTCCTATTTGATGTATTTCTCTTGCTGCTTCTTTGTGAACAATTTGGGTTATAGATTTTGAGGTGGTAAATCATGAGTTTTTTTCAAATGTTTTGTATTATAGTAGAACTAAGGGCTGACAGATGGCTTTTTGAAATAACGAGACAGTGATTTACATTTCGGGGAAGATGTTTAATGCATCACCCTGAATTCAGCTTCAAAATAGAATATATCTGGCGATTATTTTTTATTTTTTGTTTAAAAATTATTTAAAAATGTAATTATTTAGATGGACAGGTTTTATTTACATGGACCTTATCATTCTGACCAGGGTATGTTTTACATTTAATAATATTTTTTATCATTGATTTCTTTAATGAGGTAATATATAGATTTTAGAGTTAGGTTAGACTAACAGTTCTGTCCACCAACTTGTGACCTTGGTTGAATTAGTTTCCTAGGGCTGGTGTAATAAAATAACACAAACTGGGTAGCTTAAAATGACAGAAATTCATCCCCTCACAGATTTGGGGGCTAAAAGTACAAAATCAAAGTATCTGCAGGGCCATGCTCCCTCTGAAGGGTCTAAGAAAGTATCTTTCCTCACCTCTTCCTAGCTTCTGGTGGTTGCTGGTAATCTTTGGCATTCCTTACATTAACTCTAAAAGGCCACTGCTTAATATCCCCGTGGATGTTAATGTAGATTTTAAGATAAATAATATAGCACTCAGAAATCGCTTTTATCTTAGAAAAGTGTGATGTATTATAATACGAAAATAAAACTGGAGCACCCATGTAGAACATGAAAGTGGATCTTCACTGTTAAAGATCCATGTTGAAGGAAAGGAGTGTCACATTTTAAAAGAATTTAAAGAATATAAATACCTGTTTGTCTCTCTACTCTGGAAAAAAAAGTGATGCCTCGCTCGCTTCCACCTCATCCAAGGAATGCCGATGCTCTGCTTCTTTTGTACCCCATAGAGTGCTAGATACCTTCACGCTGAATATTTCCTTCTCCAGGACCTGCACCCACTCTCCATCTCCCTCCTTCTCTACCACTACCCTCCTCCTGGACAGATGACAGTTTCTCCTATATTAAAGATCAAATTAAGAAGGTCTAATTCAATCTCCCAGAGTGACTCAACACAGTCTCCCTTCCACAGTTGCTCGTTTGTTAATGTGTACAGTAGATGCTTCCCGAGAGAAGTATCCCTTTTCCTTTCTCCAGTCTGAATTTCAACCCAGACCCTTGACCTTGTGAGGACCCCTAAGCTCTTCAGGCCTGAAGACACCCGTGTTTCTGGCTTTTCTACTCCTCTGCCTTCTTTTTTGCTTGACGTGTGTTCTAGCCAGGCCTCGGATCCCACTGCTGCTGACACAGGCTCTGCTTTCAGCAGCCCGCTCTCACCTGCCATTGTCATAGCCTGCTGTGCACCGTGGATCCTACTGCCTTTTCTGGAAGGTGTTCTTTTTCTCCTTTTGCTTTCAAAGACCTTTTACCTTTAATTATTCTAATCCAGAGGAAAGAGCATCTCTGAATCTCCTCATTTAACTTTTCACTCTGAAATGGTCTCTAAGCCATAATCTTGTGAATCCAGTCAGGTGTTTCTCCTGGATCATTACATTATAGTAGAACTAAACAGTGACAGACAGATGGCTTTTTGGAATAATGAGCTACTGAGTTGTATTTCAAGGAGAATGTTTAGTGCAGTGTCCTGAATTTAAATGTAAAGCAAAGTACGAAAATAGAGTTTTATTTAAAAATTGGGAAAAAAACACAATCCGGATAATGGAATCTCCAAAGTTCAATTTGAATTGGGCTATTTGCATTGATTAAATCAGGTAATAACTAGATTTTCCTTTCTGCTGGTCATGTTGAAACATACTCATGAAATGGCTGGGATGTTACTTATCCAACATGAAAAGGAAGTAAGCGTTGTATTTACATATCATCCCTGTTCCAACATGCAAAAGAACACACAAGGTGAGTGCTTTGAGATTTATGTCTTATTTACTTACTCCTAACCCTTTGGCTTTCAGATTTGCTTGAAACTATAGAAGAGATCCTTCCGAGCCTCCCAGCAGATATCAGTGTTTGGGCAATGAAAGAGTCTGTTCCACAAGGCATAATTTCACTCAAAGAAAAACTGAGCACAGCATCTGACAGTCAGGTGCCACATAGCCACCATGCTGCCTCAAACCTCAAGACTCCTTATCTTTATATTTTCACTTCTGGAACAACAGGTAAGATCCATCTGTTCTTGAAACTTAAGAAGAATGCAGCGTATTTGCAAAGCAGCAGTTTCAGGCAAATCTCTGCCATTTGTAGTTGTAGCTGAGCAAAGAACTCATGTGCCCTTGACACAGAAAGCCAAACTCTGACAGTGGGAGTCTGCAGCCCAGTAAGGATTTATTGCAGGGTGCCCAGCCTCAGATCCACTCCAACTTGATCTTTGAGTTAGGGGTTTCTTAAAGGGGAAGAACAAAGAAGCTAGGGTTAATCATCAGCTTGTGACATTTCTGTGACAGTTTCCGGGGAGTCAGGCTGTCTCTGGTTTACAACTCTCTGACCAGGTGGTTCATGGCTTGAGGGTCTGTGAGCTCATCTCACCCTGGAGAAACAACACATTAATGATATCTATAATAGCTCCTTTAGTACATTAACAATGTTATCCGCAAGAGCAATTTTAGTCATCTGACTCTGGTTGATTATTGTTCAGTTAGCCCAGAATTGAGGTCAGAGGGGACAAGAAAGGGAATGAAGCTTTGGATGTAGAGAGATTAATCATAAAGTTGGTAAGAGAACTTGGTTTTAGGGGGGCTCGGTTTCATAGTCACCAGACATCTCAGCAAGCATGCATCCAAGAAGGCCTGGGGTTCTTGGATCTTTGAACTCCCAAACTTGGATGAAAAAGGTAATTGTTTTAACTTTAACTTGACAAGTCACCATGTTCACTTGGCCATTGTCTCATGTGGAAAGATTTTCTTCAAGTTTGGTAGTACAAATGGCACAGGAAGGTGTGAAGACTTGACCCAACCCGGTTGCTCAGAGTGTGGAATTTGGCCAGCTTCTTTGGCAGGATCTTTGCTAGCTTCCCTTAGTTGCCTAATATATAAAATGAAAAGATTAGTTTAAATAGTTTCTAATTATCCTGCTGCATTAAAAAATCCATTAGTCTACTTTAAAACCATTTTCTTAATTCTTGTATAAAATGTTAAATCCTAAGCACAGTCCAAGCGTAGCTGCAATTTAAGCACCTGTAGCTGGCTCTCCTCGTTTTGCATAAGTTGATTGGAACATGTGAGAAACAGGAAATCTTGAAGGCGTTGCAGGTTTGAGGAAGGATACAAAATAGAATCAAGTCACTAAACTTTCCCTTTTTTAGGTAAACAACAACACACACACACACAAAGAATGTGAAACTACCTGAGAATTCGAAAGAAATGTTAAACTTAATTGATTCTTAAGAAAAATTGAATGATATCTTTGGTAGTCTAAGTAAGCTTTTGTAATTAATTTGAAGATGACTGGGAGTTTGAATTAGAGGCATATTAAAAATATTGGTACTAATTTCTTATGCACAGGTAGTATTGTAAGCAAAACTACTGTTGCATTAGTAAAATTTTCTTACTTTTTTCTTTTCCTTTTTCCTATTTGGAGGCTAACAATGATCTCCTCTATACTGGAGAGTAGACTATGGTTTTCTTTTTGACTTTGTTTGCAGCAGCTTTGATAAATGAACTAGGAAATGCTAATATGTATCAAGTCGCCAGCATAAATTCAGACTGACTTTGGACTTTGAAAGAGACAATAAAATTTTGGAAATTATATGCTTTGAAAACTTCCAACGGAAGGTACTTGACAAATTTGTTTTTATTGTGTTTTCTTGTAAAAATAGAAAGTGACTCTGGTCTTCAAAACAATCTTTACCTCTCCCTGCTCCCTCCGACCCCCCTCCCCACCCCAAAAGAGAATAGTGTGGAGCAGACTATTAACATCTTTTGTTCTTGAAGATTAAAACCAGAGTGTTTGATACATTTGCACAACAGGCTGAAAGCAAAAGTGCTATTAATTTTTTCTGTTTGATATTTATTTGTATTAAAGTTATACAACACAGAGATGAAAAATTCTAATAGTTTTAAAAATTTTAGAGAAAAGTATCCTGCTTACCCCTCTATTTCTCCATCCTGAAACCAATTACATTCAGTATTTTTTAGATCTTTCCTTCTGTAATCACCTCCATTTATCTAAATAGATTTATGAATAGTATTTTACTGGATACTTAATAGGTACCTACTAAAAAGTATGTACTGCTTTTCCACAATGGAAGATGAGGATTTTATCTTCTTTCTTTACCACTCTCTCCCTCCACTCATTTCTTTCTCTCTGGTGCAGATACTTTCTCTCCCCAATATCACCCTAATATTGTTTCATCATAAATTTTTGTTTGATTGGTATCAGTATCATAACTTAGTAAGTACTATTTCTTGCTGAGCTCTATAGTATAACAAAATTATATTTATTTCCTTTCATGTAAAACTCTCCCCAACCTTGGATTAATCATTTGGTTTTGTTTGTTTGCTTGCTTAGTTTTCTATACACCTATAAATGGTTCGTACCCATCCCTTTATTAAAAAGTAACTCACCTTTAGATGTTGCAAAGCTAGTCTGTATTCTGTCAAGCCCACGTCTTGGCTGCAGCCTTCCCAGAGCTTTCCTCCCTATGATTCCAGTCTTGACATGTTGCTCTCTTACTGTCCTGGGTTCATTCCTCACCATCACCCTGAGAATTCCCTTCAACTCTTTTCTTTTTTTCTGATCCCCTGATTCTTAGATTCTAAATTCATTTCCTTAGTTTGCTTTTCATTTTATCACTGCACTGCTTTCATTAGCTGCTTGATAAAGAGTATTTAGCAGGTATGTTTTAAGTCCTTATATGCCTGAAAGTGTCTTTTTCTACCCTTACACTGGTTTGTATAGAATTCTAGATTAGAAATGATGTTGATGCAGGGGCTTGAAGGCATTGCTTTTTTATCTTCTGTCTTCCAGTACACATATTGAGAAGTCTTTTGCTTTCTGATTTCTAATCCTTTACTTGCAACCTGGTATTGTTTTTCTTTCTTTCTTTTTGGGGATTTTTAGAATCTTTTATTAGCCTTCAGTAGTCTATGATATCATGATTATTTGTACTGGAACCAGTCTTACTTATCCATTTTGCTGGTAAATTTGTAAGCCTTTTAAATCTAGAAACTCATGTCTTGCAAGTCTAGGTACTTGAAAATTTTTTTTTAAAGGTGTCTACATATTCTTCTTTTTCCTTCTTTATTTCTATTCTTTCTGCCCATTCCCTCCTTCTATTATATTTGTTTGCTTGTTTGTTCTTTTATCTTTGGAACTCTAACTTTTTAAAGATTGGCCTCCTTGCACTTAGTTATTAATTTTCTAATCTTTTATATCCTATTTTCCTTCTCTTACCTTTTGATTGACTTTTTTTTAAGTGCAAAACAATAAATTTTTATTTGTTCACAGTTAAACACAAGCAACTGCCTTGACATTTTAGAGCATTCTAGGAAGGACAGCAAACCCTTTTGATTCCAATTCCCATTCACTAAGATTGTACCATTTCCTCTTGCTGTTCACGTTTATGGCATCTGATGTGGATTGTTTGACATGCTTTTAAAATCAAGATGGGAAGGTGTAAACCTTTCGACAAGAGATGACTTTCTATAATTTAGCTTTTAGCAGTCAGCCAAAAAAAAAATCTGTTTTTCACTGATGGGACCCCTTGATTTACTTTTTGAGAGATTTATCTTTTAACCCTTGTGTTCTCTTACTATTTCTCATTTTGTAGCATGTTATTTTTGTATTATTGATACTTCATTGTCTCATATCTCTCAGAATATTAATATTTTTTGAAAATTTCTCCTCTCTACCTTGTCTCTATTTTCTCTGTCATCCTTTTATCTTTTGTTTTATGTTGCTCTCTGTCCTTTACCCTAGAGGATTTTCTCAAATATCTGGTGACCTTTGGCTGTGCATATTTAAAATGCAGCCACCAAAACACACACCCACAAAAACAAACCAAATCCTAACTAGAAGCTCTGTGTGATTGAGTGGGATTGTGGGCTGGTTAGTTTCATTGCTCACGACATTTTGTTGGGAGATTCGTGACTGTCAGTTTTTACTTCTGGGTGCCTTAGATTCCTCAGATAAAAATCTTGAAGGGAAAACTAGTCAAGTGTGAAAAGGGAGCTGAAGAAGGATGCAGACTTTCTTTTATTCTCCCTACTTGTTCAACCTCTCTTCTTCCTGGTGTTTCCAGAGGCTCATCTTTCTCCAGAGAATACACATCAGATCTTATAGCAGTGTGGAGGAAGCAGTCTGGGGCTGTAATTTTATTTTATTTTTTGCATTTTAAAATATCAAAAGCATTTATTGACATTCTTCCAAATTTGGATTGTGAATGATCTTATACAGGGAAAGTTATACAGATAGCATCTCCTGTTAGCTTGAAGTTCTGAGCAACATGGGGTCTTGTAGAGATCAGAGCAGAGCAACATACAGAATTAGGCATATAGTAGATGTCATGCTTTAGAAATACAAAGCTATCAAAGAATGTAACAAAATCATACTTTTTACTGACTAGGGCCCTTGGACTCTTTAATCAATAGAAATTAAGTTCTGCTCAATAGAAATTGATAAGAGGTCAGATGAGGGATTCATGCTAGGCTTTATCGGGACTTGTGCTGCACATGAGGAAGTGAAAACAAGTAACAGGTGCCCTTACTCCCTGAGGAGGGACTGGTTCCTTAAATGGGGTGAGGGTGGGGGTGGATTGGTGGGTTGGGCTGGAGGGTGGCTTAGGTGTTCTGCCCACCCCCTGGGTGGTACTTTGTGCAGGGATCACGTGCAGTGCCCTGCTTTTGCTCTGGGCACCTCGGAAATAGCAGTTGAGCTGTGGCCTTTTTGTATTTTATTGTTCATAATTGCCTCAACTGTGCATGCGTGCAGTTATTTTTAGTCCCTTATAGTTTCTTTGTATTCTGTTGCTCAAGGTGAAGCCACTCCAATAAAGGATCCCAGGCGCCAGCTCCCAGCCTGTCTCACGTTGAGCCTTGTTAGAGGCTTCATTGACATTTTTTATTAAAAGCATCTCTCTTGTTCTCTCTCTCTAATATAAGCTGATGTTTTGCAACTCAAAACCCAGAGCTGAATTAAGTGATGATAATTGTAATGAACATGAGAATTAATATTAGTATGTCACCTATTATCATAAAAATCACTTGATTCTCACATAAAAATCTTATAATGTTGATAACGATGAAGGTGTTGGTGCAAGTTACGAAGTGATGTAAAGAAATGAGACTTGGAAAAGTTAGATGACGGCAGTAGAGTTTGCTCATAGGCCCTTTCAGGCAGGTTATAAGGGAGCATTTTGGATTATATTGAATCTTTCCTAATCATTTTACTACTATGAAGTTCTGTTTGCCCAAGCTCACCAAAATATTATATCCATGGACCCAGGAACAGACTTAGAATGTCTCTGAGTAAGGAAAGGATTGAGGTCAGTTTTTATACCATTCACATGTCTTTGACCTGGGAGATTCTGTGAGATCTTGATGAACAAGGGGTGATTCCCTTATCTATGACTCTGATGGAATTGCTTCTTAAACATAACTCCCACTTAGCTCCCTCTTTATAGTTCCATATTGATATTCCACCTGGGGGGGTACCTGGTCATCAAGTTTCTGAGCCTCGCTGGGGTTCTGTGGGAGCAAACCAACTTTCTTCAAGGCTTCAGCTTCGGTTTCATCTTCTTGGGTCTGCTGTGTCAGTCACCAGTTGTCCATCTGCCTTTCTTTTTTTCCTTCCTTCCTTCCTTCCTTCCTTCCTTCCTCCCTCTCTCCCTCCCTCCCTCCCTCCCTCCCTCCCTGCGCCGGGTCTTCGTTGTGGCATGTGAATTCTTAGTTGCGGTATGCATGTGGGATCTAGTTCCCCGACGAACCTGGACCCCCTGCATTGGGAGTGCAGAGTCTTACCCACGGGACCACCAGGGAAGTCCCCATCTACCTTTCTAAAATTGTGTTGCTGTCATCTCCAATTCCATTCTTTTGGCCTATGTATGTGTTCAGTCTGCCAGCTTCTGGTTCTGTTGTTGCTCACTGAAATTGGTTAGGTGCCTGAAGATCTCTAGGAAAGGCTATTTAAGCCTGGTCAGAGCAGCCTTGCCTTCAGCCACTCCGGTAAGTAGTGGGAGGGGGAAAAAGACAGAACTGCCTTCCACGCTGCGCCTGGGGCCAGTTGCTATCACCATCTATGTCTCTATTTACTTTTGTCCCTCCTTCTCCTTAATCCTATGGATTCTTTCCTTTTTCCAAAATTATCCCCGAATTCCCCAGATTTTTTCATCCCTGCCCCTAAATTGGTTTTCTCTTGATAGCATCTGTTCCTCCTTCTTCCTGCTAATCCCCAATTCACTGGACACAGCCTCACTCCCACCTTTATGCCTGGACCTTATCCCAGTGGTCTCCTCACATCTGCGGACATGTGGGGAGTTTCAATGCTAGGGATTCATAGAAGGTTAGAAGAACAAAGGACTTCAGAGACCATCTAAGGTAGCATTTCTCCAAGCATGTGGCACAGCATGTCCCTTCATGTCTACAAAGAAGGGAAATAAAAGTTGTAAAGGGGCTTTATGACCACATGAGCTTGAGGAACATCATTGAAAAAATAGTAACATTTCTGTACTGTTGGGCTTGTCGAAAGCTTTAATATGTTAATATGCTTTCTAACTCTTCCAAGAAGGGACTCTAACTTGCAGTTTTAACACACTTCATTTATTCTGTTGGTTCTTCTTTCCGTCTTTAAAACTTTAAACTCCATGAACCTTTGATCACTTTCATTTGTTGGATAAGCTCCTATCTGTTGTCTCATTTATCAAAAAGTCTGAGTACCTTGAATCGTTTAATAATAAATTAATGAGATCATTATTCACTTAAAGCTAACCAAATTAGGAACGAAAACATGACTAATTCGCTCACTAAAGTGCTTTACAGGAGTGACATTAAGCACACAGGTGGAAAATAACTAGATAAAGCATCCTTCTTTTTTCGACATACCTCCAACTGAAAAGTTATTTTTAAGGCTGGGTTGCCATGAGGTCAGGAACAATATGGAAAGTAGGGAATATGGTGACTGAAGAACAGTAGGTGGGAACTTCTCGGAAGCAGAAAATGCATAAATATTTGATTCTCTCAATGAAGAAGAGAAAGGCATTGCATTATCAAGAATCAAGGATGCTAGTCTCACTCAAAATCTTTATACATGGCTTTGAGAAGAAATTTTGGAGGGATTCCCAGTACATGTGGATGACAATAAACTCTTTTAGGGTGTGAGATGCCAACCTATCAGGAAAAGCCACAGAAACTTCTTTTGAAAAAATGTAATAAATGAATTTTGGTTAGGATGGTAGGCAAGATCATGCCAATTTTGTGTATGAGATCTTCCAGTTAATGGAAATGGAGCACAAAGCCTGTCAGAAAATATCAAAGCAGGTGCAGCAGCAAGGCGGACTTGAGGCTCACCCTGGTGAGTGTCTGGAAGTCACCGTAGACTGGGGTTCATAGCTACATGTGCTGTCACCAAAAACCCATGACAACTTGGGCTTTATTCGGTAAATATGTTGAACCAGAGAAAGAATGATATATTTTTGGCATCTTTATAGCAGATATGGCTCTTTGAACCTTACAAGATCTCAGACTCTATGTAATTTTATAGTTTTAATCCTTCTGGGTAGATCTAAGATTCTAGAGATTAATTACAGTTGTAGCTGACATTTGTATGGCCCCTTTTACCAAGGATATAGACCATTTTGATGTATTTTTGTCTCAACTGCTGTTGTAGTTGATACCAGCATAGTATCTATTCTATTCTTTCTTTCTTTCTTTCTTTTCTTCTAGGTCTCCCAAAAGCAGCTGTGATTTGTCAGCTGCAGGCTATGAAGAGTTCTGCTGGATTATGGGCTTTTGGTTGTACTTCCAATGACATCATTTATATATCCCTTCCTCTGTATCATAGCGCAGGATCTCTCCTGGGAATTGGTGGATGTATTGAGTTAGGTAAGCTTTTATTTTCTGTTTCATAAGTTCTCAAAATGCCTAATGATTGGAACTTGCCTTCATTAAAGTGCAAAACTCTATCAGTAGAATTCAGAGTGATCGTGTGCATGTTATACAATTATAAAAAAAAATTTATTAAAAGGACACAATTTCATCACATACTTCAGCATATGCCTGAAGTGGCAAGAGCAGTAATTTGGCCTTGTGGTTGGATCTGGCTGTAGACAGGGCTTCCCTCTCCATGTGGTTGCTCACCCTTGAGTGGTTGCCGCCCCTGCCCTTAAATGGTGGTAGGAGCCTTCCCAGAGGGTGAACTCAGAAGCTGTGTAGCTCTTAAGTCTTAGCCTCCTCGGAAGTAACATGGATCATTTCACCTGCACTTTGTTGATCAAAGCAAGTCAAAAGCCAGTTTAAATTCAAGATTTGAAGAATTGGGAAAGAGACCCCACTTCTTGAAGGGAAGGGTGGCAAATTCACACTGCAAAGGTAAGGGCGTAGGAGAAATTGTTGAGGCTATCTTTGCAAACAGTGTACCCCAGATACCCAAGAGTCAGTTGGTAGAGCTGGTGACTCAGTAGATTCCATTCATAACCATGCTGAGATTATGTGTCTGTTACTAGTTAGCCCAGAAATAATATACAGAGATAATTCACCATTATTTATGTTTGTCTAAAATACTATAAAGTAATCTTATAGAATAGTATATTTCAAATATGATCAATGTCCACAATAAATAAAGACGAGAGTCAAGACATTAGTATTTTCCTTGGAACATATTCATATGACTTACATTGTTATTAAAATTAGGATGTTACAATTAGCAGTCATCAATGAACCTTTTTTGTTGGTGCTTTCATACTAACTCTACCTTACCAGCTCTCAATCTCAAACTATATTGAGACTGCTTAAAAGTTTTTAAAAATGAATACTATGTATATATTCAACGTTGAAAGCAAGTGAATATTCTTGGTTTCTGTGAAGAAGGATGACCTTATCTATATTCATGCTCTAATACTTGTAATTCTCCTACATATTTTGACTGCTTCTTTCATCCCATATATTGCAAAAAGTGTATCTACAGTCAGAATATAAAATTACAAGATGAATATTTTTTAAAGACTTATTGGACTGTAAGATTAATGTTTTCAAATGAGCTTGATATAAATGGCCACTGATGGATTATAAAAGCCTTGAAAGTGAGCAAAAGTGTTCTAGACAGAGCAACATCATTTGTGTTTTACGTTAATTCTGCCCTTGAATTTTTTTCCCTTTTGCCTTTTTATACCTTTTCTTGTAGGTGCTACTTGTGTGTTAAAGAAGAAATTTTCAGCAAGCCAATTTTGGAACGACTGCAAAAAGTATAATGTGACTGTGTTTCAGTACATTGGAGAACTTTGTCGCTACCTTTGCAAACAACCTAAGGTAAGAGTAATCGTTGTCAGAGAGAAAATGTAACTTCAGAAAGAAAAAGAAAATAATTGAGAGAAAATAGTTTTTGTTTGCTTATACTCCATTTTCTTCCAGAACATAGTTTAAGTGACTTACAAAGATGTATGCAAAACCCCAAGATAAAATGAGTATAAAACAAGTCAGAGAAAATAAAAGGAGGATATCAGGAATGTACTAATGTGTTTTATATTGAGGCAGGAGAAGACAGACTCGCAATCCAGTCCACTTCATGTTTAGACAGATTAAAATTTCTGTAAACATAGCATGCATCTGATTATGAAATTTTTTTGTGTTTACAGAAAGCAGTTATTCCAAGGGTTGAATTAGATCATCTTTTAAAATGTTGGTCTTTAAATAACACACAAAAACTAATAACAATGATTATACTTGTTTTTCTATTTGTTTTCTTTTGAATAAGTGATTACATCAGAATATCTTTTTGTTTGGTTTTGCTGTAAACTTAAAAAGAAACTTTGCTTTGATTTGCACTTGTCTCCCCGCCACCTCAAGCAATCATTTCCATGAACTTTTGATAAATTGCCCCCTTCTGAAAATAGACCCGCAGAGACAGTTGCATTAGCCTAAAGCTTGTCTTTATTAGTTCGTTTGCTTTTTTGCCCTCAGAAGTTGTTGTCCTTTTCCTGGTCTCATTTGTATTTTGAGATGCTTATTTTTTCACTGTCTGATTGTCTAAGCATTCTTGAGGCTACAAGGAAGTTTCTCAGCCTGTAATCAAATCAAAACCAGCCGCCCTTGAAGGATGGTGACAGAGGTTGCCTTTCTTTACCCACAGCACAACTGAGACAAGGCTGGAGGCATTTAAATAAGACTTTATTAAAGATATGGAATTACACAGGAGAGATAACACAGAGAAGAATCTGAAACTGGATAATCTTATTTACAAAATGCCTGTAAATTTAAGCTTGGAGTTTGCCATGGAGAGACCTTCCATCTAACTCCTGACCTGCCTCCTTGTGGGAGAAGCCATCCTTCCTCTTTCTTTGGTCAGGAGTACTTCAAATAGCTAAAGATTCCCCACATCCTTAGCTAAGACAAGGAGTCCCAGAAAAGTGTTTTAGCTTTTTGACCTTTATTTTCCTCCAGGAGATTTTGCCAATATCAGAGTTGTGGTCTTACCTGAGGATTCCCAGTAGAATAATTATAATACCACAAGCTACATATTTTCTCTTATAGTTTTCATTGTATTCTTTGATGATATGATATCTGGACTATGTAATTTAAGGAATTAATGCCCTCCAGTAAAATGAAAGCCTCCTTCAGTATAGGACATAGTAAGCACTACCTAATGAACTTCTTCATGGCTTTTCTAGACCATGCCCCCAGCCATTCTTATTTCCTCTCATCCTTTATTAGCAACATTAACTTTTGCAAGATCATTTGCTCTGTAAGTATCTATTGAGTGGTTGGATTCATGCATTAATTTTTTTCTGAAGTTTTACCACCTTAAACGATGCTGTACTTAGTAGCTTCATGTAGGGCCTCAGAAGTGAAGGTAGTCAAAGGGCATGGGTATTTTGGTGATTTTTTTATGGCATATTTCCAGACTGCTGTTCAGAGTGGTGGATGTGATTTAGAATCTCATCAACAATGTGGGAGTATGCTCACTGCACAGTCTCTTATCGATACTGAGTGGTATTAAAAATAGTGGTCTTCCAGTGTCCTTCATGGAAAACTAGACACTAGTTGTTTTTGTTTGTTTGTTTGTTTGTTTTGCCGTACGCGGGCCTTTCACTGTTGTGGCATCTCCCGTTGCGGAGCACAGGCTCCGGACGCGCAGGCTCAGCGGCCATGGCTCACGGGCCCAGACGCTCCGCGGCGTGTGGGATCTTCCCGGACCAGGGCACGAACCCGTGTCCCCTGCATCGGCAGGCGGACTCTCAACCACTGCGCCACCAGGGAAGCCCGACACTAGTTGTTTTTGTTGTTGTTGTTGTCAGTCAATAACGCTTACATTTTACTTACGTGGGTAACACCTAAAACACGTTATGCTTTTTAAGCTTCCTCAAAAGTCCCTGTAGGATGGAGAACAGGGAGAATAGGCCAGTTTCCATGGCCCACCCTGTCAAATACGGTTGATGAAACCCAACTTGCTTGGGCTTCGTAGTGATATTCTGTTTGAACAAAGAATGTCCTATTTAAAAAAAAAAAAAACGAGGAAAAGATTTCTAATTTTATTTATAATTTTATAGACTAGAAACAAACATTTTTAATTTCTTTGTTAAGATTACTGGCAAGGTGGGATAGTTTTCTAGCTGTATTTCCCTTTTAAAATACCTCTTCTGAGTCTTTTACTCATTTATCTCTTTGGCACATAATGTTTTATCTTATTCATTTGAGCTCTCATTTCATATAAAAAAGGAATTAACAGTTTGTCATATTTGCTACAAGTCTTTTTTCAAGGTGTTTTCCTTTGACATTTTTAAATGAAATGAAATAGTCTTTTCACCTCTCTGAATTTGTAATGCACTGATTTGGGGGAAATACTATAGCTGCAGAGAATTTGAGAGAACTGAGAATTGAAAGCAGAACTCCTGGTTGCTTTTAGTTATTAAGTATTCTAACTCTTAATTAAAGTTCTTTGAGGAAAGACTAGTGTTTGTGTAATAATCTCTAACCACTTACCTGAAGACAAGTTGAGGAGGAGAGAGAGAAATAAATATAGATTTGCCAAAGGAAAACTGAATGATTTTTTTTAGCAGAGATACGTTGTATTACCTAATCGTCCTTGTTGATTTCTCACAGAAAGAGTACAAACAGTTCTTGGCATTAAAGATTGGGAAAGGGAGAAAGTCATTTTGTTATGACATCTTATCCCTTCAAGGAGATCTTGCTTTCTTGCTGTCCAGTGTTCATTCCTTTCAGTGAACTTCCCCTGAAAGGAAGTGTCAGTGTCTGCTGTGCAGCCAACATAGCAGGGGGTTCAAGTAGGGCCACAGAGTGAACAAGTGACATGGTCCACATCCTCAGAGAAATTAAATTGCGTGTCTCATGAGTCGTGGTTTGAAGCCCCATAGATATTTAATATAAATCTTTAAAAGAAAGCGAAACCACATATTCCCTAAGTATATCCAGAGTTGTTGTCAATCTCAGGTAAGTAATATATTCCAAAGGACATTTACCTGCAGGAAGAAGCCACAGTCTGAGTTGAGTGTTTGTATATAGCTGTATAAAAACATCCTAGGGTTGGTTTTCCCTGGCTGGAAGCACTTAGCACCCCCACCCAACCCCATCTTTTTTCTCTTTTTAAAAACTCCAGTTACAAAATTTCCTTTCGCATAAACACTGGATGTGCCTCAAACTGCTGGCAGCCACACTGTCCTTAAAAAAAAAAAAGCTGAGGTACTGGCTTCTCTTAGTCATGGAGTGTTGGGGTAATTATCCTCTTCCCCTGAGACTAGGAAGGCAGCTCTTTCCCCACTTTCCAATCTTCTATATTTTCTACATTACTGAAGACCATCCTACATTTTATGATTGGGTCTAGCTCTATATTTTCTTAATATTAATGCTGCATTTAATATCAATCGGTGAGGAATGTGGTGGAACTCTAGACATCAGTGATCCTCTGGGGGACTCTTGCTGCACAGTTTATCTTATTTAAATAGCTCTGCCGTACCTAGGGATTTACCTAGGAATAGGATCATGTCACTCATTCATTCATGCAAGTAATGTAGGTTTGAGTTGAAAGGGGCACAGAAGACAATCAAGACCCCTTTTCTCATGTAACTTACACTCTGGTTTGAGGAGAGAGAAAATAAGCCAGCAAACACATGAAGAAAAGTGATTACAGATAATGATAAATATTATGAAGAAACAAAACCAGCTGAGGTGATGGAGACCAATGAGTGGCGAGAGTGGGGCATTGCTAATTATAATAGATTGAATGGTCAGGGAAGACTTCATTGACATGGTGACCTGTGAGCTGAGGAATCGTTATGACAGGTGGGATCCAGCCGTGGAAAAGCTGGGGGACTGCAGTCTGGATGGAATAAACTGAAAACGGAGCAGCCCACAGAGGACATAGCCTGAGTGTTTAAAGAGAAGGAGCTGGGTCATCCATAGACCAGATCTTATGGGGCTCAGTAGACCCTGGAGGAGAAATTTGATTTTGTTCCCATCAGAATATTTGGAAAAAGATGAAGGCAAACTGGAAAATACTATACCAATTTGGGATCTATTTTGAAGGAAAGATAACAAGACTTGTTAGTTCAAGAATAGGGAGTGAAGAGTGAAGAAATGGATAGAATCAAGGATGCATCCCAGGTTTCTGGTTCAAATGTCTAGGCAAATTGCAAACCATTTGCTGAGATAAGGAAAACTGAGATTTGGGGAATGAAAATTAAATTTCTTTTGGACCTGTTAAGTTTGGTGTGTTAATTAGACATCCAGGGTAAGAAGTAAAATAGGCAGTTGGATGCAAGAATCTGGAGCCCAAAGAGTGCAAGGGATGGGACCTAATTAGCAAAGACCTATGTTATAATGCATAAGTATGATGCCTGTTTTTCAAGTTAACATTATAGTTTATCATTTACACTATATAGTTTGTCTATAGCTCTCAATGTGGAACACCCACGTTTTGACACTCAAGGCATAGCTTATATTCTTTAGTATATATTTGTATATATGTTTTCTATTAATTATATCCTGTTTCTTTATTCTATTTTCTTAAAATCTAAGATATTTATTGGGAGCCGGAAAGTATACTTATGATTCTGTATACTGTAGTGAAAATATATTAAAACTTCGACAAAACGGATTATGCTCAACTCCCATCATGAAAAGAGACATTTTTAAACACCTGAATGTTTGATGAATATTTATTAAATATTTTTCATTAAATATTATTCATTAAATTCCATATGGATTGTACTAAATTTGTCACTAGTAATGTTTAGACAGTCCTGCAGTGAACCCCTAAGTGTTTTTTGAGGGTAAAAAAATGAAAATGTTGAAATTGGTGACGTGAGATTTTTTTCAGACTTCAACATGAAAGGACACCTACTTTATTTTCTCCAAAGAAAGTCTATCATTTCTTTCAAGCTTTAAGAGGTTTCCTTGTTATATTTAGATAAGATGTAAGGATAAAGACAATGCAACAGTACCAGAGAATAAAATTCCAGTAGGGGAGACTAAATGATGCTGACTTAACCTAAATCTCTTGAATTTGTTGTTTATTTGTTTTACCAGTTATATTTTGAATGGGTCTGAAGACAGGTAAAGGCTAAGTGCATTGGCATTACCTTGTCCCTGATTCAGGGCATTACCATTTATTCTTTTCTTTTCTAATTGAAAATGGATATTTTTAAAGCATTTGTTCTTTTTATCGTGTTTTCATTTGCTTAGTTTCTATATAACTTCAAGTGTTTTACCATTATGTTTTCCCCATTTCACATCTTGCGAAAGATGTAGTTTCTCAAAGCATTAAGCTGTGGAAACTTTTTCATCACACATAGTAACCTCTAAGGAATGCCGTTTTAAAACTATTGTGAATTTTAGTTGTTATTAAGATGTTCTGATTTAGTTTCATTACCATTGTTTTCTCGACAACACTCAAAACAATTGATTTTACCTCCAAGACCTAGTCGTTTAAAGATATTTTAAAATTTTTTCTTTTCCCCAAATATTTAAAGCATATTATTACATGGTTGAGAAAATCAACTCTCTTTTAAAACCCAGTTTTTCTTAAATAAATCAAAGATGTGTTTACTATTCTCACACTAAATATGAAAGCATTTAGAAAAGTCAGCAAGGCACCAGAACTTTCTTTTCTGCTTAGAAACTACAAATATAGAAATATGAGGGATGACAGAGGAGAAGGCCATGTGAAGACAGAGGCAGAGGTTGGAGTGATGCAGCCACAAGCCAAGGTCGCCTGGAGCTACCAGAAGCTGGAAGAGGCAAGCAAGGATTCTCCACTAGGACCTTCAGAGGGAAGATGGCCCTGCCAACAACCTTGACTTAAGATTCTGGCCTTCAGAACTTTGCTGATCATCTGAGCTGTGATCCTCAAACATGGTTCTTTGTCCCTCCTAACATCAAACAGTGAATTTCCTTGCTGCAGAGGGGAAATTGCACCTTTAAAGAGAAAATATCACAGGCTGCTTTCCACAATGCAGTTGCTGTGGTTATCTACAATAATAAATCCAAAGAGGAGCCAGTCACCATGACTCATCCAGGCACTTGACATATTATTGCTGTCATGATTACAGAATTGAGGGGTAAGGATATTTTGAGTTACCTGGAGAAAAACATCTCTACAAATGACAATAGCGGTTGGAACTCGAACGCTGCCAAAGAACTTCAGCTGTGGCTCTCTAGTCTTCATGTCAATATCCTTCATTATTTTGATGATTATTTCTTCAGCATGGCTTATATTCTACTTCATTCAGAATATCAGGTACACAAATGACCGGGACAGGAACCAGAAGAATTCCAACTAATAAATGATGAAGGGGACTTCCCTGGTGGTGCAGTGGTTAAGGATCAGCCTGCCAATGCAGGGGACACAGGTTCATTCCCTGGTCCAGTAAGATCCCACATGCCATGGAACAGCTAAGGCTGTGTACCACAACTAGTGAGCCTGTGCTCTAGAGCCCGTGAGCCACAACTACTGAGCCTCCTCACCACAACTCCTGAAACCTGTGCGCTCTAGGGCCGGTGTGCCACAACTACTGAGCCTGCGTGCTGCAACTACTGAAGCCTGTGTGCCTAGAGCCCGTCTTCCTCCACCACAAGAGAATCCACTGCAACGAGAAGCCCACGCACTGCACCCACTCGCTGCAGCTAGAGAAAGCCTGAGCGCAGCAACAAAGACCCAACGCAGCCAAATAAATAAATAAAGACAGAAGGAAAAAACAAAAAGAAATATGAGGGAGTAAGATAAAAAAAAAAAAGCTATTAGCAACCTAAATGTCAGTAGAATTAGGAGGGAATTAATGT
The DNA here is from genome assembly GCF_039906515.1 of Pseudorca crassidens. NCBI lineage: Eukaryota > Metazoa > Chordata > Mammalia > Artiodactyla > Delphinidae > Pseudorca > Pseudorca crassidens. The sequence continues at coordinate 106,835,828 of NC_090298.1, forward strand.
TTTGGAAAGTTTTAGAACTGCGTATATATTAAAGACTTTTTATAAGTGCCGATTTTAATACTTAATGATTCGTAGTTCGTGGGTAGTGGTACATATAAAGTATACATATCTTTTTCTGTCTATCTGCTTATACCTTTCCTGCTGTCATTTCCATTAAGAATACATATATCCTTTATTTATTAAATTTCCCTACAAATTTAGCTTTATGTGGAAAGCCATCAGATAGTGTGTTGGCTGTGGAATCAAAAGACAGGCTCAGTTTCAAGCTCTTGTTGTATGACTGCTGATCTTTTCTCTTTGAGCCATAGTTCCTGTCTTTATATAAATACCTACCTCTCCTAATTCGGCCTTTGATTCTCACCATCTGGTTATGAGATATATGTGAAAAAATGTAAACTGGTAAGCCAATACAAATGGAAGGATTTTATTTTTATGCAGAACATGGTAATGTTTTCCATGAATGTCATTATAAAATTAGAGTAATTTTTGTGGCGTTAAAAAATAATTGGCCTTTGACTAACAAAAATCATATAACGTTGATTGTAAAAGTCAATTTAGATCATGATTATTTTAAAATAAAACTTTTTAATAATGTTAAAATATTAACAATTTTATATTATACTTGTCACACAAAAACATTAGAAATAAGAATAAAATAAGAAACCCTGAAAACATTATACCTGTTTCCCCTTGGGGTATATCCTGCTGTTACTGTAAATGTGGTATGTTAGTAAGGTTTTCCTACATTGCAGACTGATTTAACATTTTAAAATATACCTTCAAGATTATTTATTTTACTGTTTATTTGCTGTTTTTCACATTGCCTATTCCTTTAATTGTGTGTTCCTGATACTCATGCTACAGACATAGGAAGTCAAGGTCAGAAATGGTTGATCTTTGCCCTTCCAGTAAGGCTTACCAGCAAATACAAGAATCTTTAGCAAATTATTACCAACTAGAATTTTCCAAAAGATGATTTTATTCCCAATGAAAAAAAGTAACAATGAATTTAAAGATGAGGGTTTTTTTTTCCAGTACCCGGGCCTCTCACTGTTGCAGCCTCTCCTGTTGCGGAGCACAGGCTCCGGATGTGCAGGCCCAGTGGCCATGGCTCACGGGCCCAGCCACTCCGCAGCATGTGGGATCTTCCTGGACTGGGGCACGAACCAGTGTCCCCTGCATCGGCAGGCAGACTCTCAACCACTGCGCCACCAGGGAAGCCCAAGATGAGGGTTTTAATTCCATCTTTTCCATTAATTCATCATGTGACATCAGGCAAAGCATTTAATTTCTTTGCCCCCTAGAGTTGGGGAGCTTGAAGTTCAAGCCTGTCTTTCCTGTCTTACAAGCTCTCTGATCTTGGACAAATTTTTGCTTTTCTTAGCAGCCTCCACCCCAGTTTTCTCATCTATAAAATGAGTGTAATAACAATTACATCCAGAGCTGACATAAGGATGAATGAGTTAAGTACTGAAGTACAAATGAAAACAGATTGACCGTAATGCTGGGGGCTCTCTGGAAGAGGAGACAGCCTTCTCCCAAGAGGCCTTGCAAAACAGTTTTGTTATCATAGCAGATGTGCCAAAATTGTTCTAGCCTCCAGCCTGAAAGGTTCAGAACTGCATTTATCAGTACCTGTCTTTACATTAGACTCATATAAACCAGGTTCAGGAATGCCAGTTTATAGCTTTAAGTTGTCTCCATTGCTGGATCTTCCTCAATCTTCCTGACCTCTAATTGTTAGTGTGTCCAGGACTCTCAATCACGCTTTTCCCTTTTCTCTCTGGACATGTTCCCAGCTGCAAATACCATCTACAACTTAACTCTCAAATTTATATCTGTAGCCCTGTCTTCTCCCTTGATGTCAACTTTTATGTGTCTAGATTCCTACTTGGCATCTCCACTTAGAAATCTGATTGACATCTCGTCTCAAAAGTGGCGAACTTTGGGCTTCCCTGGTGGTGCAGTGGTTGAGAGTCTGCCTGCCGATGCAGGGGACACAGGTTCGTGCCCCGGTCCAGGAAGATCCCACGTGCCGCGGAGCAGCTGGGCCCGTGAGCCATGGCTGCTGAGCCTGCTCGTCCGGAGCCTGTGCTCCGCAACGGGAGATGCCACAACAGTGAGAGGCCCGCGTACCGCAAAAAAAAAAAAAAAAAAGTGGCGAACTTTGTCAGCACCTCCCGCCTCAGCATGTACTCCTTGCTTCCATCTTGACTGTCTCAGTTAATGACAACTCCATTCTTCCAGGTACGCAGTCACAAACACTCTAGAATGTCCCTTGCAGCTTCTCTTTTTCTCACACCTCCTGTCCAGTCCATGAGCACATCCTGCAGTTTCAACCTTTAAATATATCCAGACTCAAACCTCCTCTTACCACCTGACCTGCTGCTGTCATCTCCATCAGCACTACTTCTCCCCTGAAATTCCAGCAATGGCCTCTTCTTAACTCCATTTTGCCCCCCTAACTTCAATTCTTACGTAGCAATTGGAATGATTCTGTTAAAATGTAAGTCAGATTTTGTTACTTCACTACTCAAATCCTTCTGATAGTTTACTTGGAGGAAAAGTCCAGATTCCCTTGGCATGGGTCACATAGCTCTATGTGATCTGCTTCCCCTGCTGGGACCTCCTCCCCTATCCGCTCCCTCACCCCACCAGACTACTTGTTTACTCCACCCCAGCCTCACTGACCTCCTCTCTTTTTCTTCAATGCGCCAGGGTTCTCAGTTTCCTCGCACTGAGTGTTCCCCCGTATATTTGTATGCCTCACTCCCTGATCCATTGAAATCCCCTCCTCCTCCTGTTTGGAGAGCATTTCTCTGGCGACAACCCCTATAAACGTCTGGTATGGTCACCTTCCCAACTCCAGTGGACCCCGTACCCAAAATCTAGTTCAAATGTGGAGACTGATGACGATGCCACACATGCAGTAAGAGAATATGAACATGTTTATCACTCCTATGATGGGGCTTTCTGGGGAGAGTAGGACAGGGGCCCAAGCAGGCCAAAAACTGGCTTGAGAAAGCAGGGGAAAGAGACAGGTTCAGCTTTTATTGTGGTAAGAGGCAAGCACTAGGCTGAGGGACCTTGTGCATGCAGGATTGCTCATGCGCTTTGAATTTCCTGTTGCTGCCAAAGGAAGGAGCCCTGGGCTTTCTCAAGAGCTTGCCCAGATATAGGGCAGAAGAGGAAAGGGGATTGGGGGTGGTTTGAAAGCTCTCAGCAGTCAAACATCAAGAATGGAGTCAGCTCTTTATTACGGTGTTTGTCTCTGAGTCCTCTTTCCCTGCTCTATTTTCCTCATAGAACTTATTACCCCATTACATATTTTATAGATAATTTTTATTTGTTGTCACTTAATCTCCCCACCCTATTATATAAGTTCCAGGAAAGCAGGGAGTTTATCATTTTTATCTCTAGTTATATCCTCAGTACTCAGAATGGTGCCTGCCATATTAGTGCTCAATAAAAATTTGTTGAATTATTTAAAAAAATAAAGTAACAAATGTAATGAGACGAGTTGCTGGGACACCTATGTGTTCATGATGGGCACAATCTTTGCCTAGTCCAGACCTGAAAGGAAAGCTCAATTGTAATGAGAAAGTCAGAGTTCCTGGGGAGGACAGAGTTCAGGGAGAGACTTTGGAAAAATCAAAGTCAGCATCATTGCGGGAAGGGTGTCAGGCCATTGCTGCTTCCAGCTCACAGCAGAAATTATCCTGCACTTTTAATGGGCCCCTGAACTTTTCAGAACATTCATTGGTGACTTGTGGTAGCTGTGGCTCAGGTGACCTCTTTCTGGGTTTCCCGGGAAGATCATCCTCCCTTTACATCTGCACAGCCTTTTTCTAGGTGAGTGAAAACAGTCATTTGGGTCAGAGGTGAGTCCTGCAGACTCCTGGAGCTGGTCTTTCTCTACAAGGCAACTGTGCAATGCCTCTGGTCTGAAGCATTGATTTCCTCCCATTTTCAGTTCTCACCAGTGCTGCCAGGATAGAAAGCACCTGTGCAGAGTGAGTGCTCTGCAAATGGTAATCTCAATTACTTATTATTTCTAGAAAATGAATTGGAAATAAGCCCACTATGTGGTACATCTTTCTGCTGTAACATTTGCAATCACAGAGGTCTTTTCTAGCTGTTATTTGTGACTTAAAATGGTTTGTTGAACTGATGATTGTTATCTCTGAAACCGTGGCCTGCCCGTAACCAGACTGGAAAGGCAGCTACACCAAGACTCGGGCAGCTGAGCCCACGCTATCTTAGCCTTGGGGGCCTCTCCTTTTAAATCCTCTTATGTCCTTTCTCAAAAGAGTCCCCTGCCCTCTCCCCTCCACCATGCCTTTCCTGCTTCAGTATAAGAAACTGCTGTTTTGTGCCTATTTTCTTGTTAACAGGATTCTCTCATATCCTGTTTGCATTTAAGGTTTCTTTGTCCCTGCTCTGTGATACCCACTGGGCTTGCTGCCTTTATTTTTCCAGTGTGTAGTAGTAGAGTGTCCATGAAAGAAGCAAACTGTTGGAATGTATAGTTATTCTTCTTATTACAGAGTTGTGTGGTTGTGATACATGTGCGTATGTGATTATCAGTGGGTGTTAGGGAAAAGAGGTCTTCTGTTAAATAGAATCATGATGGAAGAATCATAATCCCTAACACATGTTGTTAATATGTTTTAGTAAAGGAATTAGACCATACTTTTGTTTTGTGCATTAAGCTGCTAATTATCCAGGGCTGAAGGCAGAAATGATTTGTCCCTTTTTTTCCACTTTGAGTTTATGTTTCTCTTCTGTCTCTCCATGAGTTTATGTTTCTTTTCTGTCTCTCCATCTATCAGCCATCTTTGTTTCCTGAGAAATCAGGGTTGATACACAAAATTACCTGTATTGAAACAGAGCCTCCAGAGTTTCACTTTTCACAGGCATACAAAGAGCCTCTTCAGCCTGGGTGTGTTATAGATTCACTGAGTAGGATTAAGCACATGGTCTGGAAGAAAGAGGTTTTGTTTCTAAGAGGTGTTGTTAGAGACCTGCATATTTGGCTAGTGAATAAATCTGTGACTGGGTAGGAGGTAACTGTAGTTCAACCACTGCCTCAAATATAGCAGCTCAACAGACACTCCTGGAAAACAGCTCTCAAAGGATGTTTTGAAGAAACAAGAGCCTTGGTACAAAATAACGTGACTCCTTCACTGCTATCCGCACACCATTGTGATGCGTGGTACTGAAAGCCAGAGGGACTGTCTACTGAAATCTATAACCCTGGGGTCACTACATTAAAAGCTCTGACCCATTCAGCAAATTCTCTCTTAAATTTCAAATGGGATTTTAAAGGGCTGACAATAAAATGAGTCCTTTCTGTGTACTGTAAAATGGCTTACTGTGTGTGTGTGCCAGTGTATAAACATTTAAGCACTTACTGCTGAATTAGAAACCCAGGTTTCAATTGCTTCCTATTACTGAAATCACACGGAAAGGCTTGGAAAAATAGAGCAGGGGCTGTTAAGGGTTTTTGAGCTGGTTTTCTCCCTCCGCCCCTTTTTCCTTCTTTCCTTCTTTCCTCTCATCCCTCGTTCCTTCCCACCCTCTCTGCCCACAGAGCACTTACACTTTGATGAGTTCAAATTCTATCTTTGTTTATCTGGTGTATGACTTTGGACCTGAACTTCATTATCCCCATGTGCAAAACGGGGATAATGCTTCTTATTTCATGAGGTTGTCATGGTGATTAAAATGAGATAATATAATAACCTGGTCATGGAGGTACAGACATATTTCACTCCCTTGCTTCTTCTGATACGGCTGCAGACGTGTCTTTTGTTCCCGTCCCACTCTCTCTGGATTTCTGCTTTTCCCCCTTTCTTGGACTCTGTTTGCCTTGATTTCTGTTTGTAAGTCTCTTTATTTGCATGTATCCCTTTCCGTGTGTCTCAATACTGATGTCTCTGTGAGCAGCTGTGTGTCTTTATGTGTGTGCCTCTCTGCCTTCTGGTATATGTGTCTAGTTTATTTATTTATTTATTTTTTTTTGCTGTGTGTGTTTGTGTATGTGTGTGTTTGTGTGTGTGTGAGAGAGAGAGTGACAGAGAATATCCCTCTGTGTGCATGCTTCTTTGTCACTGTCTTTCACTTTGTGTGTGTTGTGGATCTCTGTGCTGTGTGAATGTGTCTCACTTTGCATCTCTGTGTGTGTGTGTGTCCAGCTCTCTGAGTGTCTCTGTGTTTCTCTCACATGCGGTGGGTCTCTCTCTGCCTCTGCATATGTCACTCTGTTTCTATGTTTCTGTGTATCTCTATTTCACTCTGTCCCTTTCTGTTTTGTTCATATTCTCTCTCTCTCTCTTTCACTTTCACTCTCTGCCTTTCCTGCTTTCTATCTGTCTTTTTGTCTCTCATGCACTCTCTCAGACTCTCCATCTCTGTCTCTCTGTGTCTTAGTCTCTGCCACTCTTGTGTTTCACTTTTCACAGGCATACAAAGAGCCTGTGACTTTCTCTTGTGTGTGTACATATGAAGGTGCTATGTGTTCATTAGTTCATTTAATCGTACATGTATTTATGCATGCTCTTCTCATTCTGTCCCCAACACAGCTTAGATATCCAGTGGCAGTTAGGTAGTAACTTCATAACTCAGGAAGAAGTGAAAGGAATAGGAATTTGTTCTAAAGAAGCCTTCAGGGACTTTCCTCGTGGCACAGTGGTTAAGAATCCACCTGCCAATGCAGGGGACATGGGTTCGAGCCCTGGTCCGGGAAGATCCCACATGCCGCGGAGCAACTAAGCCCATGCGCCACAACTACTGAGCCCATGCACCACAACTACTGAAGCCTGTATGCCTAGAGCCTGTGCTCCACAACAAGAGGAGACAACGCAGTGAGAAACCCACACACTGCAACAAAGGATAGCCCCCGGTCGCCGCAACTAGAGAAAGCCCGCATGCAGTAACGAAGACCCAACACAGCCAAAAATAAATAAATAAATTTATTTAAAAAATTAAATTAAAGAAGCCTTCAGGAGACTTATGGACAGAGAGGAGATTCTTTAAATTATAGATGGGCATTAGGAAGATTTGGTTGTATTTTAGATGATTTACCACTAATTTCACAAATCACCTTCAAAATGGACGCATATAAGACCAAATATAATTAGCAACCTCAGACCCTCCTCTTAATTTCCATAAACTCCAGGGTGACGTTTGAAGGCTCCCTTTGCCAATCTTGATGATTTTTTTCTTCCATACATTTGTCGTTCTGCTGACCCTCCTTTTCCATTTCCCTGACCATAATCTGGGTTCCTCCTCTAATCATCTTTTATCTGGACCACTTTAGCTGCTATCTCTGACTCCTGCCAACCTCCCAGTCCATCGTGCCAGTTGATGCTGGGTTAATGTTGCTATTACTTCAGGCTCTGCTTGATCCCTTCCCTTGGCTTCCAGTCATCTTCCAGGGTTACCAAGAGAGCTTCACAACATCACTACCTGGGTAGGATTTTTTAAAAGGCTCATCTGAACAATATTTTACCCTCCTACCAATATGCTCAATGAGTATAAGAAACTCTACACCTGCTTTACAAATAAAACCAACTCGCATTTATTTCCAATGAGATAAAGCATTTCTTAAGAAGACATAGAATGAACTTAAATGGGAATCTGGATGAGGAAGCTTCACCAATTTGTAGCACCAGTGTGTTGTCCAGTTTACCTGGTGGTGCTTAACGCATGTAAATATTAAGTTGATTTTTTTTTTTTACTTTTTTTTTTTTTATAATTTAGGGCAGAGGTCAGCAAGCTTTTTCTGTAAAGCACTAGATTAGTAAATATTTTAGGCTTTGTGGATCATGCTGTCTCTGTTACAACTACTTAATTCTACCTCTGTATTGCAAAAGCAGGGTAGACAATCCATATAAATGGGTGTGACTGTGTCCTAATAAAACTTTATTTACAAAAACAGGAAGTAGGGACTTCCCTGGTGGCGCAATGAGTAAGACTCTGCACTCCCAATGCAGGGGGCCTGGGTTCGATCCCCGGTCAGGGAACTGGATCCCACATGCATGCTGCAACTAAGAGTTCACATGCCACAGCTAAGAAGCCAGTGAGCTGCAACTAAGAAGCCCGTGAGCCGCAGCTAAGGAGCCCACCTGCCACAACTAAGACCCAGTGCAACCAAAAAAAAAAAAAAAAAAAAAAAACAGGAAGTAGGCTGGATTTAGCCCCTGCTAACCCTTGATAACATTTATGATAACACCTTATTGTGTATTATATATCTTTTAGGTAAAGTTTCCATTCCTGGGCAAACTAGTTTTTTTAAAACTTCTGTTTATCTCTCTCTCTGTCCATTATGTATATACATGTGATTGTGTGTGTGCCAAAAATAACTATAGGCATGTACTGTATGTGGAGCAGTGTACAGTGAAGCGGAGGCAGAGCGGCTCCGCGAGCTCCTCTCTCTCCACTTTGCCATAGAGAACCCCTGACTGGCCGCTGAGGGCGAGCCACACATACGCCATCACGCCCGGCAAACCCGTGAGGTCACTATCATATGACAAAGGCTTTGCTGCAGTTCATCTTCCTCCCTGTGTACTTTCCTTTTGCCTTCCTGGAATTCTGCTGCATCACAGAAGCTGGAAGTTCTGATGTTCCATTGAAATCACAATGGAAAGTCTTGACTTGACCGGCTCTTCGTACTGCAGCCAGGAGTCAGTGTTGTGCCTCTGAGGTGGGAGAGCCAACTTCAGGACATGCTCCACAAGAGACCTCCCAGTTCCATGTAATATCAAATGGTGAAAATCTCCCAGAGATCTCCATCTCAACACCAGCACCCAGGTTCACTCAATGACCAGCAAGCTACAGTGCTGGACACCCTGTGCCAAGCAACTAGCAAGACAGGAACATAACCCCACCCATTAGCAGAGAGGCTGCCTAAAATCATAATAAGTCCACAGACACCCCAAAACACACCACCAGACATGGACCTGCCCACCAGAAAGACAAGATCCAGCCTCATCCACCAGAACACAGGCACTAGTCCCCTCCACCAGGAAGCCTACACAACCCACTGAACCAACCTCAGCCACTGGGGACAGACACCAAAAACAATGGGAATTACGAACCTGCAGCCTATAAAAAGGAGACCCCAAACACAGTACGATAAGCAAAATGAGAAGACAGAAAAACAGAAGAAGAAGGAGCAAGATAAAAACCCACCAGACCTAACAAATGAAGAGGAAATAGGCAGTCTACCTGAAAAAGAATTCAGAATAATGGTAGTAAAGATGATCCAAAATCTTGGAAATAGAATAGACAAAATGCAAGAAACATTTAACAAGGACCTAGAAGAACTACAGATGAAACAAGCAATGATGAACAACACAATAAATGAAATTAAAAATACTCTAAAAGGGATCAATAGCAGAATAACTGTGGCAGAAGAACGGATAAGTGACCTGGAAGATAAAATAGTGGAAATAACTACTGCAGAGCAGAATAAAGAAAAAAGAATGAAAAGAACTGAGGACAGTCTCAGAGACCTCTGGGACAACATTAAACGCACCAACATTCGAATTATAGGGGTTCCAGAAAAAGAAGAGGAAAAGAAAGGGACTGAGAAAATACTTGAAGAGATTATAGTTGAAAACTTCCCTAATATGGGAAAGGAAATAGTTAATCAAGTCCAGGAAGCACAGAGACTCCCATACAGGATAAAACCAAGGAGAAACATGCCAAGACACATATGAATCAAACTGTCAAAAATTAAATACAAAGAAAACATATTAAAAGCAGCAAGGGAAAAACAACAAATAACACACAAGGGAATCCCCATAAGGTTAACAGCTGATCTTTCAGCAGAAACTCTGCAAGCCAGAGTGATGAAGGAGAAAAAGCTGCAACCAAGATTACTCTACCCAGCAAGGATCTCATTTAGATTTCATGGAGAAATTAAAACCTTTACAGACAAGCAAAAACTAACAGAGTTCAGCACCACCAAACCAGCTTTACAACAAATGCTAAAGGAACTTCTCTAGGCAAGACACACAAGAGAAGGAAAGACCTACAATAACGAAGCCAAAACAATTAAGAAAATGGAAATAGGAACATACATATCGATAATTACCTTAAATGTAAATGGACTAAATGCTCCCACCAAAAGACACAGGTTGGCTGAATGGATACAAAAACAAGACCCATATATATGCTATCTACAGGATACCCACTTCAGACCTAGAGACACATACAGACTGAAAGTAAAGGGATGGAAAAAGATATTCCATGCAAATGGAAACCAAAAGAAAGCTGGAGTACCAATTCTCATGTCAGACAAAATAGACTTTAAAATAAAGACTATTAGAAGAAACAAAGAAGGACACTACATAATGATCAAGGGATCGATCCAAGGAGAAGATATAACAATTGTAAATATTTATGCACCCAACATAGGAGCACCTCAATACATAAGGCAAATACTAACAGCCATAAAAGGGGAAATCGACAGTAACACATTCATAGTAGGGGACTTTAACACCCCACTTTTACCAATGGACAGATCATCCAAAATGAAAATAAATAAGGAAACACAAGCTTTAAATGATACATTAAACAAGATGGACTTAATTGATATTTATAGGACATTCCATCCAAAAACAACAGAATACACATTCTTCTCAAGTGCTCATGGAACATTCTCCAGGATAGATCATATCTTGGGTCACAAATCAAGCCTTGGTAAATTTAAGAAAATTGAAATTGTATCAAGTATCTTTTCCAACCACAATGCCATGAGACTAGATATCAATTACAGGAAAAGATCTGTAAAAAATACAAACACATGGAGGTTAAACAATACACTACTTAATAACGAAGTGATCACTGAAGAAAGCAAAGAGGAAATCAAAAAATACCTAGAAAGAAATAACAATGGAGACACGATGACCCAAAACCCATTGGATGCAGCAAAAGCAGTTCTAAGAGGGAAGTTTATAGCAATACAATCCTACCTTAAGAAACAGGAAACATCTCGAATAAACAACCTAACCGTGCACCTAAAGCAATTAGAGAAAGAAGAACAAAAAAACCCTAAAGTTAGCAGAAGGAAAGAAGTCATAAAAATCAGATCAGAAATAAATGAAAAAGAAATGAAGGAAACAATAGCAAAGATCAATAAAACTAAAAGCTGGTTCTTTGAGAAGATAAACAAAATTGATAAACCATTAGCCAGACTCAACAAGAAAAAAAGGGAGAAGGCTCAAATCAATAGAATTAGAAATGAAAAAGGAGAAGTAACAACTGACACTGCAGAAATACAAAAGATCATGAGAGATTACTACAAGCAAATCTATGCCCATAAAATGAACAGCCTGGAAGAAATGGACAAATTCTTAGATATGCACAATCTGCCAAGACTGAATCAGGAAGAAATAGAAAATATGAACAGACCAATCACAAGCACTGAAATTGAAACTGTGATTAAAAATCTTCTAAAAAACAAAAGCCCAGGACCAGATGGCTTCACAGGCGAATTCTTTCAAACATTTAGAGAAGAGCTAACATCTCTCCTTCTCAAACTCTTCCAAAATATAGCAGAGGGAGGAACACTCCCAAACTCATTCTACGAGGCCACCATCACCCTGATACCAAAACCAGACAAGGATGTCACAAAGAAAGAAAACTACAGGCCAATATCACTGATGAACATAGATGCAAAAATCCTCAACAGAATACTAGCAAACAGAATCCAACAGCACATTAAAAGGATCATACACCATGATGAAGTGGGGTTTATTCCAGGAATGCAAGGATTCTTCAATATATACAAATCAATCAACGTGATACAACATATTAACAAATTGAAAAAGAAAAACCATATGATCATCTCAATAGATGCAGGGAAAGCTTTCGACAAAATTCAACACACATTTATGATAAAAAGCCTGCAGAAAGTAGGCATAGAGGGAACTTTCCTCAACATAATAAAGGCCATATATGACAAACCCACAGCCAACATCGTCCTCAATGGTGAAAAACTGAAAGCATTTTCACTAAGTCAGGAACAAGACAAGGTTGCCCACTCTCACCACTGTTGTTCTACATAGTTTGGAAGTTTTAGCCACAGCAATCAGAGAAGAAAAGGAAATAAAAGGAATCCAAATCGGAAAAGAAGAAGTAAAGCTGTCACTGTTTGCAGATGACATGATACTATACATAGAGAACCCTAAAGATGCTACCAGAAAACTACTAGAGCTAATCAGTGAATTTGGTAAAGTAGCAGGATACAAAATTAATGCACAGAAATCTCTGGCATTCCTACACACTAATGATGAAAAATCTGAAAGTGAAATCAAGAAAACATTCCCATTTACCATTGCAACAAAAAGAATAAAATATCTAGGAATAAACATACATAAGGAGACAAAAGACCTGTATGCAGGAAATTATAAGACACTGATGAGAGAAATTAAAAATGATACAAATAGATGGAGAGATATACCATGTTCTTTGATTGGAAGAATCAACATTGTGAAAATGACTGTACTACCCATAGCAATCTACAGATTCAGTGCAATCCCTATCAAACTACCACTGGCATTTTTCACAGAACTAGAACAAAAAATTTCACAATTTGTATGGAAACACAAAAGATCCCGAATAGCCAAAGCAATCTCAAGAAAGAAAAACGGAGCTGGAGGATCAGGTTCCCTCACTTCAAACTATACTACAAAGCTACAGTAATCAAGACAGTATGGTACTGTCACAAAAACAGAAAGATAGATCAATGGAACAGGATAGAAAGCCCAGATATAAACCCATGCACATATGGTCACCTTATCTTTGATAAAGGAGGCAGAGATGTACAGTGGAGAAAGGACAGCCTCTTCAATATGTGGTGCTGGGAAAGCTGGACAGGTACATGTAAAAGTATGAGATTAGATCACTCCCTGACACCATACACAAAAATAAGCTCAGAATGGATTAAAGACCTAAATGTAAGGCCAGACACTATCAGTCTCTTAGAGGAAAACATGGGCAGAACACTGTATGACATAAATCATAGCAGGATCCTTTTTGACCCACCTCCTAGAGAAATGGAAATAAAAACGAAAATAAACAAATGGGACCCAATGAAACTTCAAAGCTTTTGCACAGCAAAGGAAACCATAAACAAGACCAAAAGACAACCTCAGAATGGGAGAAAATATTTGCAAATGAAGCAACTGACAAATGATTAATCTCCAACATTTATAAGCAGCTCATGCAGCTCAATAACAAAAAAACAAACAACCCAATCCAAAAATGGGCAGAAGACCTAAATAGACATTTCTCCAAGAAAGATATACAGACTTCCAACAAATACATGAAAGAATGCTCAGCATTATTAATCATTAGAGAAATGCAAATCAAAACTATAGTGAGATATTATCTCACACCAGTCAGAATGGCCATCATCAAAAAATCTAGAAACAATAAATGCTGGAGAGGGTGTGGAGAAAAGGGAATACTCTTGCACTGCTGGTGGGAATGTGAATTGGTACAACCACTATGGAGAACAATATGCAGGTTCCTTAAAAAATTACACATAGAACTACCATACGACCCAGCAATCCCACTACTGGGCATATACCCTGAGGAAACCATAATTCAAAAAGAGTCATGTACCAAAATATTCATTGCAGCTCTATTTACAATAGCCTGGAGATGGAAACAACCTAAGTGTCCATCATCAGATGAATGGATAAAGAAGATGTGGCACATATATACAATGGAATATTACTCAGCCATAAAAAGAAACAAAATTGAGCTATTTGTAATGAGGTGGATGGACCTAGAGTCTGTCATACAGAGTGAAGTAAGTCCGAAAGAGAAAGACAAATACTGTATGCTAACACATATATATGGAATTTAAGAAAAAAAATATGTCATGAAGAACCTAGGGGTAAGACAGGAATAAAGACACAGACCTAGTAGAGAATGGACTTGAGGATATGGGCAGGGGGAAGAGTAAGCTGTGACAAAGCGAGAGAGTGGCATGGACATATATACACTACCAAACATAAAATAGATAGCTAGTGGGAAGCAGCTGCATAGCACAGGGAGATCAGCTCGTTGCTTTGTGACCACTTAGAGCGGTGGGATAGGGAGGGTGGGAGGGAGGGAGATGCAAGACGGATGAGATATGGGAACATATGTATATGTTTAACTGATTCACTTTGTTATAAAGCAGAAACTAACACACCATTGTAAAGCAATTATACTCCTTAAAAATGTAAAAAAAAATAAAAAATAACTATATCTGTATATTTTGATCTTGCTACAGAGCTTCATATAATTTTTATATCATTATTATAGATAAAGGAATCATTATTTTCATATATATATATGTATATATATATTTCCATGCTCATGATTTTAATCTGGTAAACAAAAATCTGAATAATGTCACTGAAACTAGATTATATCTCAATAAACTGAAAATAACTAATTTATATCCCTTATATCAATTGTCATTTGTATTTTACTGTTTTAGGAGTGCATGCATATCAACAACAGAAGAAATATGCATTTTCTTTTTTCCCACAACACTAAGTAATGAATCTGTTGATCTTTCTTCATACTCCTCAAAGCATGATATTCTGGGCTTTCTTTTAAATGAAAGGAAAATAGAATAAATATTTAAATACTGTAAATAAATACATATCTTGAGAGTTAAATACATGACTTTGAAATTTCTAGACAAAAGCCTTATCCTAGTTTTGATGATTTTATTTTCTATATCAGTTGAATGACTTTGGATGAATATTATTATTTAGTAAGCTTGTATAGCTATATATCCCACACAGGTTAAAGTCTATGGAATTTGGTGTGTCAACCACCTTCTTATTGGTTTTCCAGAGTGTGCCAATTCAGTTTATAAATAATACTTGCTAAAACTCATCTCTAACCTGAAAAGCATCCAAGAATCATGCCATATAAAAGATTGTTCTTTGGACTTCCCTGGTGGTGCAGTGGTTAAGAATCTTCCTGCCAATGCAGGGTTTGATCCCTGGTCCAGGTAGATCCCACATGCTGCGGAGCAACTAAGCCTGTGCACCACAACTACTGAGTCTGTGCTCTAGAGCCAATGAGCCACAACTACTGAGCCCATGTGCTGCAACTACTGAAGCCAACACTCCTAGAGCCCATGCTCAGCAACAAGAGGAGCCACCACAATGAGAAATGAGAAGCCGCAACAAAGAGTAGCCCCCGCTTGCCACAGCTAGAGAAAGTCCACGTGCAGCATTGAAGACCCAACGCAGCCAAAAAAAATTAATTAAAAAAATAATAAATAAAAATAAAAGATTGTTCTCTGTTAAAGCAGAATAAATCCTTAGATTTTCAACACTATTGTTTTATATATGAAAATGGCAGTGAAAAATCCAAGAGCTAGTTCCATGCCAGGTCAGCAATACTGGGCATGCCCGTGGGAGTTGGAACCAGGACAGAACTGCTCCTGGTAGTATTTAGTGGTAGAAAATAATCCTCTGTTTTAGAAGTAGCTACTTTGATTGAGTGAGGTTTTTTGTTTGTTTGTTTTGTTTGTTTGTTTTTTTCTATCAATGGAATATTTACCTTAAACCCTTAAGGGTTTAAGGGCCTAATGAAATCCACAAGTCAGATTCTGATGTATCCACACCTCGGCTCTTATTTTATTTTTTTAATTTAATTTTTATTTTATTAAATTAGTACTTTTACAATTCTGAAAAATCAAATAGTACTCTCAAGAAAACAATACCCCCTCCTATCAATACTTGACCTCTAGAGGTAAACATATTTAATTATTTTAAGATATTTTGGGTTTTATTTACTTCCATATTTCTTAATAAAACATGTATGTTACTGTTTCTTGATTTTTCAGTCTTAACTATCCTCTACCTGGCTTCTTACTCACATATTCACACACATATGTTTCTTCTCCCTCTATGGCACCAATCTAATTATGATAATTTTAAAATACTTTGATAATAAGTTTTTTCATTATAAAAATTATATATATATTATTCATAGCTGACACATAATGTATTTAAAATATAATAACAATTTTAACTTTTTATTACTGAAAATAATTGACTTTTTAAATTTTGCCTTCTAAATGCCTGTTACTAATTCATCTCTCCATCGTAGCCCAAATTTCTGAATATGATTTAACAACACTTCAAGTATTTTTAATCAATTTTATTTATTTTCTTCTTGAAGATATTCCCCCTGGTTGTCATAAAAAAAAATCAGTCATTGTCCTACCAAATGTGAACAATATTCTGATTTCTACCTCTGTAGATTAGTTTGGCTCTGAGATCTCACCATTTAGTATTCAGGCTTGCATTGAACTTACTGTTTTCAGTAGATTCCTGCATCTGAAATGGTATCTGGTTGGGCTTCTCCAGAGAGTGTCTCCAGTGTTTGACCAGTGTGCAGAGGTCAGACTCCCAGATGTATTATCTGAATCAGGGTGTCTAGGGGTGCAGATGCTTCTTAAACAAATTTCCAACCAAGTCTTCTGCCTTCCTCATTTTTTTGTTGTTTCCTTGACACTCTTAGGAGCATGTGTTGCGTTCCCAACTGTGGGCTTAGATTTCAGAATTAACTACTCTGCTTAATCTCATACCTTTTATCTATTCACCTTTCAGTTTGTGAAATTACCTTTCTTTCACATTCTCTTTTTTCTTGAGAGTTAATAGATTAAAATCTCCTTTAAGACGGAGAAGGAACTAAGGTAAAGAATGTGTTCATTGGACCATTTTTAACTGTGTCAGGGACAATTGATTTCTCTATTATTGTTGTCTATTTATTGTTATTTCTTGTTATTTTGTATTACTTTTGTAAGGTTGGAGGTACTTCAGAAGGAATCATGGATTTACCATGACTAAGCTGATATTATATTCTTACTCTAATTTTTTAATTGAGGTATAACTGACATAAAACATATAGTTTCAGGTGTAAAATGTAATGATTCAATATACTGTATATATTGCAAATTGATCACCAGTATAAGTCTAATTAACATTCAACACCATACATAGTTGCAAATTTTCTTTTTCTTGTGATGAGAACTTTAAGATTTACAGTTGACCCTTGAATAGCATGGGTTTGAGCTGTGCATGTCCACTTAATATGCAGATTTTTTTTCAGTAGTAAATATCACAGTACTGCATGATCTGCAGTTGGTTGCATCTGTGGATGTGAAACCAGTGATACTGAGAACCAACTAGAAATTACATTTGGATTTTCTACTTCATCTCCATGTCCCTAATCCCTGGTTGTTCAAGGGTCAACTCTACTCTCTTAGCAACTTTCAGATATGCAATTCAGTATTGTTAATTATAGTCACCACGCTGTACAGTACATCCCCAGGACTTATTTATTTTATAACTAGAAATTTGTACCTTTTGACCCCCTTTACCCATTTTTGCCCACTCCTCACCCTGCCCCTGGCAACCACCAATCTGTTCTCTGCTCAGGGTTTTGGGTTTTTGTTTTGGCTGTTGTTTGTTTTATTTAGATGCCACATATATGTGAGATCATACAGAATTTGTCTTTCTTTGTCTGACTTATTTCACTTAGCATAATGCCCTTAAGGTCCATCCATGTTGTCACAAATGGTAAGATTTCATTCTTCTTTATGACTGAATAATATTCCATTGTGTATATACCACATTTTCTTCATTCATCTATTGATGGGCATTTAGGTTGCTTCCATGTCTTGGCTATTGTAAATAATGCTGCAATGAACATGGGGTGCAGTATCTTTTTGAATTAGAGATTTTGTTTTCTTCAGATAAATACCCAGGAGTGGAATTGTTGGATCATATGGTAGTTCTACTTTTAATTTTTTGAGGAGCCTCCATTCTGGTAAGGAAGAAAGCATATTTCAGGAAAAATAAGACTTCAGCATCTCAAATTTAGGAAGCGATTTTGCCAGATATAGGGAAATAAAGCTCTATTACTCTGGACCAGTGTTAGTTTCATTAGCTATTGGACTTAGTTCTGCCATGGACTTACATGATACTTTTTTTACTCCTTTGCATTATTGCACACATGCAACTTACTTCTGGATGGTTGCTATTTAAGTAATAGCAATGAAAGAAAAAATTGGGAACTGGAAATAATAAATTACTAGTAAAATCTTTTCTTCTAACAGAGAGAAGGAGAAAAGGATCATCGGGTACGTTTGGCAGTTGGAAATGGCATACGGAGTGACGTATGGAGAGAATTTTTAGACAGATTTGGAAATATTAAGATGTGTGAGCTTTATGGAGCTACTGAAGGAAACATTTTTTTCATGAATCACACTGGGAAAATTGGATCAGTTGGGAGAGCGAATTTCCTTCACAAAGTAAGTAAAATATTTTCTTTACAAAAGAAATATATTGAGATCTGCTAACCTCTCCTCTAGACTTTGTGCTTGTAAATTATGCTAAATGTTATCACCTTTTTTTTAATTTGAGAACTTCTATAAATAACATAGTGGCCTCTAGATGAACTGTGGTGCCATAGACTGTGAAAACCTCAATTATCTCCCATCTTTTCCCACTGTCATATGGGAATAATGATAGTTCTTTTGTTCAGTTTTCAAATTTAATGATATAATGTATAAACAAGCATAGGTCCCAATATATATTAATTTGACTCCATTTTCTGTTTTTAATCCACTATTTCTACTTTCCATTCATTTTTATATCACTCAAAAATTATATGTAGGCTTCTAATATATGGTTTCCTTAAAAACTATGTCAAGATATCACTAAAATTTTTAAACTAGCCAAAAAATTACCTTCTTAGGAGTAAAAGACAGCTAATTTCTCAATAGCAACCATGGAAGACAAAATATAGTGGACAGATATCTTCAACTTGTTTGGAGGAAATAATTATCAAAATAGAATTTATATTCAACAATAATATTTTTAAATAATAAAAATGAAAATTTTAAAAAAGTATCAAAATTTATATAACCTCAAGGGGAGATAAACAAATCCAGAATCATAGTAGAATATTTTATTTTAGCTCTTTACTATTTGATAGAACATGCAAAAAGTTTTTTCAATGACATAGTGTATTAGAATAATAAATAACTAAACTATTTGAACTAATGAACATATATAGGACACTGCATTTAAAAACTGCAGAATATCCATTATTTTTAAGCGTTTATCACACATTCACAAATATTACAGGACTGCATAGGGAATTCCAGCAAATTTCATAGGCTTGAGTATATATGGATTATGTTCTCTGACCACAGTTTAATTAAGATAGAAATGTTTAAAATAACAGCTAGATCATCTCCTATATATTTGGAAATGAAACATCTCTAAATTTCTGAGTCAAAGAAAAAAATCATAATAGAAAAATAGAAATAGAAAATAATTTAAGCTGAATCATAATGAAAATGTTACATTTCAAAGCTCAGATAAGAATAGCTGAAAATTAGTGAGCTAAATATCCATTTCTGTAAGTTAATTTTAAAAAACAACTAAAATAAACTCAAAGAGTATAAAAGGAAGGAAGTAATAAAAAGCATAATTTAAAAAAGTAAAAAGAAACATTTAGTGAGGATTATCAAAAGTGATAAAAGTATAATTTTTAAAGAGTAAAGAAATAGATTCAAAGCTGGTATAAATTGCCCTAATGTTTGAAACTTAGAGAAGGTACAAACTATTTTTATAATGCGTTTTATGGGACTGTGAGGGTCTTGTTGACATTTCAGAAATACATGTGTGTTGCGAACAAAAATAATTGGGGGAAAGTAAGTGCTGATATTACCGAGTATTATTACAGTCTTTACAGTTAATTTTCTCAATGGATTGCACTGGTTCCGTTAAAAATTTGGTATTCATAATTAAAGCTTTTTGGTAAAGCTGAGTCATTCCTAAGTAATCATGTAATAGGAATACAATGAAGATTTATATTTTGTATTACTGGCTTGACCTCATTATAATTTTCTAATATCTTAAAGTCCCTGTCAGACTGTTATAATGTTCATAATGCAGGAAGTTATGATTGTCTCCAGTTTATTTGGGCAACTTCTGATTTTTTTTTCTGGTTTTTTTTTTTTCAGTTTGAAAATGAAAAAATAGTACGCAATGTCATATGAATTCTAGTCTTTTATCATTTCATTTGCATGTTGTTTCATCACATAGCAGGTAATCAGAAAAAGATTGGACCAATAACTGTTTCATAACTATGTGAGGAGATTTAAGTGCGTCTCTCAAAAATTTAAACTTATTGGAGGCTTACACTTACCATCTGAGAGAGGAATCAGCCTCTAAATGGAGATAGGATGTTAAAACTGAAAGAAAAAGATGAAGCAGCAACAGAGTTCCTCTAACCCAAATGTCCTTCTTCTGTGCTATGCTTACTATTTATATGCATGAAACTGAAGGGAGGTGTGTCCCATATACGCCCCCAAAGCAAAAAATATAAAAAATTTAGTGACGGTGCATTTGAGAGACAAATCCAAGTAAAAATTGGGGACTGCCGTCTCCTTTTCTATGCCCAGTAATAATAATTGGGAAGGAACAAACATGAAATCCATAGAGGAAATAAAACTTGAAAGAAAGGGAGAAAATGAATCTAAATAAAAAACAGCTAAAAATATATGGATGAATATCAAAATAATAAGTCCCCCCAAATGGCCAGAAAATGTTTAGAAAAACAATTTCCCATAGGTTCAAAAAATTGTAATAATATTCTCTTTAAACATAAGAGCTCAAAGGAAAATGCAAGGAAATCATAGATCAACAAATGGAGTTGGAAAGTAGGCATGCTCAACCCAAAGGAAAAAGAATAAAAGGGAAAAATGAAAATATTACAGAGTTGAACACCACACTGAAGGACTTAAAAATAAACAGGACTGAAAACATTGTTAGCAAGATGGATGGGATTAAGGAGTCACACAGATGTAAAGAATAAGCAAATAATAATATAAAATAAATGAGAAAGGTAAATTTTGAAAGCATAGACAATGATCTGACATGTGCTTCATTCATGTTCTGGTAGAAGAAAACAAATCAAAGTGAAAAAAACTATTTGAAACCTAATAGAAGAAAACTTCCTGAAAATAAAGATTTGAATCTTTAGCAAAAGAGCACATTATGTTCCAGGGGGAAAAAATATGGTACAGAATGATCATCAGGAAATATATATATTCTGGCGAAATTACTGAACGTAAATTAAAGAACCATAAGAAAATGCTAAGGCAGAAAAAGCAAAAGATGTACAAAGTATATGGTGAAGATGGGAAATGTCTCAGGCATCTTTCAAAACAAAAACATTACACTCGGTGCCCCCCCAAAAAGAGCATAATGTTTTCACCTAAGAATTTTAGTTCTAACAAACTTGTCCTACAAGTCCAAAGGCAACAAAGTAGTGTTCTCAAACTTTTAAGAAATCAGAGAATATAATTCCCATGTACTTACAGGAATATACTACTTCTTTATATTCACTGAATGAAAAATTCTAGTGAACCTGAAGATAAAGCAGTTTAGAAATTGAAGGAACCACCTTCAGTTGAAAGGTTTGCTTGAATCCACTTAAATATAGAGGATTGAAAAGCTCTGAATTATGTTTATAGATCGAATGGAAGTATAAATCCTGACTATAAAAATACTTATAACTAAAAAAAATGAGAATTGTGTGGGAGGAGAGAAGAAGGTATAAGTATTGATTATCTCATCTTTTATGGTGGTAAATCCATAGATACAAAGTAAAGATAAAGTATGAGACTTATTAAAAAGGTTCCTTTTGCTCACATTTGTATAAACTTTTTTTATTGTCTTAAAGTAGGCATCTTTTAGAGACTAAGAAATTTAGCCAACTGTGAAGTTAGAAAACAGTTCACGTGGGACCACCTTCACATCTAACATCAGTTGCAGCTTGGGAGTCCCTAAGACCACCTTTAAGTTTGATAATTCACTGGAAGGAACACAAAACTCACCAAAAGCCATATAATAGTTACAGTTTATTACACCTAAAGGATATAGATTAACATCAGTCAAGGGAAGGAACATCAGTCAAGGGAAGGCCAGGGTAGAATCCAGGAGGGTACCAAATACAAGGCTTCCAGTCGTCCTCTCCTGTGAAGTCAGGAGGATATTGCTCTCCTGGAATTGATGTGTGACAATACATGGAGTATTGCCAACTCAGGAAGCTCACCCAGGCTTGATGTCCAGAGTCTTTTGCGGGGGCTCAATCTTTTAAATCTAGTTGGCTGCCTCTGTGGTCAACCTCCACCTCCAGTCCCTCAGGAGGTCAAGCTGGGTGACGCAAAGCCCCAACCCTGCATAACATTATTGGCACGGCTCAGAGACCCACTCTCAATCATAGAGTTACTATCTGGTTGCCCAAGGTCCTTAGGCAAATAAAAAGTCCTGTCCCTCATGACATTGTGAGAAATTATCTCCCAGAAGCTGAGAGCAAAGGCCAGGCCTCTAATTAAATTTGTGGTTAAAGTTAAATTCTTTGACCCCATAGGGACTGGTATCTGTTATGCTAAACACACATTTTAGTTTAACTTTGGTTCCATTTTCTTTTGTTAAATTCAAGAAAATTTAAATTGATTGCATTTACTAGAATGGTGTGGTTTCATTTTTCATAAATTATTTTACTAATCAGTTTCATACCTTTCCCTCTATTGATTTAAATGCATTTGTAATGATTGTTCATCAAATGACTTTCTTTATATATATTTATAATGTTTCCAGTATGCCTGACACAAGTGAGCACAGTGAACAAAACGCACATAAATTCCTGCCCACGTGCAGGTCATGCTCTATTGAGGAAGACAGAAAACAGACGAGATCAATAAATAAAATACAATCTATAGCACATACTCATTAGTGCAAAAGAGGAAAATTAAACAGGGAAAGGAGATTGTGTGTATGTGCATGTGTATTGGGAGGCGTTTTTTGAAATTTTAGATAGAATGGCCAGGGATCACTTTGTATTGAGAATATATTACACCATGTTAAGAATGGTTTACTTTTGGTTAAAATTTGGGGAAATTTAACTTTTTCTTCTTATTTTTCTGTTTTACTTGATTTTTAAAAAATGATTATTTTTTAAATACAAGTCTGCAAACCATTCAGAAAACTATTCTGTTGCATAATAGTGCATCCTAGAAATGAGTATTCATAATGTCCCAAGTCTATATAATATTACATGTTACTATAGGTATATAAATGTATATTTATGATAGAGAGAGAGATGATAAGTTTATGAGTGTGTGTGTTTATATATTTTAAGGGTCTTCTGTTTAAGGAAACAGAGAAACCACCCTTTACCTATGGTGAGGGATAAATGAGCCTGTACTGTATAGGTCAAAGCAATGTAGTATAACGCTGAGGCAAAAAAATCCTGAATTCGAATCACTGTACCTAGGGCTCTAGTTCCAGCTCTGCCACTACTTGACTTTTTGACTTTGACAAGTCACTTTCTTCTGGATTCAAAGTCTACTCATTTATTTATAGAGGAAATAATTTTTGTGTTCCCTTTCTAACTTCTAAATTTACAAATCTGAATATGCAAAAGCATACAGGTATGTGTGGGAACTCCAAGGGCCAGTGTGCACAGTCACATAGATGTATGCTGTACAGTTCTGGGGACCCATTTGTCTAGACTGTTACAAATGAGAACCCCTGCAGCTGTTTTCTGGCCATGTATACCTCTTCCTATACCTATACCTGTACGTGTATGTATACTATACATTTAGGAGATATTGAAGTGTGGCATCTGTTTCTTTATTTGTGTTATTATAACATAACCGTTTTTGTAACCTCATGGGTCCTCTTGAAGGCAGGAAAAAAAACAGAAATTCTTCTAGCTGAGACTTAATGCTCTGATCCAGGCTACTTCTAGAAGGTGCTGTGATATATTTAAATTTCATTTGTACTATAAAATTACTCAATTTCTGACCATGAAGTCCCCTGTATCTGATAACAGGCGCACTGAACAGTGATTTGGTGTGGAATGAATCTTATCCATGCGTGTGGTTGCCAAATTAATGTAAAAGAAATAATGTTAAAGATGATATTACCAGTTGCTGGGCAAATTTTTCAAAATATAAAGCATGTTAAAACACGAGAGAGTAATAAACAGGACTCTGTTCTAGTTTGGCTGAAATGATAAATGCAGTTCTGGAACCTCTGGAATCTTTCTTTTGACCAGTCATTAGGCAAGTAGCCAATATCCTATTAGCCCAATTACAGACAAAGACCAACAAGATGCAAGCTTGCATTTTAATAAGAATCTTTATGTCAAGAGTAACAATTTTTTTGTTTTGCTGTCTCTTTCATTGGCCCTCATCTTAAAATAGGATAATATTAATTTCTACCTTATAGGGTTTTTGATGATTAAATTAAAAGCTCTTAGCACAGTGACTGAGACAAAGTAAGTACTCAATCAATATTAGTTGCTCTCAGACTTCCCTGGTGGCACAGTGGTTAAGAATCTGCCCGTGAATGCAGGGGATACGGGTTCAATCCCTGATCCGGGAAGATCCCACATGCTGCAGAGCAACTAAGCCCGTGTGCCACAACTACTGAGCCTGTGCTCTAGAGCCCACGAGCCACAACTACTGAAGCCTGAGCGCCTAGAGCCTGTGCTCCACGGCAAGAGAAGCCATCTCAATGAGAAGCCCGCACACCGCAACAAAGAGTAGCCCCCATTGCCCCAACTAGAGAAAGCCTACACGCAGCAATGAAGACCCAATACAGCCAAAAGTAATAAATAAATAAGTAAATAAATAAATTTATAATATATATATATATAAGTTGCTCTCATTTGTATTTTAATTCAAACAATGAATTGTGATTGTGGTTACATGTTGACTTTCCTGAGATGTTTGTTTAGTCTTTGATAATAAATTATACTATTACATTTATCTCATTAATTTTATTCATATTTTCCCATTTGTTCTTTATTTGTTTCTCTCCTCCTCATGCTCCTCCTTCTCTCTTTCTCTCTTTTGTTTGTCCTTCCTAATTATTTTTTCTCACTTCATTTTATCACCTCCATTTTAGTTTAGTACGTGCTGGTTCAGCTTAATAAGATTGCTTGTTTAATTGATTGGGAAAACCTCAATTTTCTTATGCATGAAATGAGGGAGTTGGATTGAACCAATCTGCAGTTCTCTCCCAGGGTCAGATTTTGAGGATCTGTGAATCTGCATGACATGGTAATACGAACGTTACAAGAGCAGAGGAGCTGGAAATATTGGGGGTCAAGGAGAGATGTCCAATTAGCTTGTTTCCTGATGTGATGAGGATGTTCCAACAAATTTCCATCTTACACCACAACTGTGTACAGAAGTACTGAGGGTTAGTTTAAGGACATTAAATTGAAAGGCCTGGGGAAAAGGTCTAAGTAAGTGACAAAAACAAGTACTTTTGAGGCATCTAGTC
This sequence comes from Pseudorca crassidens, assembly GCF_039906515.1. Taxonomy (NCBI): domain Eukaryota; kingdom Metazoa; phylum Chordata; class Mammalia; order Artiodactyla; family Delphinidae; genus Pseudorca; species Pseudorca crassidens. Next base: position 106,861,240 of record NC_090298.1, read on the forward strand.
CCTTTACAAGGGATGGTAAGTTAAAATACACAACACAATCCTTGCATTCACATAGTTGACATTTTAGTTCTATTAAAACTTTCCATTTCAAGGGATGTTTGAAAGATTGCAAAAAAGAGAAGGCAAGAAAGTGTCCTCTTAACTATAGTTAGCAGAGTATGTGATTTCGTGCAGGGATTGCTTCCTGGTACTCAAATTAGGGGAGTTCCCTGGCTGTCCAGTGGTTAAGATTTTGATCCCTGGTCGGGGAGCTAAGATCCCACATGCCTCGGGGCCAGAAAACCAAAACATAAAACAGAAGCAATATTGTAACAGATTCAATAAAGACTTTAAAAAATGGTCCACATCAAAAAAAAGAAAAAACTTAAAAAGAAAAGATTAGAATTAGTAAGGCTTTTCTAAGGTAAGGTGCAACATAAAAGAAGTGAAAGTAAATGCCAGTACATGAGCGCTGGTTACTAACACCTTCAGTTTTGATTTTTAAACATTTATTTAACTTTTTACCAGGAAAGCTCACTTGTTTTAATAAATCCACATTCTAATTCTGTATTTCAATTGACTGAGATTTAAATCTACTACCAGGAGATGTCATTGCACAAATAAATAACTAAATCTTGTTTTTGTTTCATTCTGTTTTTTGCAGCTTTTTTTCGCTTTTGACTTGATAAAGTATGATTTTCAGAAAGATGAACCCATTAGAAATGAACACAGCTGGTGTAGTCGTGTGAAAAAAGGTAAGATTCTTGTATTTGAAGATGTCTCCTCAGGCAAAGTTCTTGAATTTCTCTTTAATTACTGAATTTAGAAGAGAAAGAGTGGTTATTTCTAATATGTGACTTATTTGGAATTTTAATGCAGGTAGAATGGTTTAATTATTAGAAGTTAGAGGCCCCACGTGGGTCACTCAGATGGTAATTACGAAAATTTAAAAGTGATTACTGTGGGCTTATAGTTCTCTTAATCCACCACTCTTACAGTGGCATATGTCTGATGTCCTGTACCACCAAGATATAATATAAAAATGCATGGTAATTTATGATGCTACGTATAGTGGAAAGTGAGACAGACTTTGATTCAAATCTGGGCTCTCACACTTAGAAACTGTCCAACTTTGTCAACCTGTCTGAGTCTCATTTTCTTCATATGCAGAGTAGAGGTAGCAGTGTTTCTTTCGGGCGGTGATTGTTGATACTTTAATGAGATGATGTATGCAGAGCCCTCTGGAGGGCCTGTCATGTGGCCAGTTACCTCCCTCCCTTTCTCTTCTTGCTCCCACTCCCCCTCCACCAGGCTAGTCTTTCTCATAGTTTTGGGTTAGAAATTTTAAGGAAAGCGAGTGCCCCAGTTAACATGCGGCTGCGTATAATCAATCTAGAAAATTAAATGTAGAGATGTGCCCTTAGAATTGGTTTGAGATCCAGTCTGAAAGAATCAGGCCCAAGTTACTGTTTACTGCCTCAGAATATGTTTAAACTACATTTCAGAGATGACTTCAAATATGGAGATAAAGGTCACAGACCCGGGTTTCTTTGTTTTGGTTTTGGGGTTTTGGTTGTTTTCCTGGTAGCTGAAAGATTGGACAAAAATATAAGCCATGTCTTTTAAAAAGCAAATTTCCCAATCCTCTGAATTTCAAGAGCATTTATCAAATATCTTTCTCTAATTCAACTCTATAGACAGCATCTAAGAAAAAAGTCACTTCTAAGGAGATTGCAAAGAACTTTATTTAAGCACTCTTTTCTAGTGTGTTTTATTTATTACAATTACAATAATATCTGATATTGGAACTTGAATCCCAGAACTGCTTATGCAACCTCAGGGTTTTTCAAAAACAGATTGTCCCCAAATACCTGCTTTACAATTTTGTAATTCTCATTATGGATTGCTCAATTTTATTTTACATTAAAGCATTGTGTCTTTCATAAAGTATGCCTGGGAGGGAAAGATCAGTATACACTCTGACCTTTTTAAGCATTTGCAATAATTAATTTGTCAGTGAAGAAACTATCACCTGTGTCCTGAAGAAGAAAAATAAAGAACATAAATTTTAAGGGAAATATAAGAGGCTTAGAAAATTCTGAAATGTATATAGGGGATGTAGATGGATGGGATATGCGAGGCAGGACAGCCTTTGGAGTCAGATGGACCTGGTTAAAAACATTCCAACTTCAACATTTGGCAGCTGTGTAATATTGGGCAAATTACTTTTTCTTCCCAATTTCACTTGTAAAATGAATACAGTATGAGGCCCTGTCTTACAGGTGTGTGATGAGGATGAGATGGGATACATATGTAAAGTGCTCAGAATAGTGACGGGTACCCAGAGAGTGCTCAATAAGTGTAACAATGGCAGTGATTATGCTAATGATGGTGTCCCTGACGACAGTGACAGTGAGGGGTCCCTGCTGAGTCAGGGCAGGCTAGTTTTGGCCAGTGGTATGTGGGCCCTTGGAACCCATAGTGTCCAGAGGAGTGGGAGCAATAAGAATTGAAAAGAGAGTGTTAAAATGACATAAATCGCTTTAGAGTTTGCGGGAATACAGCCTCATCTAACCCATCACATAGATGTTAGTTTTCTTCACAGTGGCCAAAACAAGTCAGCAATGGCCTTGAAATCTTCTGGGGAAGTGATTGCTGGTCCCCTTTGTCTTCTACTCTTAGTAGTTTTTTACCTTGTTGATGGCTGGGCAGTATCTTGATTAACTTGAATAAGTCCGATTAAAAATTATTTTAAATAATGTGTCTAAATGTAATTAAAACTAATAAATTTCGTGGCTTATCTCCTGTCCATTGAGGATTTCCAGAGTAACATTCTAGAGGAATAAAACTTATTCTTAAGCTTCTAATAACATATGTATTAAATCAGAGATAATATTGTACAGAAAAATCATAGGGACTTGAATTTGAGTTCTAGGTCCATTCCTTTTTATCTGTTGGACTTTGCTAACATACTTCCTTCTTCTGGACCCTAGTGCCTTCCCTGTGAAATAGGGATTATAATGATCAATTTCAAAGGATTTCTTTGAAAAATTAATAAGGTGACAGTTGCATTTCTCTTGGGGCTTGCTCCATAGTAAGTGCCCAATAAATAAATATTGCTACCATCATAATCTTATTTAAAATTATTATTGTAGTTGTTATTTATATAATTGTCATTATTATCAGTGTTAGAATCTACATGATCAAAAAAAGTAGCCATTGCTGTATCCACCCAGGATGTAAAATAAATTTAATATTCCTTTCTTTATATTCAAGTTCCTTTTTGTTAGTTTTTCCAAAGTGATTTGTGCTTTGGCAGTCCGTGAAACGGTGTTAGATTTAGGCACCCAGAGTAATTGATGTCAAATATAATAAAAATAAGTTCAGAGGAAAGTAATATAAGCTACACTGGATGTGTTGGTCATATGTAACTTAGGTACATGCATGGTGTGTGTAATAATAGTTTTAATCAAATCACTGAAAATACCTCTCTCCCAGGGGAACCTGGACTTCTCATTTCTCCAGTGAATGCAAAGAATCCCTTCTTTGGCTATGCTGGAAATAGGAAGCAAACAGAAAAGAAATTGCTTTGTGATGTTTTTAAGAAGGGAGATGTTTACTTTAACACTGGAGATTTAATGGTCCAAGACCAGGAGAATTTCCTTTATTTTTGGGACCGTATTGGAGACACTTTCAGGTATGAAATAGCGTCGGTTGCAAAGCTTGCTCCATGATAGTGAACCCTGCTCTGAGTGAGGCTCTGTGGAAACATTATACACTACCTGCTGCCTACCTTCAGGGAACGGAGAGCTTTTATCTCAATAATGTCTCCCAGTTTAAAAATTCACTGCCCATCTGTTTCTAGATTGAAATATAAGTTACATTTTGATGTCATTTTTGTAATTATCTTAACGAATCTTTTGGGTCCAAATCAGTGAGCTCCTTTTTTTTTAGCATATGATACAGGCAGGCTGATGTGAAGTCTAAATGGTAGGGTAAAAACAGAAAACCAATTTAGTCAAATATGGTCTAATTCTTGACCTAATGGCAAAAATAGTGAAACAGCAAAATTTCCCTTTCTTATATTTGCTTTTTTAATTCCTTAGGGTTATTTTAGGCTTATGAATTTATTTTGCTTTACTAATCAATGACCATAGAACAGTAGAGGACAGACAGTAGACAGTCCAAAAACGTTGAATGAATAAATGAATTATATTTCCTCACCTTCTTTGTGTCATGTTAGGAGGTCACCTTATGTAAAATCTTTTTTTTTTTTTTTATGGTACGCGGGCCTTTCACTGTTGTGGCCTCTCCCGTTGCGGAGCACAGGCTCTGGACGCGCAGGCTCAGCGGCCATGGCTCACGGGCCCAGCCGCTCCGCGGCATGTGGGATCTTCCCGGACCGGGGCATGAACCCGTGTCCCCTGCATAGGCAGGCAGACTCTCAACCACTGCGCCACGAGGGAAGCCCGTCAATTCATTTTAATTAAAACATTCATATGCATTAAAAGAGCCAAAGGGGTTAATTCCTAGAAATTAAAGGGGGTCAGTACACCAAAAGACAACTATAGCTTTCCTTTCAGTTTTTTCTATCATTAGAGATAGAGAATGCTTTCTTTGTACTTCACTGTTGTTATATTACAAAACAAAGAGGGATTTATTGTTATCTTATTTTTTATGACATATTAAAAAAAAACCTTTTACAGTAGCAGTTGGTACCAATGAGACACAGATAATGTAATTTTAAATAAAAAACAGATACTGATGTAATTTTAAATAAAAAATAGATACCGACTTTGTTGACTTCTCAAAAAAGTTCTTCCTTAGAAATGTTTTTCATTTTGAAAACTGCCATTATTTTTTATTATTAGGTGCTTGCACAGAGCCAAATGCAAGACACTAAAACTTAAAGCTGGGCACCTCATTCTTCAAGTATAGGTAACTAACTGGAACTTGTTTTTTTGTTTAGATGGAAAGGGGAAAATATTGCAACCACAGAGGTTGCCGATATTGTTGGAATGTTGGATTTCATACAGGACACAAATGTCTATGGTGTGTCTGTACCAGGTATGAATATGTTTCAGGTTTGGAAATGGTTCTCAGAATGTGCCACTTTCCTTTCACTTTGCAACAATTTTATTAACTCAGCATTTCATTTTTCACATATTAAAATAAATATCTTAGTTTTGGGTTGGCAAGTAATGTCCTAGACCAAGCTAGCAAACTTCATGGTCACACCAGGGGAAAGGTACCCACTGCATTTTAATGTATGTGTGTATTTCTAAGCAGATCTTGAAAACTCTGATCAGTGACTCACTGCTAGAATATTTACAGCTTTTCAATGGTCTATTATTTTTCTCTTGAAGACTAGAGTTTATACATACCACTAAATAGGAACATGTTCTAATTTAAATGTTTAATAACACTGACTTGTAGTTAAGTTGAATCTTTTTCAGAAATTATTTTAAAATGTGGTTGGCCTCATTTATCGTTATAAATATGCCTATGAGGATTGTCTCCCGTTGGTGAAAATGGCAAAGAAAAGTGACCAACTTGAAATCACAGGACAGCTATTCCCCTTTACTACCTTTTTTTTTTTTTTAAACAAATGACAGTATTTTCCAATTAATGTTTGTAGGTGCAGGGGACACTGAGTGTGGGAATGTTTGGATAGGGGGGCAAAGAAAGAGGATATTAACTCTAATAGACAGGCACTGGGTGCTGGCAAAATGCTACAAGAGATTCCAAAGCCCTGGAAAAAAGGTGGCATGATAAACAGTAAGCAATCTGTGGAATTAGTTGTGGAAATACCTGCCTCTAGTTTCTTAACTTGAATAATACCCTTTATTTTTTGCATTGATGCTTAACATGGACATTTCTCTAAAATATATTTGCCTTTAAAAAAATGTTTCCTCTTAATATTTTATAATAGTGGCAGGATGCATATTATGGGTCACTTATGGTGTTTTCTATTCCATCTATTTTGTTTCTGTAGTTTAAACAATTAAACATAGACTCTGTACTTCCTTTCTCCTAATTCATTTCTAGGGAGTAAATCATATGCCCGGAAAGACCCACTCATTTATGCTACTGTTGCATTGTTATTGCTGCAATAGATGTAATGTCTATATTTGTAACAATTAGTGTGTAATTAACTGGATTTTTTAAAAAGTTCACCTACCACTTGTAAAACTGATGCTATTACAAACTTTTTTTTTCAGATTATGAAGGAAAAGCAGGAATGGCTTCTATAACTTTAAAACCAAATATGTCTTTAGACTTGGAAAAAGTTTATGAACAAGTTGTAACATTTTTACCGGCTTATGCCTGCCCACAATTTTTAAGAATTCAGGTAATTTTACCTACCCATAAAATTTAAGACCAGGAATCTGGAGATGGTTTAGTTATAAAATAATACTTACCGCTTAGATAATAGGTGCATTTTATTTTTATTAGAAAATTTCAAGAACAATGAAAAACATTGGGATGCTAAAATATGCTATATTTGAAGCCTAATTATAGAAGGGAGGACAATAAAATGCTAGGAAGTCTTTGTCGTTGTCCTACTTGTTGCTCTCCTCCTCTTCAATCAGATAGATGAGGGTCCCAGTGATGGTGGCAAGCCAAACCCAAATCTTACACATGCCTTCATGCTTTGTGAAGACATTTGGTGCTGTGTACCTAAAATTAGGTTCCACCAAGCTGACATCAAAGTGTCTGCAGGATGTGTTTAGACCCTCAGGGCAATTGGCTTTAAGCAATTTTGCCTTTAATTTTTTGTTTGTTTGTTTTTGTGGTACGCAGGCCTCTCACTGTTGTGGCCTTTCCCGTTGCGGAGCACAGGCTCCGGACATGCAGGCTCAGCAGCCATGGCTCACGGGCCCAGCCGCTCCGTGGCATGTGGGATCTTCCCAGACCGGAGCACGAACCCCGTGTCCCCTGCATCAGCAGGCGGACTCTCAACCACTGCACCACCAGGGAAGCCCCTGCCTTTAATTTTTTAGCTTCATTCTGTCCAGTCTCCTTCGGGGACCTTATATTTTGCAGGAATTCTGAACTCACTGGTTTTGAGAGGTGGGCTTTCTCTTGTTAGGCTGCTGGAGTAAAGTCCAATAAAAAGGAAACAAAATTTCTCAGCTCCTGGGTAACTCTGCCTGCTCATTTATCCAGCCAGTTATTCATTTAATATTGTGCTCAAATATAATTTCCCAAAGCCAGTCCTCATCATCTCTTAACATCCAATCACATAGAACTTTTCTGGATATGTTTGTCATATCACTGTTACATCCCTGATAGAGCAATAGCTGACTTAATATACTTTTTTAAAGCATTTGCTGGGTAATCCTTGTGGCCAAGTCACTGCTTGGCCAATGAGACACATCATCTAAACTGTCATAAATACATATTCCATTTACATAATATTTTAAGAGCTTTTACATATATTGTCTCATTATTTTCATAGCAGTCCTCTGAAATAATAAAGGTAGCTAAATATGAAAAAGAAGTAACATGGTTTTAATTGAAATTTTTGAAATAATTGTAGATTCACATGCATTTGTAAGAAATAATACAGAGAGATCCTGTGTAAATGATTACAAACAGGATATTGACACTGATACAATCCACTCCATCTTATTAAAATTTCCTCTGTTTTACTTGTACTCATTTGTGTGTATGTGTGTATTAAGCTCTATACATTTTTATTACGTGTGTAGCTTCATGTATCAATGACCATAGTCAAGATATGGACAATTCCACCACCACAAGGCTCCCTCACGTTACCCTTTTATAACCACACCCAGCTCCCTCCTGCCCCTCCCATCTTGCCCCAGAAAGAATGGATTTTAATTCTTAGTAGAGTAGAAAGTTGATGGATCAAATAATATTTTAAACATTTTCCTCCAAGGGCAACTTAAAATTCACTGTCGTTAAGCAGAAGAAATATTTTGTCACAGGACTCCTCTGTAAGATTAAATCAGTCTTGTACAAATTTAGAAAATATTTTAGGATCATTAAACACCTAAAAGAACTTGGCCCATGAGTGTTACGTTTACTACAGTATTTACTATAGTTAGCACTATGAATGACACTTAGTTGGCACTAAAAGTATTATTATTATTATTATTATTTTTTAGAAGATGTTGGGGGTAGGAGTTTATTAATTAATTTATTTTTGCTGTGTTGGGTCTTCATTTCTGTGCGAGGGCTTTCTCTAGTTGTGGCAAGTGGGGGCCACTCTTCATCGCAGTGCGCGGGCCTCTCACTATCGCGGCCTCTCTTGTTGTAGACCACAGGCTCCAGATGCGCAGGCTCAGCAGTTGTGGCTCATGGGCCTAGCTGCTCCACAGCATGTGGGATCCTCCCAGACCAGGGCTCGAACCCGTGTCCCCTGCATTAGCAGGCAGATTCTCAACCACTGCGCCACCAGGGAAGCCCCGGCACTAAAATTATTTAATGAATTATAATAAATGATCTGATATAAGCAATGCAAACATATAAGTTACTTCTGACAAAATGAATAAGACAACTATCTTATTAAAGATCTGTTTAGCACAAATTTAAAAAGGATTCTTTTTAGCAATAAATTTACAAAAAATTTTTAAATGTGATATTACTCAGTATGGCTGAGATGAAATTAAACTGGTCCTTTCATTTTGCTTCTGGGAACACAAATTGTTATCATCTCTCTTGAAAATAAGTTGGTAAATATGTGATCGTGCTCTTAGAATTTGCGTATATTTTGATTTAGTAATTTCATTTCCAGAAATTTACCCTTAGGACATAATTAAAGATGTACAAGTGTTATATATAAAATGTTATTATTTATGTAGTAAAATTTTTTAATATTCTCTATATAAGTTCAAGAATAAGAGTAAGGTTAATTAACATATATAATTAGATGAGATCCTATGAAACCATTAAAAAGTGCCATTTTGATGAAAATTACCTAACCTGGAGAAACATACCAGGTTAATTTTTTTTTTTTAAAGAAGGCAGACTGTCAAATTGTATAATGTGAACTAATTTTTTTAAAAAGAGAAAAGAATATGTGATTTTACACAGTTACATCTCATTCTGTGATGACAGTGTTGGGTAGAGGATGAGAGCAGGGAAGAAGGTTCAAAGAGAGGTTGACTTAGTTGCATTCGTTCAGAAGGATGCATATAAATGGCCAAACTATTCATAGAACCTTGTATGGACCCTGCATGTCATCTGACTTAAAACAAGGTTGCTTCCCTATGCCTGAAACTACCACAGAGATAATATCCTTGTCTCCTTTAAATTTCTTAAAGCAAAAATTCTTAAACTTTCTTGATTCATAACGTCTTTAGTGTCTTAGTAATTAATTCATGGCACTCTTGGGCCAAAACAAATACCTAAACATTCATTTATTCAGTACTTAGGGCAAAGCAAAATAACTATTTAGGTCTAATAAATTAGTTGCTGTTTGAAAAAATAATGCATATAAATGGAAAGAAAAATGCTTTTATTTCATATTTAAATAACCACATGTATTAAGGAGATGTAAGTTGGGCATTGCACAGCTCCTCAAATGTTGGAATGAGATTGTGCTGAACAGGGCCAGACTAATTCCATAGTCCACCTTGACTTTTGGTTATACTTGCTTTTTATCATAGCAACCACCAAAAACCCTGTTTCTCAAAGATATGACATCATTGAAAACAATGTATCATAAACTAATATTGAAACTGAACTACCTTGACCAAGTAGTTGGTAGTGTGACAACAGATGTCACTGGGTTTACCTTGAAAAATTTAAATATCCTATGGGGACTCTGGCAATTCACTGAGGTACTATGAGGCACCTCAGTGCATAGTTTGGGAACCCAAGTTTTAGATCATTCCTTACCCCCTCTGGTTCTTGCAGTATTCTGCCTTATGGAATAGATTGCTGTCTTTTATAGCTTTTATCTTCTTGCCGTCTAGTAGCATTCTTAGTACATAATATTGCCTTGACATTGGATTGAAGAGATAAACCTATATGTTTTAGACATATTTGTAATCAGTTATTAACTATGTTCATAATTCTTATATGTTGAATGAAGCTCACAGGAGAATCAAGGTAAAGATTTAAATGTTCTAAAGAGCATTTTAAAATTTCTAATATTAAATTATTAGTAGTGAAAATAGAGATGGTCACTGGATATAAAAATGCTTTCATTAAATATTACAGTCTATATTGTTGAATATTTTATTTGTATATTATACATAATATTGAGTGACTCCACTAATCCTGGTCACTGTTTTATAGGAAAAGATGGAAACAACAGGAACATTCAAACTACAGAAGTTTCGGTTGGTGGAGGAAGGATTTAGTCCATTGAAAATTTCTGATCCACTTTACTTCATGGATAAGTTGAAAAAATCATACATTCCATTGACCAAAGAAATTTATGATCAGATAGTATTAGGGGAGATTAAACTTTAAGCTTTTTTATATATGGGATTTTCCTATGCTGCTTAGGAGAAGTGAAAGGGAGAGTATGTGATTCTTTAATATGAAATGGGGAGAGGGAGCTGACATTAAGCATGTGCTATATTTCCTTAACATGCAACAAGTTTTCTTTAATTAAGTACTAACTTTAATTTGTTTTAATTGATAACAAACTTTGGGTGATTATTCTTTTTACCTATTTGGGATTCAGTGCATAAGTAAATATCTGCCTTAAAGTTTTTAAATAATTAATAAGTGGTTAACAATTTAGACATCGGCTAAAAACTTACTTATTAATATTTAAAATTTCTAGTTTTGAGTAAAGGGTTAAATTTTAATCAAATATTTGATTTTTATGTGCCCTGTCCTATAACTCAATAAAACCATCTTTATTAATATGAGTTTTGAAGTTTTGTTTTGATGTTTTTAATTGTAAATATTCATTCAAAGGAAGGTAACTAACTAAATGTATGCACTCCTGTCTCCCTTATCCTAAAATCACATTAAGATGCTAGAAGAAATGTAAAAGTATGAAACAAAAAAGCACAAAAACTGGTAAGCCCAAAGCATTTAGGAATTTGGGGAAGATATATAAATGGGATCAAATTGATGCTAAAATCCAACAGAGCTGTAGGAACCACTAATAATACAGGGAAAGAATAGACTAGACTAGGACCCATGAGTTAACACTAAGATCAGAGGCATAAAGGCTTTGAGTGTGAACAGGTTTTTGAGTAGTTAACTGGGAAGTGTATCATAAAGATAGTGTAATAAGCACAATGGTACTTATCTCCATGTAGAAGCACCAGCCTCCAGTGTTTGCCTCAAGCCAAAAACATATAAGAGACTCTCTTACCAAAGTGAGCTAACTTCCATGGGAGGGGGTGGTGGAGTTGGACTAAGAAGCAGAGTAGGGGACAATGGCGACTGCATCAGCCTAAGTGGGCCTCCATTTTCAAGTGGTTTCTGGACGTTGCCGTGGGAGCCGCAGTTGTCTCAGACCCGATAGGTGGCGGCAGCTCGTGTGTGCACTCCTGCCATGTTCTGGTTCGAGCGGCGGCGGCAAGACCTGGCAGGGTGAACCAGTGTCAGCTTGGCCTCTTCGCTCGCCTGGACCCTGCCCCTGGGCTAAGTCGTCAACATGAGCGGCAACAACTTGGATGCGAATGACGAGTTTGATGAGCAGTTGTGAATGCAAGAATTGTACGGAGACACCAAGGACTGTGATACCCAGAAAGATCCCAGTGGAGAAACCAATTCTTTCAGGCAGCAGCCGAATGACACCCCGTATGAATGGGACCTGGACAAGAAGACTTGGTTCCGCAAGATCACTGAAGATTTTATTGCTACATATCAGGCCAATTATGGATTTTCTAATGATGGTGCATCTAGTTCTACTGCGAGCGTCCAAGATGTCAGTGCTAGGACTACAAAAGAACCTCTGCAAAGAAAAACTCCCAAACCCAGTTATCCCAAAAAGAGGGGAGAAAAGAGAAAGGTTGAATCAGGATGGTTTCATGTTGAAGACAGAAATACAAATGTATATGTGTCTGATATGCCTCCAGACATTACAGTGGATGAATTTATACAGCTCATATCCAAGTTGTGCATTATTATGAGAGATCTTCAAACAAGAATTTAAGGTCAAGCTTTACAAAGATAATCAAGGAAATCTTAAAGGAGATGGACTTTGCTGTTATTTGAAGAGAGAATCTGTGGATCTCGCATTAAAACTTTTGGATGAAGATGAAATTAGAGACTACAAATTACATATGGAGGTGGCAAAGTTTCAACTGAAAGGGGAATACGACACCTCAAAGAAGAAGAAGAAGTGCAAAGACTACAAGAAAAAGTTGTCTGCAACAAAAGCAGTTGGATTGGAGACCTGAGAGAAGAGCTGGCCCAGCCTGAATACACCACGAGCAAGTTGTCATCATCAAAAATACGTTTCATCGTATGGATTTTGAGGATGATCCACTGGTGCCAAACGAGATCAGAGAAGACCTTCAAGTAGAGTGTTCAAAGTTTGGACAAATTAGGAAGCTCCTTCTCTTTGATAGGCATCCTCATGGTGTGGCCTCTGTGTCCTATAGGGACCCGGAGGAAGCTGGTTATTATATTCAAACCCTCAATGGAATGTGGTTTGGTGGCCATCAAATCACTGCCCAAGTATGTGATGGGACTACAGATTATCAGGTGGAGGAGACCACAAGAGAAAGGGAGGAAAGGCTGAGAGGATGGGAGGCTTTCCTCAACACTCCTGAGGCCAACAGAGGCCTTCAGCTTTCAAATTCCTTCTGTGCTCCAGAAGGGTGGGGCCTTCTAGAGTTAGGCATTTTTCAGAGCACCCTGGCACATCTCAAATGAATGTTCAAGAAGCCGCAACTGAAATGGCATTTGAAGAACTTATAGATGAAAAGAAGTTTGAAAAAACAGAAGATAGGGGAGAGGATGAAGAAGCTGCTTCTGAAAAAGATGCTAAAAGAAGTGGCCCTGAAAAAGAGGCTGAAGAAGGCTGTCCCCAAAAAGAATCTGAAGAGAGCTGCCTCGAAAGAGACTTTGAGGAAGGCTGTCCCAAAAGAGAGCATGAAGAAGACTTCTCCAACGGAGAGTCCAGAGAAGGCAGCCCCGAGATGTAGCATGAAGAGCGTAGTCCTAAAAAAGAGTCGAAAGAGAATGGCCCTGAATGAGAGTCCAAAAAGAAGAGACCCAAAACGGATCCTGATGAGAATGGCCTTGAGCAGGAGTCTGAGGAGGAGGCCAGCCCCCAAAAGGCAGCTGAAGACAGCAGCTCAGAACAAGGGTCTGAAGAGTGCTCAGAAAAGCAATTTGAAGATGACTCTGAAAAAGAGTTAAAAGAGAACGGCCTTGAGAAAGGTTTTGAGGAAGAGGGCTCTGAAAAGGAATTTAATGAAAACGTTTCTGAAGAAGAGTTAGAAGAAAATGACTCTGAAAAATCAGAATTCAAAGATGACAGCTCCAGGAAAGTGTTTGATGAAGAAGGCTCTGAGAAGGAATTTGACGAAGAGTCAGATGAGAAGGAAGAAACATATGAAAAAGTATTTGACGATGAGTCGGATGAAAAAGAGGACAAAGAAGATACATAAGAAAAGGGGCTGGTAGATGCAAATGAAAAGAACGAAGAAGATGATGCAGATGAAAAGGTGTTTGAAGATTCAGATGGAAAAGAAGATGAGGAAGATGTAGATGTAAAGGAAGATGAAGACGTAGATGAAAAGATGTTCAAAGATGAAGATTCCAACGAGAAGTTGTTTGATGACAATTCCAGTGACAAGTTGTTTGAAGATTCTGATGAGAGAGGGACTGCAGGTGGTTTAGGGAATGTTAAGGAGGAAGGGCCTCTGTCCACAGGCAGCAGCTTTGTCCTCAGTAGTGATGACGATGATGACAACGCTGTTTAATTCCTTAAACTTGCTTTGTAGGGCAATTCCTCCATCTCCATTTTGCCTCTGCTCCAGGGTAATTAATAGTAGTGTTACATGAACGTGTGCCTAGAGGTAGGATGCCATCAGATTAATGCAGTGAAGTGTTCATGGCTACCTGTACTTAACAATTTTAAATATATGTGAATTGGCTGTTCAATTCAAACTTCATAGCATAATACAAGTCAACTGGATCCTTGCCCTTTGTCAAATTTGTTAAGCGCATGCAGAATAATATTTTTTAAAGTATTCTGATTGAAGTTTGTGATATTCAAAAATAAAAAATAAGTTGTTAATATGAAAAAAAAAAGGAAGAAGTAGAGTAGGACCCAGCAGCAAACTCCTTTGCCCATAAACCTAATTCTCTGTACAACCAGAAGGAAAGTTGACTTTGCCATGTTGCCTCCACATGCTAAAAAGTTTATTTTGGTGGGAAGAGAAGTTGCAGATAGTTCCTTTTTGTCATTGTTAGGAAAACATGTGTTATAAAGTTAAAACATTTTTTAAATGTAAAGATTAACCATAAGTAGCATAGAAATAAAAGGTCACACTTTCAAATGAAAAAAAAAATGAAAGAGAAATAATATCAGTTTTGCAAAAATCTGTAATTTTAAGAGAAAGAAATTTTTTAAATGAATAGAAATAGAAAAAGTTAAATAAATCTAAGGATATCCATGTTACCACTATATAAATGAGGATGGATTAATTGTCTTTATTTAAAAGTATTAAGTAAATGAAGAAATTGGCATTTAATTTTTATATTGATGATCTGGCTGTTCTTTACCTTTCCCATTAAAAAACTGTTTTGCCTTTATATTTTTAACTTAGATTAAAATGCTATAAATCTGAATGAACTTTTTTTACTAATTCATAGCTCTTTAAAATCTCTGGAGACTAGATTGGGAGACAAGGTTGTGGAGTAGAAGGACACAAGCTCACCTCTTCTTGCAGAAACACCAAAATCAAAATTAAATGCTGAAAACCATCAACAAAAAACACTGGAGCCTACCAAAAAAAGGTACCATACATCCAAAGACAAGGAAGAAACCACAATGAGACTGTAAGAGGGGTGCAATCATGATAAAATCAAATTCCATACATGCCAGGTGGATGATCACAAACTGGAAAATAATTATACCACAGAAGTTCTCCCACAGGAGTAAAAGTTCTGAGCCACATGTCAGGCTCCCCAGCCTGGGGGTCTGGCAATTGGAGGAGGAACCCCCAGAGAATCTGGCTTTGAAGTCCAGCAGGGTTAGATCACAGGAATTCCACAGTACTGTGGGAAACAGAAACTCCACTCTTGGAGCGTCCACACAGGGTCTCATATGTACCAAAACCTAGGGATAAAAGCAGTGAACTCATAAGAGACAGGGCCAGACCTAACTGGTAGTACTGGAGGGTCTCCTGTGGAGGTGGGGGGGTGG
The DNA here is from genome assembly GCF_039906515.1 of Pseudorca crassidens. Lineage (NCBI taxonomy): Eukaryota > Metazoa > Chordata > Mammalia > Artiodactyla > Delphinidae > Pseudorca > Pseudorca crassidens. The sequence continues at coordinate 106,876,544 of NC_090298.1, forward strand.
CTGTGGTTAGCTGCAGGGACAAGGACACTGGCAGCAGTAATTCTGGGGAATATTCACTGGTGTGAGCCCTCTCGGAGGCCACCATTTTCTCAACAAGACCTAGCCCAACACAATAGCCTGTAGGCTCCAGTGTTGGGACACCTCAGGCCAAACAACCAAAAGGGCAAGAACACAGCCCCACCCATCAGCAGACAGGCTGCTTAAAGTGTTCCTGAGCACACAGCTGCCTGATAAACACACTCCATGACTTGGCCCTGCCCACCAGAGGGATAAGACCCAACTCCACCTACCAGTGGGCAGGAACCAGTCCCTCCCAAATGGAAGCCTGCACAAGCCTCTTAGACAGCCTCATCCACTAGGGGAAGACAAACTACAACCTTGCAGCCTGCATAACGGAAACCACAATCACAGAAAGCCAGACAAAATGAGACAGCAGAGGAATATATCCCAGATGAAGGAACAAGATAAAACTCCAGAAGAACAACTAAGTGAAGTGGAGATAGGCAATCTACTGGAAAAAGAATACAAAGTAATGATACTGAAGATGACCCAAGATCTCAGAAAAAGATAGAGGCACAGATAGAGAAAATACAAGAAATGTTTAACAAAGACCTAAAACAACTAAAGAACAAACAGATGAACAATACAATAACTGAAATGAAAACTGCACTAGAAGGAATCAAAAGCAGAGTAACTGAGGCAGAAGAACGGATAAGTGAGCTGGAAGACAGAATGGGGGAATTCACTCCACGGAACAGAATAAAGCAAAAAGAATGAAAAGAAATGGAGACAGTCTAAGAGATATCTGGGATAAACACACCAACAATTGCATGATAGGGGTCCCAGAAGGAGAAGAGTGGGAGGAAGGACGTGAGAAAATATTTGAAGAGATAATAACTGAAAACTTCCTTAACATGGGAAAGGAAACAGTCACCCAAGTCCAGAGAGAGTCCCAGGCAGAATAAACCCAAGGAGGAACACACTGAAACACATAGTAATCGAACTGACAAAAAATAAAGATAAAGAAAAAGTATTGAAAGCAATAAGGGAAAAGCAAAAATAACATACAAGGAACTCCCATAAGGTTATTGGCTAATTTCTCAGCAGAAACTTTGCACGCCAGAAGGGAACAGCACAATATAAAGTGATGAAGGGGTAGAATCTACAGCCAAGAATACTCTACCCAGCAAGGCTCTCATTCAGATTTGACAGAGAAATCAAAAGCTTGACAGACAAGCAAAAGCTAACAGAATTCAGCACCACCAGACCAGTTTTGCAACAAATACTAAAGGAAATTCTCTATGTGAAAAAGAAAAGGCCACAACTAGAAACAAGAAAATTATGAATAGAAAAGCTCACTGGTAAAGCCAACTACACAATAAAGGTAGGAAATCATTCACACACAAATATATCAAAACAAGCAATTGTGAGATGAGGAAAGCACAACACAGGATATTGGAAATGCACTTGAAATTAAAAGACCAGCAACTGAAAACAATCTTGTTTATATATAGATGGCCACATCAAAACGTCATGGTAACTGCAAACCGAAAATCTGTAATGGATGCACACACACAAAATAAAAGGGAATCCAAACACAACACTAAAGTTAGTCATCAGATCACAAGAGAAGAGAACAAAAGAGGAAGGGAAGAAAAAAGACCTATAAAAACACATCCAAAACAATTAACAAAATGGCAATAAGAACATACATATCGATAATTACCTTAAATACACATGGATTAAATGCTCCAACCAAGAGACGTAGACTGGCTGAATGGATACAAAATATAAGACCTGTCTTATTTTGTACACTGTCTACAAGAGACCCACTTTAGATCTAGGGACACATACAAACTGAAAGTGAGGGGATGGAGAAAGGTCTTCCATGCAAATGGAAACCAAAAGAAAGCTGGAATAGCAATACTCATATCAGACAAAATAGATTTGAAAATAAAGACTGTTACAAGAGACAAAGAAGGAAATTACATAATGATCAAGGGATCAATCCAAGAAGAAGATATAACAATTGTTAATATATAGGCACCCAACATAAGAGTGCCTCAATACATAAGGCAGATACTAACAGCCATAAAAGGACAAAGTGACAGTAACACAATAATAGTGGGGGAGTATTAACACCCCAGTTAAATCAGTGGACATCTCATCCAGGCAGAAAATCAATAAGGAAACACAGGCCTTAAATGACACTTTAGACCAAATGGAATTAATTGATATTTAAAGAGCATTCCATCCAAAAGCAGAATACATATTCTGCTCAAGTGCATATGGAACATTATCCAGGATATATCAAGTGCTGGTCCACAAAGCAAGCCTCAGTAAATTTAAGAAAATTGAAATCATATCAAGCATCTTTTCCTACCATAACACTATGAGATTAGAAATCAACTACAAGAAAAAAAAAAACTGTAAAAAACACAAACACGTGGAGGCTAAACAATATGCTACTAAACAACCAATGGATCACTGAAAAAATCAAAGAGGAAATCAGAAAATACCTAGAGACAGATGAAAATGAAGGCACAATGATCAAAAACCTATGAGATGCAGCAAATCAGTTCTAAGAGGGAAGTTTATAGCAATATAGTCTTACCTCAGGAAACAAGAAAAATCTCAAATAAACAACCTAACCTTACACCTAAAGCAAATAGAGAAAGAAGAACAAACAAAAGCCATAGCTAGTAGAAGGAAAGAAATCATAAAGATCAGAGCAGAAATAAATGAAATAGAGATGAAGAAAATAATAGAAAAGAAAAATGAAACTAAAAGCTTGTTCTTTGAAAAGATAAACAAAATTGATAATCCTTTAGCCAGACTCATCAAGAGGATTATAAGAGACTACTACAAGCAACTATATGCCAATAAAATGGACAACCTAGAAGAAATGGACAAATTCTTAGAAAGGTACAATCTTCCAAGATTGAACCATGTAGAAATAGAAAATGTGAACAGGCCAATCACAAGTACTGAAATTGAAACTGTGATTAAAAAACTTGCAACAAAAAAAAGTCCAGGACCAGATGGCTTCACAGGCAAATTCTATCAAACAATCAGAGAAGAGTCAACACATAGACTTCTGAAACTATTCCAAAAAATTGCAGAGGAGCACTCTCAAACTCGTTCTATGAGGCCACCATCACCCTGATACCAAAACCAGAAAAAGATATCACAAAAAATGAAAATTATAGACCAATATCACTGATGAACATAGATACAGAAACTCTGAACAAAATACTAGCAAACAGAATCCAACAACATATTAAAAGGATCATACACCATGATCAAGTGGGATGTATCCCAGGAATGCAAGGATTCTTTAATATACACAAATCAATCAATGTGATACACCATATTAACAAACTGAAGAATAAAAACCATATGATCATCTCAATAAATGCAGAAAAAGCTTTTGACAAAATTCAACACCCATTTATGGTAAAAACTCTCCTGAAAGTGGGCATAGAGGGAACCTACCTCAACATAATAAAGGCCACATACGACAAGCCCACAGCAAACATCATACTCAGTGGTGAAAAACTGAAAGCATTTCCACTAAGATCAGGAACAAGACAAGGATGTCCACTCTCGCCGCTCTTATTCAACATAGTTTTGGAAGTCCTAGCCACGGCAATCAGAGAAGGAAAAGAAATAAAAGGAATCCAAATCAGAAAAGAAGAAGTAAAACTGTCATTGTTTGCAGATGACCTGATACTATACATAGAAAATCCTAAAGATGCTACCAGAAAAGTAATAGAGCTCATGAATGAATACAGTAAAGTTGCAGGATACAAAATAAATACACAGAAATCTGTTGCATTTCTATACACTAACAACAAAAGATCAGAAAGAGAAATTAAAGAAACAATCCCATTTATTATCACATCAAAAAAATAAAATACCTAGGAATAAACCTACCTAAGGAGGCAAAAGACCTGTACTCTGAAAACTGTAAGATGCTGATGAAAGAAATAGAAGATGACACAAACAGATGGAAAGAAATACCATGTTCTTGGATTGGAAGAATCAATATTATGAAAGTGACTATACTACCCAAAGCAATCTACAGATGCAATGCAATCCCTATCAAATTACCAATGGCATTTTTCACAGAACTAGAACAACAACAACAACATAAAATCTTAAAACCTGTATGGCAACACAAAAGACCCCAAATAGCCAAAGCAATCTTGAGAAAGAAAAACAGCTGGAGGAATCAGGCTCCCTGACTTCAGACTATACTACAAAGCTACCATCATCAAAATAGTATGGTACTGGCACAAAAACAGATATACAGCTCAATGGAACAGGATAGAAAGCCCAAAAATAAACCCACGCACCTATGGTCAATTAATCTACAACAAAGGAGGCAAGACTATAAAATGGAGAAAAGACAGTCTCTTCAATAAATGGTGCTGGAAAAACTGGACAGCTACATATTAAAAAATTAGAACATTCTTTAACACCATACACAAAAAATAAACACAAAGTAGATTAAAGACCTAAATGTAAGACTGAACACTCTAAAACTCTTAGAGGAAAACATAGGAATAACACTCTGACATAAATCACAGCAAGATCTTTTTTGATCCACCTCCTAGGGTAATGGAAATAAAAACAAAAATATACAAATGGGACCTAATTAAACTCAAAATCTTTTGCACAGCAAAGGAAACCATAAACAAAACGAAAATACAACCCACAGAATGGGAGGAAATATTTGCAAACAATCCGACCAACAAGGAAATAATCTCCAAAATTTACAAATAACTCATGTGGCTCAATATCACAAAAAAAACTTTGCAGAAGATCTAAATAGACTTTTCTCCAAAGATGACATACAGATGGCCAAGAGGCACATGAAAAGATGCTCAACATCCCTAATTGTTAGAGAAATGCAAACCAAAATGACAATGAGATACTCCAATAAAGATGTTTAAAAAAATAAATAAGACAATGAGATATCACCTCACACCAGTCAGAATGACCATCATCAAAAAGTATGCAAACAGGGCTTCCCTGGTGGCGCAGTGGTTGGGAGTCCACCTGCCGATGCTGGGTACATGGGTTCGTGCCCCAGTTCGGGAGGATCCCACATGCTGCGGAGTGGCTGGGCCCGTGAGCCATGGCCTCTGAGCCTGCGCGTCCGGAGCCTGTGCTCTGCGACAGGAGAGGCCACGGCAGTGAGAGGCCTGCATACCGCAAAAAAAAAAAAAAAAAGTCTGCAAACAATAAATGCTGGAGAGGGTGTGGAGAAAGGGACCCCTCCTACACTGTTGGTGGGAATGTAAAGTGATACAGCCACTATGGAGAACAGTATGGGGGTTCCTTAAGAAACTAAAATAGAGCTACCATATGATCCAGCAATCCCACTCCTGGGTATATATCCAGAGAAAACCATTGTTCAAAAGTATACACGCACCCCAATGTTCATTGCAGCGTTTTTTACAATAGCCAAGACATGGAAGCAACCTAAATGTCCATCAACAGATGAATCAATAAAGAAGATGTGGTACTTATATACAACGGAATATTAGCCATTAAGAAGAATGAAATAGTGCCATTTGCAGCAACATGGATGAACCTGGAGATTATCATACTAAGTTAAGTATATCAGACAGAGAAAGACAAATATCATATGATACCATTTATATGCGGAATCTAAAAAGAAAAGATACAAATTGAACTTATTTACAAAACAGAAACAGACTCACAAATTTAGACAACAAATTTATGGTTATGGGAGGGGAGATTGGGCATTTTGGGTTGACTTTTACACACTGCTATGTTTAAAATAGATAACCAGCAGGGACCTACTGTACAGCACAGGTTTGAGGGTTTGAGGGTTATTTTTGAAAGCAATCTTGGCAATAGACATAAAATTTTTTCAGTATACCAGAAGCCCAGCAAACCTCAAACTGGAAAAATACAAAGAAAACCATACCTAGGCACATTATGATCACACTGCTGGAAACTACAGATAAAGAGAAATTCTTGACAGTAGTTAGAGGATAAAACAGCATGTTACATTAAAAATAATAATAAAGGACTTCGCTGGTGGCACAGTGGTTAAGAATTCTCCTGCCAATGCAGGGGACATGGGTTTGATCCCTGGTCTGGGAAGATCCCACATGTCATGGAGCAACGAAACCCGTGCACCACAGCTACTGAGACTGCACTCTAGAGCCTGTGAGCCACAACTACTGAGCCCATGTGCCACAACTACTAAAGCCCACGCACCTAGAGCCCGTACTCCACAACAAGAGAAGTCACTGAAATGAGCAGTCACCACAATGAGAAGCTTGTGCACCACAACGAAGAGTAGCCCCCTCTCTCTGCACCTAGAGAAAGCCCACGCGCAACAGCGAAGACTCAACACAGCCAAAACTAAAGAAATAAAAATTAAAAAAAAAAATAGAATAAACCACCAGTTTGAATTATGACTGACTTCTCATTGAAACTATGAAAGACAGAAGAAAATGGAATAATATTTTTAAAATGATAAATAACTGAAGCCAGAATTCTATATGCTGGAAATGTATTCTTTAAGGATGAAAATGAAATAAAAGAAGTGTCAGATAAAAAAATTTATAGCCAGGAATCATGTATTAGAAGAAATACGACGGTAGCTTCTATAGACCAAGGAAAAATAAGAGCAAGTAGAAACTCCTGTCCTCAGGAAGGAATGAAGAATATTGAAAATGGTTAATATGTGGGTAAATATAAAAGGTTATGTTATTTCTTTGTTTAAAAAATATTATTTCTTTGTTTAAAGCGTAATTTGTAATACTGTTTTGGAGGCTTATACTCTGTGCAGATGTAATGCAAATAATAATTATAGCATAGAGAATGTGAAATTCAATGGAAAAATTATAGATGTCTATGAAGCACTGGGGAAAGAAATCTTAAGATTCATTACAAATTAGGAAACTGTAACTTAAAATAAGGATGAGATACTTTTTACCAATGAGATTTGAACAATTAAGAAGATTGGATCTGTCTAGCTCTGGCAACATACTAAAAATAGAAGTCTTATAGGCGTTGTTGGTGGACCTATAAGTGGGTTCAACTTTCTGGAGGATAGTACCTATCAGAATATAAAATGCATGTAACTTTGACCCAACAATTCTACTTCTAGGAATAAAAAAATATTGATAGTGAGCCAGTATTTATGTCAGATTATATTCAGTTCAGGGCAACATTATTAATTGAAGAATTGAAGACAACCTAAAATATAGAAAAGTAAAATAAATATTGGTAGAATCCATATTTTGTGTTGCTCTGCAATGATTACAAAGAGTGACTGAAAAGTCAGCATGTGCTGACATGGAATAATTTCCATGTTATATCAGTAAGAATGGAGGTTATTTATTTAAAGGGTATTTATCATTCGTTAAAAATACATTGAGAAGTAAAATATTTACAAGGACAGTTTCAAATAGTTTAATTAATTAAGTATAGAATTGGATGGGGAATGGGTGGGTTTTTACTCTTTACCCTCTGTGTCATTTGAAGTGAAAACTGCCATACACTGCTTATGTATGCTTTTAAGACAATTTTAAAGTTAAGTGTCTTGGCATCTTTAAGGAAAGCATAAGACAGATAGCAGAGAATTGAATTAGGTGTTATTACAGGGGGGAATTTAAGATACTCAACCTTTCTCAGTAGAAATAATTTTTAGGTTGTCATTTTCTCTCTCAATAAAATTCACTTCTCTGTAGATTGTACCACTTCTTGACATATTTAAGATGAATTAAGACAGTTCAAGAGAAGAGGAAAAGCATCTGATATTTTTTATAAACTTCATACATGAGTGTTATCTTCTTGAGGAAGAACACTGGCTGTTAATTCTGTCTACATATCAGTAAATTTGTAAGTAAAATTTTTAATGTGTAACAAAAATCAAGTTTGAACCACATTCTTGATGATCTTTCATAGTTTGTTACATCTGCATTTTTACTAGTGAAAGGATTTATTATCGAGACTGTGGTTTTCAGACCAGAAAGCTCTGAGCAATGTCTTCACCAAATTAAAAGTCAAAGTTAAAGTGCAGTACTAAAACTGTCTGTGGAGTTTACTAACCTCTTGCAGTGCTTTCATTGTCTTTTCCTTAGTCAGAATTTTGGTCTCTTGATTTAATCTGACATTTAGTCTATGTAAACTATTTGACTCACATCCTTCTGGAGACAGGGGCATAGCTGTACGATTACCATACAGCTGTGTACTCTGTCACATTTCAACAGTGAGGTGAGAGAGTGAAAGTATGATTGCGTTTCTCAGTCAACACAACCTGACCTTGTGAAGAGTGATGCTTCCTCCTCTTCATCAGACTACTGCAGGAAGCTCTTATTGCCACAGTCCCCAGCCTCCAACAAGAGACATGGTTCTCAAGGCCAGAGTGAGTAACAATCATTTTTACATCTTTTAATATGCAGATTCTCAGGTGCTACCCAACTCTACTGAATCAGAAACTCTGTTGGATATAGGTCCTGGGAACTTGCATTTTAACAACTCCCCTAAGATTCTGAGCTCTGGCTATGTATTGTGTTCCATTTCTTTATTCTCATTCTCTAGCTCTCCCTGCTGCCCAGAGTTTCCTCTAGGCCCTCTTAGAACCCAGATCTGTGCATACCAAATCCCCTGTAAACGCTCAGTGTCTTATCAAACCCATCCATCCAACTATTTGCCTTATTGGAAATGTAGCTTTCCCTGGAGGGTACCATTTTCCCTTTGGTCCACTAAAGTGGAGGTTGTAAATACTCATATACCCCAAATGTTGTGGTCCAGAGGTTATGCTCTGTGTACCTCATGGTCCCTTCTGGACTATTATGATTCCTGGTCCTGTGAGGACCCTGAAATCTTGCTATAACATCCTCATGTTTTGGTACAGCCACCTCATCCTCTGAAAACTTCATCAAAGGGCTCACAGCCTTCTTCTCTCTCTAATTCGTGTCATCAGTCAATCCCAATCTTCATTAAACCAATTTGTTTCTCATGTTTTCTTCACCATATAATACTTCCTCATGCTTTCCCAATCTTCCATTCCTCATCCACACCACTCCATTCAGCTGATAGCTCCCCTCACACTTAATTGAGAATACATAAGTCACCATATGGGAACACCATCATTTTCATAGCATTCAAAAAATGTAAGTCTATATGCCAATTACTTTCATTTTTCTAGCCATGAAATGAATGTTCCTTTTACTATCAAAAGCCATTCTTATTATATATGTTCTGGAACTCATCTTCTCTGCCCCACTTAAGAATTCTTCCTGATTATCTCCCTTTCTCCTCTGAATTTAACCTCTCCTCTCTATTTGATTATTTTCCTCAGTGTATAAGTATATTCTGTTATTTTCCATATTTAAAAAGACTTCCCTTTTCTAGAACTAGACAAGGTGATTTTAAAGTATGTGTGGAAAAATATCTAAGATAATTTTGAAAAAAGAAGAGCCATGAGGGCTAATGAGTCATATCTCATATTAAAACATATTATAAGGGCTTCCCTGGTGGCGCAGTGGTTAAGAATCTGCCTACCAATGCAGGGGACATGGGTTCAATCCCTTGTCCAGGAAGATCCCACATGCCATGGAGCAACTAAGCCCATGTGCCACAATTACTGAGCCTGTGCTCTAGAGCCCGTGAGCCACAACTACTGAAGCCAGTGAGCCACACCTACTGAAGCCAATGAGCCACAACTACTGAAGCCCACACACCTAGAGCCCGTGCTCCACAACGAGAGAAGCCACCACAATGAGAAGCCCTCGTGCAGCAACAAAGACCCAATGCAGCCAAAAATAAATAAATTAATTTTAAAAATAAATAAATAAAAGATATTATAAACTCTCAGCAATTAAAGCAGTGTGTCCCTGGTTCATGAATAGACAGGTAGGCCAATGGAAAATGATCAAAAGTTTGAAACAAAGACAAGAATTTAGTACACAGTATGACAGCAATAGGACAAAGATGAAATTTTAAATAAATCTTCTTGAAACAACAAGATTGCCATCTGGAAAAGATAAATTCATACCACACACTGTATATGAGGATAACCTCTAAGCACTTAAAATATTTAAATGTGAAACACTGAAAGAAAATATGGGACCAATTCCTTTATAACACTGGAGAGGCAAAGGCCTTTCCAACTATAACTCAAAATTTGCAAATCAAAATGGAAAGATAAAGATATTTGACTATATAAAAGGAAGGACAGGAAAGAGAAGAGACTGAAAGGGGTGGGAGAGAGTGGGGAGGAAACATGAAAGAGAGAGAAGAAGAGAAGGAGGAGAAAGAGGAGGCGGAGAAAGAAAGAAAAAAAAAAGAAAACGAGAAATTTCTGCTTGGGAAAAAAACACCACAAAATCAAATGACAAATGAAAAACTGGGGGAATATCTGCAACTTGTATCACAGATACGAGATAATCTCTTAAATAAAGATCTCTTAGAAAAGATAAGTAACACAGTAAAAAAACCAAAAAACAAAAACAAAGGTTATGAACATAAGCAGTTCAGAGAAAATAAGTGTGTAAAAAATGTTCAACCTTATTCATAATAAGGGAAACATGTACTGGAAATACACTTTGCTTCTATTTTTCACTTATCACATTGGCAAAATTCAAAAGTTTCACAACAGTTGGCAAGGGAATAAGGAAGCAGGCCCTCATATATTGCCAATGCAAGTGTAAAGTTATATAACCCCATAGAAATCAGTTTAGCAATATCTGTTAACATTTTAAAACATGTATCTTTGGTCTGGTGATCTCATTTCTGGGAATTTATTCAAACAGATGCACCTGGCTGTATGCAGAAAGAAATATTTACACGGTCATTGACTTGGGCATTGTCTGTAGTAACACGGTACTGGGAACAATCCAAGAGTGCATGTCCCCACCAGGCTAGAGCTCAGTGGGTGGTCTGAGTTACAGATAAAATTTTGGAATTGCCACATAAATGTAAATGTTAAGGAGCTCAAGGACACCTTCTAGTAGCAGAATGAAAGATGACCCAAGACCAAGCCCAGAGAGCCTAGGACCAACGTATAAGGAGAACCAACAGTTAGAGCTCAGATGGAAGTGGAAACACCAGAGTGATCAGAGAAGTAAGAGGTGAGTGAGTGCTACAGTGTCACAGACCAAACAAGGTAATAGTCAATAGTGTAGAATGATACAGATTGATCTAGAAAGACAGGGCTAGAAAGAAAACTGTTACATGGGTTTGGCAAAATACGTATCATTAATGACTTCAGCAAGAGTACTGGTGGGGGGGGCAATAAGACGGGTTCAAATAGGTTGAAGAGTGAATGGTAGGTGAGAAAGTGGAGATAATTTTATGAAATTTTGCATTAAATGGGGACAGAGAAATAAAGAGCTTGAAGTGTATGTGGCGTCAAGAGAGAATTTAAATATTTTATTTGTATTTTCTTTTAAATAGACCATCTGGATTTAAAGAAAACAATACATAAAACAAGATGAAAAGATACATTGATAAGTCTTGATTCCATCCTGACTTGTCTCCTGCCCTTAGTAGAGAACCATTTTTATTCATTTCTTGGGAAAACTTTCAGTGTGTCTTTATGAAGATATAATAAGTATAAATACATGTTCTTATTTCTGTGCCCATTTCAAGCATATAAAATACTATTCTGTACCTCAAGTTTTCCACTTAATAATGTATATGGGAGATCTTTCCAAATTAGTATACAAAGAGCTTTCTCACTTTTTACAGTAGTTTTTGATGCCTATATCATACTTTATTTAAGCAGCCCCAATGCCCCCCTCCTCCCCAAGTATCCTTAGCACACTCTCAAAAACTTAAGACCCAATGTCAAGAGAAATGATAGATGGAAGAGAAGCCAAAATTGCCTGAAATTAAGTGCTGCAATCTTGCCTTTTCAAATGGAAATTAGATTAATTCTGGCTTGAACTTAAATTCCCTAACTTTTAATTCTTGACAGAATTACAAAGAAGCCTCTCTACCGATAGATACTCAGAGGACTGTTCATTGACTGTGCTTCTTGGGGTCTTCTAGGATGATTCACAATTGACGGCTATTTTACTTCTTTCTAGTTGTTTGTGAATTACGTCTGGAATAGGAAGAGTAGCCAAGCAATTACTATGGCTTCAATGTGCACGATGAATGAGAACAAGGAATGCGTTATCAGTAATGGGTGGGTCAAAGATAAACTTGTGCTGACCCCCAGCTGCCAGATGTGGGAATGGAAATAGGTAACGCATTTGCTATCCTTTTATATTGTGGCTCTTTGTGCTATTTCTTGAATGTACTATTATCTCTAACTGGACATCTGGGACCCAAAAATACCATTTTCTATAGATATATGCTTTATAACTTGTCAATAACTTAATGGAAAATTAAAGCAATTCTCCATATATTAAGAGCTGCAGTATTGAGACCAGATATTATATTCTCATGAAGACAAGCTAAAAATATTGAAGATGATACATGAAAGCTTATGCCAAAAAGGCAATAACATAATGAATAAATTTCTGTCAGACTGAGGTAAGTAAACAAAAAGGCGATTCTTTTTTGATGGTGCCAAGAAAACCAGTAAGGGAGAAATATGAACTAATTGGTTTATATCAAAGCTAATGATCAAACCTATGCCTGTAAATCCTGTGTCAGTCAAATATTTTGGTGATTGGTAAGCAAGCCAAACTATTAAGCTTAAAGAGGAAGTCTATGAATGGTCAGTTGTCTTTGATCTGCATCAAAACACCTGATTTAACTATTTAATTACCTTCATAAACTATTTAAATCCAAAAAGAGAACGTTATTTGAAGCTATTATGATCTAATTTTGTGCTGTATGAAAACATGAAAGTTGTTTAGATCAAACGGAGTTTTGTAGTAAAATGAATCAGTTTTTTACAGGACATGTGGGAAAGTTCTCTATATGAGAAGAGCAAAGCAATAATACAGATTTCTCATATGCTTTCCTTAGATGTTATTTATTGACACTGGACTAAAAAAAGACAATATGTAGGCAATAACCTATAGACAACCCCAGTCTTACCATGAAAAAGAAATCAGACAAATCCCAGTTAAGAACATTCTACAAAATACCTGTCTTGTATTCTTTAAAGCTATCAAGTTCAGTAAAAACAAGGAGTTTAATTAAATAGCAATTAAATGAATGAATAGTATATAGTATATTTATTTACTTTTATTTAGCAAACCCCCAAGGAGAGAGAATGTGCTTGATGGGGAAGGTTTGCAGGAGGGGCATGAGAAGGAAAGATTTGGATATAAGAAATTTAGAAAAAGCCTGCTTGAAGCTGCATGCTTAGGGAATAGGTCCCTAGAGTGTAACTGTAAAGATGCAGGAGTGGGGGTCTCTAGTAGAAAAAATAAGTCCATAAATGACCAATATGTTTAATTTCCTAAACCTATCTGAAACGCTGATTATAGTGATGGTGATGATAATGATGATGATGATTTTCTCCTTCCATTTGTAAGATTTGTGTAATGATTTCATGGGCTAGAAGTGGTTGGTCTTGCTATTGCCTTTACCAGTGACTTGTTAAGAATAGAAATGAGCCTCATATTCTAATTAATGAGACACCAGGGCAGATTTTCTGAGAAAGTTCTTCCTTACTTTTTTTCTTTTTTTTCTTTTTTTTTTTGTGGTACGCGGGCCTCTCACTGTTGTGGCCTCCCCCGTTGCAGAGCACAGGCTCCGGACGCGCAGGCTCAGCGGCCATGGCTCACGGGCCCAGCCGCTCCGCGGCATGTGGGATCCTCCCGGACGGGGCACGAACCCGTGTCCCCTGCATCGGCAGGCGGACTTCTCAACCACTGCACCACCAGGGAAGCCCCCTTCCTTACTTTTAATGGACAGCAGTGGAAAGCCAGACTTTCCAGCCAGATGTGAATGAGGACGCAGGTTGCCATAATTGTTGATGGCAGTTCTGTTACAATCATAAGGGGAATCAAGCTAAAAAAAAAAAAAAACCCAAAAAAACAAACAAAAAAAAACCCTGACACATACATACGGAAGCGCAGAGTTGACAACTGCAGAGAAATGGAGCAAAGGCCCTAATTGGACCACTCTACAATTTGTTCTTCATCTGGACTTTTATTTATGGGAGGCAATAAAGTCCCTTTAGTTAGCTGTCATTGAAAATATCCTGAGAGGGGCTTCCCTGGTGGTGCAGTGGTTAAGAAGCTGCCTGCTAATGCAGGGGACACGGGTTTGAGCCCTGATCTGGGAAGATCCCGCATGCCGCCGAGCAACTAAGCCCGTGCGCCACAACTACTGAGCCTGTGTTCTAGAGCCTACATGCCACAACTACTGAGCCCATGTGCCTGGAGCCTGTGCTCCGTGGAAAGAAGCCACCGCAATGAGAAAGCCCGCACACAGCAATGAAGACCCAATGCAACCAAAAATAAATAAATAAAATAAATGAATTTTTTTAAAAAAGCATCCTGAGAACCCTTCTATACTGCTGGTGGGAATGTAAATTGGTGCAGCCACTATGGAGAACAGTATGGAGGATCCTTAAGAAAATAAAAATAGACCTACCATATGATCCTGCAATCCCGCTCCTGGGCATGTACCTGGAGAAAAATATGGTCCGAAAGGATACATGCACCCCAATGTTCATTGGAGGGCTGTTTACAATAGCTGAGACATGGAAGCAACCTAAATGTCCATCAGCAGAAGAATGGATAAAGAAGATATGGTATGATAAAGAAGATATACAATGGAATATTCCTCAGCCATTAAAAAGAATGAAATAGGGGCTTCCCTGGTGGTGCAGTGGTTGAGAGTCCGCCTGCTGATGCAGGGGACACGGGTTCGTGCCCCGGCCCAGGAAGATCCCACATGCCATGGAGTGGCTGGGCCCGTGAGCCATGTCCGTTGAGCCTGCGCATCCGGAGCCTGTGCTCCACAACGGGAGAGGCCACAACAGTGAGAGGCCCACATACCGCAAAAAAAAGAATGAAATAATGCCATTTGCAGCAACATGGATGGACCTAGAGATTGTCATACTGAGTGAAGTAAGTCAGACAGAGAAACAGAAATATTGTATGATATCACTTGTATGCAGAATCTAAAAACATGATACAAATAAACTTATTTACAAAACAGAAACAGACTCACAGACTTAGAGAACAAACTTATGATTACCAGGGTGGGAAGGGTGTGGGGAGGGATAGTTAGGCAGTTTGGGATCGACTTGTTCACACTGCTATGTTTAAAATGGATAACCAACAAGGACCTACTGTATAGCACAGGGAACTCCGCTCAATATTCTATAACAACCTAATGGGGAAAAGAATTTGAAAAAGAATAGATACATGTATACGTATAACTGAATCACTTTGTGGTACACCTGAAACTAACACCACATTATTAATCAACTATGCTCCAATATAAAATAAAAAGTTAAAAAAAGAAAATATCCTGAGGTGCTCACTATCTATCAATACTAGGAAACACATCAGGGACTTTCAGGAGAGCAGCTAAGTCAGGTTCACATGTAAGTCAAGCAGAAAGTCTGACAGTATTAGCAGCAGTAATAAACCATAACCAGAAGGAAAAAAGGGGAATGAAATTAGAAGTGGCCGTTATTGTGCAAAAATCACTTATAAGAACATATTTTGCCACATAGTACCTTGCATAAATGGTACTTTCAAAGATGGATGAAATAAACTTTCAAATGCCAAAATAGATAACCTGAGTAAAGATATCGGTATACTGCTTTGCTGCTCCCTGGTATCAGTAGCTGGCACCCTAGTTTCTGAGTGCCCAGTAACGGCTGGGGTTGGCCTGTGTGGCCCAGGCAAGCATACCTAGGTTGCCAGTTTCAGACTGTTCCCTTTATGGAATTGTAGCTTTACATTCTCCATAGAACTAAGCAGATTGTGTACTTATACCAGGAGACTATAATGCTTTCATGGGCTGGTGTCTGAATTCTTTTCCCATTCCTGTGTAAAATAAAATTTACATTGTCATTTGAAAAATACAATCATCTAGCAAGAACACAAGTATTACTTTAGTAACAATACAAAAATATACATTTAAGAAAAAGAGAGAAAGAGAACTCCATCCCATAATATTTGGTAGCATCTGAGATTTAGGATTGAATGTCTTCATTCAATAAGAAGGGGAAAGGATGTTGAGGATGAGATCTCTGTATTTTATTTTTCAATTTTTCCTGAGTTAAATTTTGTTATCACCATGTGACCAGAAGACAACAGGCTATAAAAATGAGTGAATTTTCTGCCCCAGCACAATTCCATTTCTCATAGCATTTAAAAAACTTAAATTTTAACTTATTTCAAGAAAAATTACAATTAGTAAAATTATACACACATTTAAAAACTAACTAATTAACTAGCACTTTTCTCTCTCTTCCCTGAACAGATAAAATTCTTTCCTAGCCTGGATTTAACTCTAATCCCATTCCCTTTCAAGTAGAGCCATTTACACTTCACAACTCTTCTAATATCAATAATTCCACATAATTGAAGAGCTTCCTCTCCAAACATCCACTCTCATAGTTGTCCTTTTCCTAGTCTATATGAGTTTGAGACTAAGACTGCACTATGAATCCACCTCTTCGTTATCCAAGAACCACCCTTTCACCCCTCTCCCTTCCCTCCTCACCACCCTCTTAAAGAGCTAGGGCAAGAGGCACCTGTTCCATCAAAGTGGGCCTATTAATTATAGCAGAACACAGAACAAAGAAGTCAGAACTTAGCTTCTGTGCTTCAGAATTGCAAGCTGCAAATTCAGTCAGAGCCACTGTTTCTTGTCTCTGGAGATAATATTCGAGTTTGCTAGACTGGAAAGGGGATGGGCAGTTACAAAAGGGTTGGATATTGGTGTGATTCCCAGAGAATGGACTCTGTGCCTTGGCTGATGTCTGAGGCCAAGTACCAGGGAAGTGAAGAACAATAGAAACCCTAATTAGAACAGTGGGGCATCTGAACCCCAGTTCAAGTAAAGCCCCTGGAGGCAGCAAGACATCAAGGGCCCCTTTATCCAAACTGGTGTGGTGTGGGTAGGAATTACCTGTTGCACGTTTAGGCAAAAATGGTCTGAGATAGCATGGGAGAATTTCTTCTTGTGCCAGCATGGCTTGGGAGCACAGCAAAGTATTTTCCCAAGCTTTTAAGAGGGGCATGATAGTAATGAAAGAATTGGAATAAAAAGCTATAAAGTTGGGGAGAAGGACAACTCAGCTGCCACTGATGTGCCACAGGTCTGATCTGCAGATCAGATGGGCTAATGGAATTATGGACAACTCAGCAGGTGAAGTGAAGTGCAGTGATCAAAAGTTAACCAGAACTAGTTTCACTTCCTGTGCACCTGAGTTTGTGACCTGATTCACCAGTCACTGCTCATGTTTTCCCATCTTCTTCTGTGTTTACTTTACTGAAGGAGAGGAATTAATTACTTCTTGGTCATAAAACTTTTAACACAAATAGCATCTGCTCACTTACGTATCAATTTGGAATTTTAAGAATATGTGTATATCTGAAATATAATAATAAAACAGAGATTTGAGTCTCTGGAAAAAGTTGAGACAATTTAGAGTGTCACCTACATAATCATTTGCTTAAAAATTATCTTTTATTTTAAAATATCTCCTTTACTACTCTTATTGCAGCATAAAATTGCAATATATTACAAGTTTAGTTAAAAATAATAGAATTAGGGCTTCCCTGGTGGCGCAGTGGTTGAGAGTCCGCCTGCCGATGCAGGGGACGCAGGTTCGTGCCCCGGTCCGGGAAGATCCCACATGCCGCGGAGCGGCTAGGCCCGTGAGCCACGGCCACTGAGCCTGCGCGTCTGGAGCCTGTGCTCCGCAAAGGGAGAGGCCACAACAGTGAGAGGCCCGCGTACTGCAAAAAAAAATAAAATAAAATAATAGAATTAAAATTCTATAAATGATTACAGTTCATGGTGAGAGATATTTGGGAGGAATATAAGCAAAACTAAAACAAAAAGGAAACAATTTTCAAACTTGATGATGTTTGAACATTTTGAAAAACAGATGGTTTAAAATCATAATGTTGCATTATGTAGATGATAATAAACATTGTAAAGTGCATTTTTGCTAATAAATCTTTATGATCAGTTGTAATAATTCAGAAAAATTGTTGCACAAAGATTTTATTGAGTTTAAAGTTTAAGTGTTTTCCTATAACAGTAATGTCATTTTTTTATCCAGGTTATATTAACCTAACTTTTTCTTTTTTTTTTAATGAAGACAGAGTAGCAGTACAAAGTGGAGAGTATCTCCATTGTCTAGCATAGTACTTGGCACATAGATGCTTTCAAAATGATCTTTTATGAATGAATGAATGTTATCCCCTTTTCTAAATATAGCACTATTAATGCAGCTTAAAATTGCATTATCTTAAAAAAACTCGTATTCATCATGGAGTCAGCCAAAAAAACTATAACAGTTTATTTTTGACAATATTTCTGTGAAGTCATGTCTTTCTCATTGCATGTTCATGGTGTTTTTTATGCATTAAGTGCAAGAGCTTTGATTGATTACATTGTACTTTTAAGATAAGCTGCCCACTACTTTGTTCTTTTTCTTTTTTAAAAAATAAATTTATTTATTTAAATAAATTTTTATTTATTTTATTTTATTTTTGGCTGCCTTGGGTCTTCGTTGCTGCATGTGGGCTTTTCTCTGGTTGCAGTGAGTGGGGGCTACTCTTCGTTGTGGTGTGCAGGCTTCTCATTGTGGTGGCTTCTCTTGTTGGGAGCACGGGCTCTAGGTGTGTAGGCTTCAGTAGTTGTGGCACATGGGCTCTAGAGCACAGGCTCAGTAGTTGTGGCTCACAGGGTTAGTTGCTCCGCGGCATGTGGTCTCTTCCTGGACCAGGGATTGAACCCATGTCTCCTGCATTGGCAGGCAGATTCTTAACCACTGTGCCACCAGGGAAGCCCCTACTTTGTTCTTTTTCTATATTTTCTCAATTGATCTCAAAATATAGCATCATTAGACCATGTTTCCATAGTGTACAGGTTTTACATTAGAGAATTGGAAGCAAAATTATTAACTTGTGGCTACCAGCATATAATTTTAGAAGTTTTTCACAATTCATTGGAGAGGCTGTTGTTAGAAGTAATAACTTCTACTAAGTACTGTTAGAACTTCTAACTTCTACCAAATGTTAGAAGTAAGTTTAAGATATTAGCTGAAATCCACAGTTATTATTCATTTTATTTGACTGGTCTTGAAAGTAAAGGTAATCAAACAAGAGCTAGTGCATGTTAGAAAGATGTAAATGAAATGAATCCTGGGGCGGAGAGAATAATGTCTCCCCCACATACACCCTAAGATTTCTATGTCCTAATTTCTACAACCTGTGAATATGCTACCTTAAGTACAAAAGGGACTTTACAGATACAATTTAGTTAAAGATATTGAGATGGGAGGTGTAGCCTAGCTTATCCGGGTGGGCCCAGTGTAATCACAGGAGGCCTTATAAAGGAAGAGAGGAAAACAGAGGAATCAGAATCAAAGCCAGAGGCAGGAAGATGAAAGCAAAGAGATTTGAAGATGCTAAACTATTGTCTTTGAGGATGGAGGCCCATGCCATAGACCAAAGAATGCTAGTGGTGTCTAGCAAGAATCTGAAAAGGCAAGAAAACAGGCTCTCCGAGAACCTCCAGAAGGAAGGAAGCCCTGCCGACACTCTGATTTTAGGACTTCGGACTTCCAGAGGTATAAGATAAATCTGTGTTGTTTTAGGCCACAAAGTTCATGGTATTTTGTCCCAACAGCTGAAACTAATATAGATGCTGAGTTCTAGGACAAAAGAGGATTGAGTTAAAAACAGAGACTGTCTGGTCAGTAGGCGCCTGCCTTCTGATGTTGAAATCTTCTCAGATGTAGCCCGTAGGATTGCGAGACTGCTCGTTCATCAGGAAGGGATCAACCTGAAGCACTGAGAGCCAGAGGTTCTGAATTTGGAAAACATAGATCCTGCAGGAGGTCTCTGTTTCCCCAACGAATTGGATGCACCGACCTGGGAAAAGGGGCCATAGCTTTCCTCAGTTTCTCAAAGTAAGTCTGGAACCCCCCCAAAAATTTAAGAAGCACTAAATTAGAACGGTGGTTTACTGTTTAATTTTATTAAGTAGTCTTTAAAATCGCCAATTATCATTAAAATTGCAGTCCTACGAGGATGTGAAATAACTGTCGCTTCAGTGACTGCCCACAAGTTCTTTCTGGCCTGCTGAGATGTCCGAGCTGTGCACGCTTAACACAGGATGCTCTCATTTACGCTATTTGTCTCCTACAGGCATTGTGTTGGTAACAATGGACTTTTGGATTTGTGATCAGGCAGCTTGATAGCCATTTAACTTAACATGTTCTAATTTAATTCTTCCAAGAGCATCCTGAGGGTCACAAAGAGTCTCCTGAAGCACGTGGCTAATCGGGAGTGATCTGGGATTTCAATGCACACCTGAATTTTCATTGACTCTAAGAAGCCATGTGGTGGGGGGAAAATGAATGGGGATTTCTCAAGTACCACACAAGGAAGAGGGTATTTTGTGCAGCTACCTAGAACTAGGCAGTGGTTCTCAGGTGTGGTTCTGGGGCAGCAGCAGCAGCCCCTGGGAACTTTAGAAATGCAATTATCTGGCTCTTCTCCAAACCTATTGAATCAAACTCTGAAGGCAGGCCCAGCAATGTGTTTTAACAACCCTCCAGGTGTTTACAGTGTGAACGTTGGCAAATCATTGAGCTAAAGCATAAAATCCCTTACCTGCTTATTGAATATTTTGCATTGATTTTTGTATTCAAGAAACAATATTCAAATTATAAGTTAGTTTTCCAGGGTGGGGAGGGAGATGGGGAAGGAAAAGAAGGAAGGCAATGCAAGTTAACAGGAGAAGAGGAGAAGTTAATTTGATCTTTCTTTTCTTTCTTCCCCCCTTTTCTCTCCTTAAAAAAAAAATGTTAATACAATCCTTTCCTGATCACTTGTGGTGGCAAATAATTACTTCTATCTAGGGCACTGGCTCTTAACCTAGGAGGCCCTGAGAAAGCTTCCAGGGGTTTATGAGCCTCTTAGGCATTTTTCCTGAGATTAGATTTTTACCATCAGGTCAATAGTTCAGCCTTAGCTAATTTCCTATCGTCTGAGCAGCTAAATTTATAATACCAAGCATAACAAGGTCAAATTAGATTAAAGCAAACTGCATTGGTTAGGAGTGGCTTAGGACAAACTCCAACAGGCATGGCCATCTGATTTAAATTTCTTGGCTCTCCTAACTTGGCATATTCACTCAACTCCAGCGTGACCTTTCTTAGTTTTAACATTCAGCTAGGCGTGCCTAAATCTAGGCTCTCCATATGACAAATGCTGAATAGAAAAGGAGGCTGGGACAACACTTGTAGACCAGGCAAACAAGGATGTGTGATCTCTATCTAAATAGCAAAGGCTAATATAAATAAAAGATTACTAGGTGCAGTGAGTTGTAGTGAAAGCTTCAAAACGCCTTTTCTGAGCTCTTATGTTATATCCTATCTTTTAGGCGTGTCCTCTTCTTTGATTTCTGCCGTCTCATATATTCGCTGTATCCTGACAACTGGCATTTTCTTTAGTTGACAGACTGGATGTCCTTGAAGTCTCAGGGTAGCCTAACTGATGAGAATGTAACCTTTGTGGAACATTAGCAACTCCCTTATATCCCATAATGGTCGTTCAACTTCAGTCTTGCATGCAAGATTTTTATGAAAATCTATTATTGGATTTGTTCGCCGTATAATTTATCTTATTTAGAGACTTCATTATGTGGATGACTATTACAAATTGTCATTCCTCATAATTATAACATTTATATTAAAATCAACTGAGTTTTCAGAGTGCAGCTTAATCAATGTATCTTGCTTGGTTTAGCGTCTGATCATGCATCATCTACCCAACTAATCTTCTACAAACATGTTCACATCTTCATCTTCATTAAGCAGTTTCGCCTATCCTCAGTTGTTAAAAATGTCCTCTCCTTTTTATGGCCAACCACTTTCTATTACTTCCGATCAAGACTCCTCTTTCTCACTTGATATTTTCTCCATCAGTTATGAACTTTTTCTCTTATATTTATCCTGTCTCTCCCTTGGGTCTTTCTCAGTCTCTAAGTTTATTCCTTCTGGAGGAAAAAAAACAAACAAACCCTCTGTCAATCTTGCACCTCTTTATAGCTACCATCCCGTCTCACTATAACTAAGATAAAGTCTTGAAAGTCTACTCTGACCTTGTTATTTCCAGTTACTTACTTCCTTTGCATCTTAACTCTGTGATATCTTATTTTTGATGCCAAAATTGCTCTATAAAAGTACTTAATCAACTTATTATTAAATCCAATATTTATTTATTATTTATTGGGTAACAGTAAACAAAATTTATTGTTAATTTTTTTCTTTAGATATATAGGGTTTATTTGACATCTTTGAGTGCTTATTTCTTCTTGAAACTCTCGAATCT
The DNA here is from genome assembly GCF_039906515.1 of Pseudorca crassidens. Taxonomy (NCBI): domain Eukaryota; kingdom Metazoa; phylum Chordata; class Mammalia; order Artiodactyla; family Delphinidae; genus Pseudorca; species Pseudorca crassidens. Next base: position 106,899,049 of record NC_090298.1, read on the forward strand.
CTTGGCTTCTAATACACTACTTTCTCTGTTTTTTTTTGTTTTTGTTTTTGTTTTTGCGGTACACGGGCCTCTCAACTGTTGTGGCCTCTCCCGTTGCGGAGCACAGGCTCCGGATGCGCAGGCTGAGCGGCCATGGCTCACGGGCCCAGCCGCTCCACGGCATGTGGGATCTTCCCGGACCGGGGCACGAACCCGTGTCCCCTGCATCGGCAGGCGGACTGTCAACCACTGCGCCACCAGTGAAGCCCTCTCTGGGTTTTCTATGTTATCTTAAAGTGCTTTGCTTCTCTTTCTCAACTCAGTTCTTAAATATGGATGCATATCAGTATTTCAACCTACTGCATTTCTGATAACAGTAAACGGCACCCACCCAATTACTCAAGTCAGAAACTTTTGTCTTTTTAGAGTCAGAAATTGCTCCTTTGGTTCTCAAATAATGAGATCTTAAAATATATCTCTTAAATGTCTCCCCGCATCGATTGCCCTTCCCCCATGCCCTTTTCAACCTTTCTAATTCATACTCATTATTCAACAGTCATCAGAGACTTTGTCTTAACCAGGAAATCTTCCCTACTCCATAAGCAGTTTCTGAACAAATCTGCATTAAGCAAAACTTGAAGTATTAAAGTAACTGAGTCCATCTCTTGCCAACTGACTGCACATTGCTTATTCACACTAAGAAAAGCAACTGAAAGCCTTTGAGTTATTTAAGACTAACTTCTATTTATTTAAGTTCTGGTAGCTGTCTCATCCAGCCTGTTAACTGGCCATGCAATCTGGCCTTGTTTTCATTATCAAGAATAACCAAGCATAAAGCTGTGAAACTGAGATGGGAGAAGGATTCATATGAGTCCACAGTTCAACATTATTTGCATACTAGGAGAACTGCCAGCTATTCTAGAACAGCTTCAAAGAGCCATAGTAGATCCTAGGAAAACTGAGAGAAAGTGGAATTTGTCTTCTGCACATATCTACCTTTATTTCTATCCTTTCTTTCAGCTTCATGGTATTTCTATCTCTCGTGTGTCTTCTAAGCTATAAATATTTGGAGTCTACTTTTCCATATCCCTAATATTATATCTATGTTCACTATGTTTTTCCTTAGAGTTAGCTAAGGTAAAGGAAATTGATGTTAAATGTGCTTGAATGAAACTTATGCCCATTTTAATATTGATAGAATTGGGTATGGGGCATTGCATACCATGAATCTGTTAAACCCTTGGCTTATAAATATTAAATATAATATTAATGATTGAATTCTGAGATTCTGACTTTCAATGGATCTTATGCTATTCTATTAAAACTCTTATTTTTAATAAGTTTAAGAAATGAAGAAACCATTTTAACTAGATTAGAAAGAGATGAAATGACATGTAAAAAAAACAAAAGGGGAATTATCTTTACTGATAGTAGCAAACTAGGTAATTAAAACCACTCTTCTCACTGAGAACAGCTAGAAAACTTGCATAAAATTTGTTGTAAAACATTTACTTGAAGTGATCACTGTCCTAACAAGACAGTAAAAAATTAGTGGATGAGAAGACAGAAATGCAGAGAATTAAATCTTGACACAAATGCAGAGAAATGCAGCATCCCTTTGGGACTGCTTTGGCCCAGAGGTCTTTGGTCAGCCCTGAAGTGGTGGTAGAGAAGCTGAGCAACACTATTGAAGAAATTAGGGGATATGGAAACAAAAGTTATCCTCCAGAGCCCACCAATTGTGGGGACCCTTATAAACACCCAATGCCATAGATTAAGGATCAAAAAATTGCATTCTAGGAGTTAGCATAAACTGGGAATGAATCAGCTCTTGCAGAGACTATAGAACAGCTTTAAGGCATCTGAGACGTTCTGAAAAGTCCCAATCCTAGCACTTAGTAATTTACATTTAACGTAACTAGTACTTAAAATTATAACCAGTATCAATAGTATTTGAGTTAAAATTTACAATCTTGCTACTTGCTTTCTACATAGTCTATCTCTTTTCTTTTCCTTTCTCTACTTTTGTGACTTCTTTAACCATCTTCCTATTTATCTGTCACTAACTTAAATTTTATCTTGATTAGAATTTGAGTTTCTTGAATCTAACGATTGAAGTCTTCCATTAGTTTTAGGAAATTCTTAGTTGTTATCTCTTCAAATACTCCTTCTGTCCCATTCTTTCTTTCTCTCTTTTTTCTTTCTGTAACTTTAGCTAAATGTATGTTAGACATTCAGAAAAACACAACTTACTTAAAGTGATACAAAAGAAGATAGTAAATCTGAATATTCTATTAAGTAAATTCAATCTTTAATTAACGATCTATCATACAGTTAAAATACTTAATATATTATCATAGCATCACAAACAGAAAAATAAAAGAAAAAAGAAAATACAGAAACCATTAACATACCTGTGTACATATAGACATTTGAGTTATGAAAACAGTAGCACTAGAGAGTGGTGGGAAAATTACATTGATTTCAAAATATTGTGCTGTGAAAATTGGATATCCATGTGGGAAAATAATGAAGCCTGTTTCAGCATCATGCCACAAGCAAAAATCAATACAAATTGATTGCAAATCTCAATGTGAAAGCAAAAACAAGAAAGTTTTTAGATGATGAGAGAATATGAACTCGGGAGGTGAAAAATTTTAAACAGAACCAAAACAGTAGCTATGAAGAAGGCTAATATCTCTAATTCAATTCAAATTAAGACTTTATGTTTTTCTAAATCTGTCATTAAGAAGATGAAAATTCCAGCCACAGATTATGAGAGAACATGTACACACACAGAGAAAACTCACTTTTTACTGAAAAGAATATAACATTAGGTAAATGGCTAGAATAGCAAAAATCTATAATCCTATATTAAAATAAACTTATTTTTGCATTTTGCATTTTACCCTCTATGTACACAAATATTCTTATATTGTAATCATGGAATACATAAAATTTTGGATTACTTTAGAATAAATATGTTTTAATTTTCTATATTCCCTATTTTTAAAGCCTTCATAGATGTAAATAATAAGGTATTATGCATAATAAAAGCTGGTGTTAATGTATATTTACGTTTTAAAGCAAAGGAACTTTACTCATGAAAAACAGTATGGCATAAGTGGATAACACATGGAAAATATTAAATAAATTAGTTTTATCACTTTATGTTTTATGTTTTTTGTTATAAAAATTAAATAGATTAAAATAAATCAAGTATAAGAAAGCTTTCAGATTTAAAACTTTGTGATAACATTTAGTAAAATTTAAATTTCCCTGAGTTAAAGCCTTAACATTCAAATTAAATTTAACCCATTTTATTTAGAAAGCAGAAGAGTAGCCCATAGTCATAAAATAACAAATATTAGAAATATATGATTATAAATAATGAAATATATTTTTAAACTGAAGATGAAATTTTTATTTATTAGTTTAAAATTCCAGAAGAACATGACCATAAAACCAAACCATTCAAGCTGTAACTTGATTCTTGTTTGAAATTCATCATGGAATACTACTGTAATTAACCTTAATTAAAATATTTAAGCCTCAAAATTATTAGATATAATGTAAGATTATGATCAGGGGAACTAGATCCTATTCCATATTCTGCCACTTATATGTGATGTATACACTTATCCATCTCTGTGTCCAAGTATCCTTTATTGTTTTTAAATATCTATTTATTTGGCCGCGTTGGGTCTTCATTGCTGCGCACGGGTTTTCTCTAGTTGCGGTGAGCTGGGGCTACTGTTCTTTGCGGTGCGCGGGCTTCTCTTTGCGGTGGCTTCTCTTGTTGCGGAGTGCGGGCTGTAGGCACGCAGGCTTCAGTAGTTGTGGATCGCGGGCTCTAGAGCGCAGGCTCAGTAGTTGTGGTGCACGGGCTTAGTTGCTCCGCGGCATGTGAGATCTTCCTGGTCCAGGGCTCGAACCCGTGTCCCCTGCATTGGCAGGCGGATTCTTAATCACTGTGCCACCAGGGAAGTCCCAAGTATCCTTTATTATATAAAAATACTTAGTGACAAAGGTTATACTTTTATTATTATTTTTTTTAATTTAATTTTATTTATTTTTTTATACAGCAGGTTCTTATTAGTCACCCATTTTATACACATCAATGTATACACGTCAATTCCAATCGTCCGATTCATCACACCACCACCCCACGCCCCCGGATATACTTTTAAATTTATATAACAATTTTACTTATTTGTATACATGATTTATTTATGTGTACATGGACAGGAATATGTAAATATACAAATGGTAAGAAATTCCTCTACTTAAAATTGTTTTTCAGATTTTATGTTATTGCTTAGCCATCCACATATACTTTATCTCAGCAATTATATTCTACACAGGAAAAGAAATACTTATAGTCCAAAAGGGATAGTTTGATCTTAATAATAAATAGTCACTGATAACCAACTAGTTGTCAGGCATTGTGTTCGATGCTGCTTTCTGAAGGCAAGAACATATGAACAATTATATTTTTTCATTTTAATAACTTTTAATAATTATAATCTAGATGAGTGCCAACATTGAACCACACATGAATCACCAGATGATGAGGTTAAAATGCAGATTCTGATTCTGTAAGTTTCAGGACCCAAGATTATCCCCATGTTGCTAGTGCAAAGGTCATGCTTTGACAGCAAGGGCAAGCCTCCTTCACTGACTTCTGTTTAAAAGTTCCCCAGGTTTTTTTCTTTTCAATTGTTTATTCCCCTTGGTGTTTGGCATTCTGTACTTGTTACAAGGTTATTTCCTTACTTCCTGGTGTTACTGCTCTTGAAGTGTAATCTACATATTAAAAGATACCCCATACTTTCTCATTTATCATTTATTTTTCAGCCAACTGTGCCATCAGTTAATGAAAACAGTTGCTCTGTGAAAGTTCCCCATCCTTGTGAAAAATATTCCCTCTCTTTTTATAGATCTATCTTCTGTAGGGGAAAACTCAGTTGGGACCAAACAAACTAGATGCCAGAAGCACAGATATGAGACTTCAGTCCAAATGAGCTCAGGGGCTGTAGACTGCACAGGCAGGACAGACAGGAAGAAAATGAGGTAGAAATAGATGAGAAACGCATTTGCTAAAGGAGTCCTGGAGTTTAAATTTAGTTAGCCCACAAGGGAATTTAATTTTGCAGACTTAGAAACTGACAGACATCCCTGGGATAAAAGTAAATTGTGTCATAGCCTGCTGCTTATCTATCTTTATACAGGCTACATAGGGTTTTAACTTCATCATATTAATTGGCAAAGCATTGGAAGCTCCTTGTGTCTATCCTTTCCAGGTATCACCCTAGGCCTAGTTTAGCATGAATAAAATGCCAGACTGCTTCCTGATCCTGCTCATTGATAAAAGTCACAGAAAAATCACTAAACCTGTATTTTTCAGCAGTTCTTAACTTCCTGAACTGGCCTCCTATTGCTTCCAGCATTAGCCTATGTATACCCTAATGTGTGTGTGTGTGTGTGTGTGTGTGTGTGTGTGTGTTGGAATTTAACTTGTTTTAGTTGGCAGGTCTCCATTTCTAGAGTAGCCACATCCAAATTTGAGGTAGAGACTGATGAATGCAATGCAGAAAGCCAAGGTATTGAGCTTAATGCCATGACAGAGTGGGATTTTTTTTTTTTTGGCTGTGCCATGTGGCATGGGGAATCTTTAGAACCTGACCAGGGGTCAAACCCATGCCCCCTGCAGTGAAAGTTCACAGTCTTAACCACTGGACTGCCAAGGAAGTCCCATGAGTGGGATTTTTGGACTGTCTTTCTTGGAGTAGGGGTAGATGTATTCTCCTCGTGGGACAGAGAGTGAAGCAGTTGAACCACATTTGATAAACAGAATGATGGTTTTATATAGTCACTATGCTGTTTATCAAATATTTCCAATTTCTTTCCAGGCATATCATGGAAAGTCTATCAGTTCCCGTTGAAGTTATAGGTGGCCATGAGATTTGCTAGGGACAACCAAGTGTGGTCAGAAACGATATATATCAATTTGGAGAGAAAGCTCTGATGATCACAGAAGCTTTTAGCTCCCAGATAATTACATTGGTCAGAGCCTTCTCTAACCCTAGAGTTTCTTTCAGTCTGTACCTCATAATCTGTGATGAACGAGTAGGCTTTTTCAGAGTCTCCCAATAGTCAACACATAAGGAGCCACCAATATCTACTTTTAAGGTCAAGCCTGGGAGATGCCACAGTACTCAAGCGGAATTCATAGGGACGATATAAATGATCTCTTTATCATCTGGAAATGACTCACATTAGCTAATGTCTGGCCTTCCAAGTACTGGCCATATGTTTTTGTTGTAAATACTATTAACAGATGGACTGTAGCCATTATCTCAATTAGCAGATATTTAAGCCTGGATGAGCAGTACGAAAATCCTCGACAGTTGGCAGCATGTTTAGATTCTGTTATGTTTAGCTACAGGGAAGGTGAATTATAAGAAGTTCAGTGCTTGTCTTTCTTTGATCTGTGTGGAATCTATGTCCCAAGAAATCCCTTTAGTGAACTACATGTATTAATGGCAATAAAAACAACTTGAAAATAATTATAATTTCCCACTAGAGTTAGCAAATATCAGTTTGACTTTTAGGTTAATTTGTCAAGCAATATATCAGACCACAAAATCAGCAATGACATGTGGGATGCTTATATTTTAAAATGAGTTGAGTTTTGAGAATATATATATATATATATATATATATACACACACACATATAGAATGCTGGAAATCAATTAGTAAAAAATAAACACAAATGGCAAAGAATTAAAATAGGCAGTTATTAGATGAAATCTAAATGTCTAACAAAAATATAAGAATGTTTAACCTTATAATTAATCAATGAAAGGAAAATTAAAACCACAGAAATATCATTAAATGCTGTAAGACTGGCAAAAATAGAGAAAAAGTCAAAGAATTGGCCAAAAGGTATGGAAAATTGAACCTCATATTTTCCTAGTAGAATATGGACTCAATAAGAAACCAATTTGGCCATATTTAATAAACCTCCATATGATCCTAACCTGTGACCGACAGGGAATCTATCACAACAAGTTCACAAGGAGCATATAAAAGAATGTTCACTGCAATATTTCTTTGGAATAGCAAAATATTGAAGACCCCTAAATATCCATATATAGTGAATGAATGAAGGGATTGTATTATATTCATTCAATGAAACACTATGGAAGTGTTGGAATAAATGAACTAGAGCTGTAGAATAAATGTGGATATATATTGAATAGATAATGTTACATGGAAAATAAATAAAAAATGGATACCATTCAAGTAATTTAAAAAATTCCAGTAATCATAGATTTTTATTCAAACGTACTTGCATACCCAGAGTAAAATACTTGATCAGGAAAAATATACACCAACTCCAGAAAAGGTTTTCTCTGGGGTGAGGAGAGGGTTCTCAGGAGACATTGTAAAGGGATTTCAACTACATCTGTCATATTTTATTACTTAAAGGAACTTTTATGATAAGTAGGCAAAAAAACCAAGGGAAAAGCAGTAAAATAATCACTAAAAATTTAAAATATAAAAAGTCAAAACAAAGTGAAAAATCATAGATAATATCAGTTAAAATTTTGTTGCATTAAAAATTTTTCCATAGATAAGAGTATTTTAACCTAAGTAAATTTATTCTCTTTACAAATGTCTCTTGCCTTTAAATTTTTATATTTTAAATGTTTTCATATTGTATTGTATAGACTTTGCATCACTTTTACCAGTGGAAGGTGGGGGAAAGTGATATCTGTCACTTCTGGATTAAGGCTTTAAGTGAATATAGCTTCCCCGTGCTCTCTTGTCGCTTCTGTTTTCCAGGTGCAGATGATGACATAGGGGATGGCAATGCTTTAGAAAGAAGTCTCCTCATCTTTAAACCAGAATGTCTAGGAAAGTCACCCTACCAGGGCTGTCACATGAGTGAGAAATAAACCTCTTTTGTGTTTAAACCAGTTTACATGTTTGGAAGCAGTTACAGCACCTTAACCCACAGCAATTTACACAATAGGATTCTTAGATCAAAGATCATTAATATGTTCAAGGTTTTTGATACATGATGTCAAGTTGTGTTTTAAAAGGATTATATTAATTTACATGCTGACCGGAAATATATGAAGGATTGTCTTATTCCACCTACCAACATATATTATTTAAAAAAATATTTTTATATGATGTGGTATTATTCTTTGAATACATTTTTCCAGTATTTTGTAGAATAGCAATACCTGTGGGTCTCAGAACTGGTGGGACAGCTTAAGGCTATACACTGAAGTGCACGTGAGCTCTTGTGCTAGTTTGGTCAAAGGAGAATGAGATTCTGTGGAAGGAAGATGTGGCCTTTGGGCCAAGTGACCTGACCCTAAGAGCGTGGTGATAGTGAAGAACTATGAAATTTGCTTTGGTGAAACTGGGTGTATGGGGGAGAGAAATAGAAAATGATTTGGTTTGAATGGTGCTATAAAGAATGTAGACTTGGGAAAGGATATAAATATAGAGCTTCCTGGAAGAGAAAGCTGATTGGTTAAAATAGCCTCACCTGAGCAAGAAAAGCAGCGATAGGTAGGTCAAAGACTTCAAAGGGCAAAGGCTATAGGTCTCCATAGCCCAAAGGTTACAGGATTGTCTACTAGAAGTGTGACAGATTTGATACCATGGGATGTTTAGTCTAGAAAACCCTTCCCTGGGTTCTATGGGTTACCGAAGAAGATTTAGGGCTGAAATATTGGGAGTACAGGGGTCTAGAAAGCTTTACCAGAAGGGTCTGTCTTAAAAATTTTAAATGATAAGGAGTATCTAGCTTATTTACTGCTTATTGCCAACAATGGTGTTCCTTTGATAGATTGGTTGAAAGTCCATTCATTCAGCAAATACTTCAACTGGATACAGTTTATATAGCATACTTTTCTCACATTATTCTAAAAACCCTGCACTTAAAGTGATTTTGTGTATATAAGATGATAAAGTACACAATAGAACAAAGAGTCCTGCCAAAGATGAGAAAGTGGGGAAATTCCATAACCTAGGAGTACTGCCTTTAAAGGAGAAACTTCTTTTCATTTGATTTCTATCTTGGCACATCAGTCTGGAGAATTCTTCTATAGGAATGATGGAACCTGGGTTCAAATCCAGATACTGCCATTTAATGACTATTTGATCTTGGATGAGTTGTATAATCTCTCTCTGTCTCAATTTCCTCACCAGTAAATGGAGATAATAACTATATTTCTCTCAATGGCTGTGTGATTAAGTGAATTATATGTATAATGTGCTGTAGCGGTCTGAATCATGGCTCCCAAAGATATCTGGTCCTAATCCCTGGAACCTGTAAATGTCTCTTTATATGGTAAAAAGTGACTTTGTAGATGTGATTAAGTAAAGGATCTTGAGATGCCGAGATTATCCAGGTGGACACTAGAAGTGATCACATGTATATAAATGTATCACAGGTATATATAAGAGGGAGGAAGATTTGACCACAGACAGACATAGAAGAAGGTGATGTGAAGATGGAGGTGGAGATTGGAATGATATGACCACAAGCCAAGGGATGCCAGTACCCACCAGAATCTGGAAGAGGAAAGAAGCAGATCCTCCTCCAGAGAGAGCATGGCCTTGGTGACATTTTAATTTCAGCCCAATGATACTGAGTTTGGACATCTGGCCTCTAGGACTGTGACACAATATATTTCCTTTGTTTTAAGTCACCTAGTTTATGGTAATTTGATAAAGGCCACAGGAAACTAATATGAATGCTTAGACCCATGCTTGTAACATACTAAGGATTATAAAAGTATAGTATAAATACTATATGCTATTAGTATTCTAAGAAAATGGCCATAGGGTCACACTCTGAAGTACAGAACTGGACAGCTCAAAGACCACTAACTGTGTATTTTCAAGGAACTTATCTGTGTCTGTTTGGGTACAAAAGTGAATTCAAGAAAGAAGTAAATTCTGGTGTGGGAAGTGAATAGAACATTCTATGTGGCTCCTTCCACGAGAAGACCTTTCAATCAGGTGCAGCAAGGAAGAGGGACCTGTGGAGCCTTAGAGGGAGACAGTGGCCATACTGCAATGCCCTCTCCTTCTGCTCAACTAAAAAGATATCCCATTTGTATTCCAGGCAGCAAAATCACCTGGGAGGTATGTGAAGTATTTTTCAAAGCCTTGAAAACAGTGGCCCTGAATAGTATCTTGAGCTAAAATTTGCTTCCCAAATAACAATGCGAAACCCATTCAAGAGAAGGTGGCCTACTGCAGTGATTAAGAGCCTTTAGAGTGAAACTGACCTCTGACTGAACCCCTAATCTGTACTTACAAATTACATGACCCCATACAGCCGTCTCTCTTCTCTGGACCTCCATTTTCTCTGTAAACTTGGGGTTGGGATGGGGAATTAAGGGAGAGGAAGACAACATTGCCTCATTGGATTATTATAGGAATCAAATTAAATAATACATGTAAAATGCTTAGTCTTGGACTGGTAAGCAGTAAATATTCAATAAATAGTCTCCAGAAAAGGTGAGGCCAAAGCAGCAATTCATTCAGAAACATTGAGGATTAACTAGACAACCAAGTTCAATAAGGCTAAGGGATTGTAAAAAATCTGTGCACAAAAAGTCCCAATAGGTTTTTTCTTTATTTGTTTTAGCCCCATATATTGTTTCTTTTTAACATGTTTATCAGAGTATAATTGCTTTACAATGGTGTGTCAGTTTCTGCTTTATAACAAAGTGAATCAGTTATATATATGCATATGTCCCCATATCTCTTCCCTCTTGCATCTCTCTCCCTCCCACCCTCCCAATCCCACCCCTCTAGGTGGTCACAAAGCACTGAGCTGATCTCCCTTTGCTATGCGGCTGCTTCCCACTAACTATCTATTTTACGTTTGGTAGTGTATATATGTCCATGCCACTCTCTCACTTTGTCCCAGCTTACCCTTCCCCCTCCCCGTGTCCTCAAGTCCATTCTCTAGTAGGTCTGCATCTTTATTCCTGTCTTTCCCCTAGGTTCTTCTGACCATTTTCTTTTCTTTTTTTTTAGATTCCATATATATGTATTAGCATACGGTATTTGTTTTTCTCTTTTTGACTTACTTCACTCTTCTACTTCACCTATGACAATCTCTAGGTTCACCCACCTCACTACAAATAACTCAGTTTCGTTCCTTTTTATGGCTGAGTAATATTCCATTGTACATATGTGGCACATCTTCTTTATCCATTCATCTGTTGATGGACACTTAGGTTGCTTCCATGTCCTGGCTATTGTAAATAGAGCTGCAATGAACATTTTGGTACATGACTCTTTTTGAATTATGGTTTTCTCAGGGTATATGCCCAGTAGTGAGATTGCTGGGTCGTATGATAGTTCTATTTGTAGTTTTTTAAGGAACCTCCATACTGTTCTCCATAGTGTCTGTATCAATTTACATTCCCACCAGCAGTGCAAGAGGGTTCCCTTTTCTCCACACCCTCTTCAGCATTTACTGTTTGTAGATTTTTTGATGATGGCTATTCTGACTGGTGTGAGGTGATACCTCATTGTAGTTTTGATTTGCATTTCTCTAATGATTAATGATGTTGAGCATCCTTTCATGTGTTTGTTGGCAATCTGTATATCTTCTTTGGAGAAATGTCTATTTAGGTCTTCTGCCCATTTTTGGATTGGGTTGTTTGTTTTTTTGATATTCAGCTCCATGAGTTGCTTATATGCTTTGGAGATTAATCCTTTGTCGGTTGCTTCATTTGCAAATATTTTCTCCCATTCTGAGGGTTGTCTTATCATCTTGTTTATGGTTTCCTTTGCTGTGCAAAAGCTTTTAAGTTTCATTAGGTCCCATTTGTTTATTTTTGTTTTTATTTCCATTGCCCTAGGAGGTGGGTCAAAAAGGATCTTTTTGTGATTTATATCATAGAGTGTTCTGCCTATGTTTTCCTCTAAGAGTTTGATGGTGTCTGGCCTTACATTTAGGTCTTTAATCCAATTTTTTTTTTTTTTTTTTTTTGTGGTACGCAGGCCTCTCACTGTTGTGGCCTCTCCCGTTGTGGAGCACAGGCTCCAGACGTGCAGGCTCAGTGGCCATGGCTCACAGGCCCAGCTGCTCCGTGGCATGTGGGATCTTCCTGGACCAGGGCAGGAACCGGTGTCCCCTGCATCGGCAGGCGGACTCTCAACCACTGCACCACCAGGGAAGCCCTTTAATCCATTTTGAGTTTATTTTTGTGTATGGTGTTAGGGAGTGTTCTAATTTCATTCTTGTACATGTAGCTGTCCAGTTTTCCCAGCACCACTTATTGAAGAGGCTGTCTTTTCTCCACTGTATATTCTTGCCTCCTTTATCAAAGATAAGTTGACCATATGTGCATGGGTTTATCTCTGGGCTTTCTATCCTGTTCCATTGATCTATCTTTCTGTTTTTGTGCCAGTACCATACTGTCTTGATTACTGTAGCTTTGTAGTATAGTCTGAAGTCAGGGAGCCTGATTCCTCCAGCTCCGTTTTTCTTTCTTGAGATTGCTTTGGCTATTTGGGGTCTTTTGTGTTTCCATACAAATTGTGAAATTTTTTGTTTTAGTTCTGTGAAAAATACCAGTGGTAGTTTGATAGGGATTGCATTGAGTCTGTAGATTGCTTTGTGTAGTAGAGTCATTTTCACAATGTTGATTCTTCCAATCCAAGAACATTGTATATCTCTCCAACTATTTGTATCATCTTTAATTTCTTTCATCGGTGTCTTATGATTTTCTGCATTCAGGTCTTTTGTCTCCTTAGGTAGATTTATTCCTAGATATTTTATTCTTTTGGTTGCAATGGTAAATGGGAGTGTTTTCTTAATTTCACTTTCACATTTTTCATCATTAGTGTATAGGAACGCAAGAGATTTCTGTGCATTAATTTTGGATCTTGTGACTTTACCAAATTCCTTGATTAGCTCCAGTAGTTTGCTGGTAGCATCTTTAGGATTCTTTATGTATAGTATCATGTCATCTGCAAACAGTGACAGCTTTACTTCTTCTTTTCCGATTTGGATTCCTTTTATTTCCTTTTCTTCTCTGAATGCCAGGGCTAGGACTTCCAAAACTGTGTTGAATAATAGTGGCAAGAGTGGACATCCTTGTCTTGTTCTTGATCTTAGTGGAACTGGTTTCAGTTTTTCACCATTGAGGACGATGTTGGCTGTGGGTTTGTCATATATGGCCTTTATTATGTTGAGGAAAGTTCCCTCTATGCCTACTTTCTGGAGAGTTTTTATCATAAATGGGTGTTGAATTTTGTCGAAAGCATTCTCTGCATCTATTGAGATGATCATATGGTTTTTCTCCTTCAATTTGTTAATATGGTGTATCACGTTGATTGATTTGGATATATTGAAGAATACTTGCCTTACTGGGATAGACCCCACTTCAGCATAATGTATGATCCTTTTAATGTGCTGTTGGATTCTGTTTGCTAGTATTTTGTTGAGGATTTTTGCATCTATATTTATCACTGATATTGGCCTGTAGTTTTCTTTCTTTGTGACATCTTTGTCTGGTTTTGGTATCAGGGTGATGGTGGCCTCGTAGAATGAGTTTGGGAGTGTTCCTCCCTCTGCTATATTTTGGAAGAGTTTGAGAACTATAGATGTTAGCTCTTCTCTAAATGTTTGATAGAATTCGCCTGTGAAGCCATATGGTCCTGGGCTTTTGTTTGTTGGAAGATTTTTAATCACAGTTTCAATTTCAGTGCTTGTGGTTGGTCTGTTCATATTTTCTATTTCTTCCTGGTTCAGTCTCGGAAGGTTGTGCATTTCTAAGAACTTGTCCATTTCTTCCAGGCTGTTCATTTTATGGGCATAGAGTTGCTTGTAGTAATCTCTCATGATCTCTTGTATTTCTGCAGTGTCAGTTGTTACTTCTCCTTTTTCATTTCTAATTCTATAGATTTGAGTCTTCTCCCTTTTCTTCTTGATGAGTCTGGCTAATGGTTTATCAATTTTGTTTATCTTCTCAAAGAACCAGCTTTTTGTTTTATTGATCTCTGCTATTGTTTCCTTCATTTCTTTTTCATTCATTTCTGATCTGATCTTTATGATTTCTTTCCTTCTGCTAACTTTGGGGCTTTTTTGTTCTTATTTCTCTAATTGCTTTAGGTGTAAGGTTACGTTGTTTATTTGAGATGTTTCTTGTTTCTTAATGTAGACTTGTATAGCTATAAACTTCCCTCTTAGAACTGCTTTTGCTGCATCCCATAGGTTTTGAGTCATTGTGTTTTCATTCTCATTTGTTTCTAGCTATTTTTTATTTCCTATTTGATTTCTTCAGTGATCTCTTGGTTATTAAGTAGTGTGTTGTTTAGCCTCCATGTGTTTGTATTTCTTACAGATTTTTTCCTGTAATTGATATCTAGTCTTGTAACATTGTGGTCGGAAAAGATACTTGATATGATTTCAATTTTCTTAAATTTACCAAGGCTTGTTTTGTGACCCAAGATATGATCTATCCTGGAGAATGTTCCATGAGCACTTGAGAAGAATGTGTATTCTGTTGTTTTTGGATGGAATGTCCTATAAATATCAATTAAGTCCATCTTGTTTAATGTATCATTTAAAGCTTGTGTTTCCTTATTTATTTTCATTTTGGATGATCTGTCCATTGGTGAAAGTGGGGTGTTAAAGTCCCCTACTAGGACTGTGTTACTGTTGATCTCCCCTTTTATGGCTGTTAGTGTTTGCCCTATGTATTGAGGTGCTCCTATGTTGGGTGCATAAATATTTACAATTGTTGTATCTTCTTCTTGGATTGATCCCTTGATCATTATGTAGTGTCCTTCTTTGTCTCTTGTAATAGTCTTTATTTTAAAGTCTATTTTGTCTGATATGCAAATTGGTACTCCAGCTTTCTTTTGGTTTCCATTTGCATGGAATATCTTTTTCCATCCCCTCACTTTCAGCCTGTATGTGTCTCTAGGTCTGAAGTGGGTCTCTTGTAGACAGCATATATATGGGTCTTGTTTTTGTATCCATTCAGCCAGTCTATGTCTTTTGCTTGGAGCATTTAATCCATTTACATTTAAGGTAATTATCAATATGTATGTTCCTATTACCATTTCCTATTTGTTTTGGGTTTATTATTATAGGTCTTTTCCTTCTCTTGTGTTTCCTGCCTAGAGAAGTTCCTTTAGCATTTGTTGTAAAGCTGTTTTGGAGGTGCTGAATTCTTTTAGCTTTTGCTTGTCTGTAAAGCTTTTAATTTCTCCATCAAATCTGAATGAGATCCTTGCTGCCTAGATTAATCTTGGTTGTAGGTTTTTCTCCTTCATCACTTTAAATATGTCCTGCCACTCCTTTCTGGTTTGCAGGGTTTCTGCTGAAAGATCAGCTGTTAACCTTATGGGGATTCCCTTATGTGTTACTTGTTGTTTTTCCCTTGCTGCTTTTAATATGTTTTCTTTGTATTTAATTTTTGACAGTTTGATTAATATGTATCTTGGGGTATTTCTCCTTGGATTTCTCCTGTATGAGACTCTCTGTGCTTCCAGGACTTGATTAACTATTTCCTTTCCCATATTAAGGAAATTTTCAATTATAATCTCTTCAAATATTTTCTCAGTCCCTTTCTTTTTCTCTTCTTCTTCTGGGACCCCTATAATTCAAATGTTGGTGCATTAATGTTGTCCCAGAGGTCTCTGAGACTGTCCTTAATTCTTTTCATTCTTTTTTCTTTATTCTGCTCTGCAGTAGTTATTTCCACTACTTTATCTTCCAGGTCACTTATCCGTTCCTCTGCCTCAGTTATTCTGCTATTGATGCCTTCTAGAGAAATTTTAATTTCATTTATTGTGTTTTTCATCTCTGTTTGTTTGCTCTTTAGTTCTTCTAGGTCCTTGTTAAACGTTTCTTGTATCTTTTCCATTCTATTTCCAAGATTTTGGATCATCTTTACTATCATTATTCTGAATTATTTTTCAGGTAGGCTGCCTATTTCCTTTCCATTTGTTAGGTTTGGTGGGTTTTCACCTTGCCCCTTCATCTGTGGGTGTTTCTCTGTCTTCTCATCTTACTTAACTTGCTGTGTTTGGGGTTTCCTTTATCGCAGGCTGCAGGTTCGTAGTTCCCGTTATTTTTGGTGTCTGTCCCCAGTGGCTAAGGTTGGTTCAGTGGGCTGTGTAGGCTTCCTGGTGGAGGGGACTAGTGCCTGTGTTCTGGTGGATGAGGCTGGATCTTGACTTTCTGGTGGGCAGGTCCACGTCTGGTGGTGTGTTTTGGGGTGTCTGTGGACTTATTATGATTTTAGGCAGCCTCTCTGCTAATGGATGGGGTTGTGTTCCTGTCTTGCTAGTTGTTTGGCATAGGGTGTCCTGCACTGTAGCTTGCTGGTCGTTTAGTGGAGCTGGGTCTTGGCGTTGAGATGGAGATCTCTGGGAGATTTTTGCCGTTTGGTATTATGTAGAGCTGGGAGGTGTCTTGTGGACCAGTGTCCTGAACTTGGCTGTCCCACCTCAGTGGCACAGCATGATGCCTGGCTAGAGCACCAAGAACCTCTTCTCCACACTAGCCCCATATATTGTTTTCTTCACTCCTAAAGCTTACAAATCCAGTAGCACAATATCTGGGGGTATCAGAATAGGATTGGAGAGGTTGTTTCTGAAAAGGAAGGTAATAGGAGATAGTCCAATCTTTCAGTAAGCTTAAATTGGGGGAAAGGCACTTTCCTGGTGGTGCAGTGGTTAAGAATCCACCTGCCAATGCAGGGGACACAGGTTGGAGCCCTGGTCCGGGAAGAAGAGCCCACGTGTAACGGAGCAACTAAGCCCGTGCACCACAGCTACCGAGCTGGTGTGCCTAGAACCCGTGCTCTGCAACAAGAGAATCCACCACAATGAGAAGCCCACGCACCACAACGAAGAGTAGCCCCTGCTCACAGCAGCTAGAGAAAACCCACGCGCAGCAACGAAGACCCAATGCAGCTAAAAAATAAATAAATAATTTTTTTTTTTTAATTGGGGGAAAATCCTACCTATGAAAGTAGATGCTGGCTTCAAAGCGATATTAATTATAGAAATTCTATTTTTGCCAAGTTTTAGCTCCAGAAAGGAAGTTATGAGAAATCACTTTAACTCTTCATAGCTTGATTTTAAAATTTAAGGAGATGACAGAATCGACAATTTTAAGTGGCCACAGAGCCCACATGTATTACCACAGTGAAGAAAGCACAAGGCCTCCCTGTCTGCTTCAATCACAGTGCTCATGTGTTGAAAACATTGCAGGTTTGCAGGTAGAGTAATGGAGTGGAACCTGGGGCAATTGCCATCTGCCACCATTGCTAAGCAAAGCCAAAGAGGGAAGGCTGAAATTTGGCTAAAGTTGTGATAGTTTATAGCCCTTATTCTTTATTGTCCGCCAGAAGCTATTCCCTCCTTCCTCCTTAGTACCAAAATACCTACTTTTATTTCTACAGGTGGGTATGTGCCCCACTTCTGGCCAATGGGATGCCAGCACAAATTTGCTCAGGGGTTTCTGGAAAAGATTTTTTCCTTCAGTAGTAGCAAGGGAGTGACAGAAAACTGTCTCTGCCTTGAGTTACGCTTGCTTCCAGGCACTGAATATAATTGTGTGATGCTTGGAACTGCAGCACCTACTGTGGGACCAGGAGAGGAAAGGTGAGAGAATTAGATGCCAACCTTAAACTAGACATCACTGCAGCCACAAGCCTCCTCTGGACTTCTAGTTACATGCAAAATGTAAACTCTTTGCCCGGAATTCTATTTCTTGCAAGTAAAATGTATACAATACATATAAATAAATTCAGATTGTCAATAATTTAGGTTCAGAGACCTTGGAGCACACTATGATGTAACTAACTATATTACAACATCTTTGGGGAGAGAATGGGAAATGACTTTGAATTACTCAACCAGAGAATAGAAAAGAATGTTAAGGAGAATAGAAAAGAGTGTTAAGGAGAAAGACTAATCAATTAAATTTAGTTATTCATTAGTTTGTTCGAGTATTTATTGAGTTGTATTTGACTGGTACTGTGCTACTGAGAATAATTTGATGAAAGACGTGAACAAAGTATCTGCCTTTGTGTAGTGTGTACACTTCATAAATAGACTTATGGAAAAGATGAATACTGGATGGCAAGTGCTTAAAAGAAAAACAAAGATAATAATATGATGAGCGAGGGGGTTCCACTGCCGGAATCTCCTCTAGATAGAATTGAAGGATGAGAAGGAGCCCAGCATGGTAAAATCTTGGGAAACAACCTTGCAAGCACAGTAAGTACAAAGCTTTGAAGCAGGAAAATTCCTAGAGAATTCAATGTGGCTGGGGCAGTGTGATATAAGCACAGACATGAGGTGAGCACAGAGAGGCAGTGCCTAAGTCAGACTTTGTGAGCCCTAGCAGACCAAGGTGAGGAAATGGATTTTATCTCACTTTAAATTGGAAGCTAATGAGGGTTTTTAAGGAGAGGAGTAGTATGTTCTCATTTATGTTTTCAACAGTTCACTTTGTCTGGAGCATGGGCTAGGGGGCAAGAGTCGAATCAGGGAAACCACTTGGCAGTAATCCAATAAGAGCTGATGTACTTCAACTAGGAGTGTTGCAACCTGAGAGTCAATAGTTGGTAGAAGCAATGGACTTTGCTCGTGAAATGAATGTTGTCGTGCTGAAGGGGGATAAGTCAAAAAGGACTCACATGTTTCTAGCTTGATCACTGTGAGGCAGTCTCACTTTCTGAGTTAGTGCCACTTTCTAAGATGGGGAAGACTTCGAAAAAAACTATTTACAGAATGAAAATTAAAAGTTCTTCTTTGACCATGGTATGTTTGAGAAGTCCTGGAGACATGGGTGGAGGGGTCAAGCCGGCAGTTTGACACACGCGTCTGAAGGTCAAGGAGGAGTCGGCACTGGAGAAATAAATTTGGTTTTTGTAACATCTGGATGGCATGAAAATGATGGGAATAGATCATAATCATTTGAGGAAAGTGTGCAGAGAAGAAGAGAGGATCCAGGACTGAGGCCTGCTGTGTGCTGACATTTAACAGTCAGATAATGAAAGAACAACATTAAAAAAAAAAAAAACCGCTGGTGAAAGCAGTCAGCAAGAAGGAAAATTAGGGGAATATAAAGTAATGGCAGCTACAACCTAAAAAGGTTTCAAAAAGCAGAGAGTGATCAGAGATGTGTTGAATATATTTGAAAAGTCTGGTAAGTTCAGGGCACAGATATGGTCCTTAGCCATAGGCATGGTCACAGGATTTGGCAAAAAGATCACTGGTGACCTTGACAAGAGCAGTGGACTGAGGAAGGTAGAAGCCATAGCAGGGTGAGTTAAGGAGTAAATGGAAAGAGAATCGGAATTACCTCTTCCAAGAAGTTTTTCTATGGAGAGCAGAGAAATGGGTTCATATTTATAGGAGAAGAGGAAAAGAGTTAATTCATTATCACCTCACTTCATGTCTAATGAGAGAGATCAGTAGAGAGGGAGAAATTTTTCATGTAGAACAGCAGTGGGGATAATTGAAGAACAGAAATCTCTGACAGATGGAAGATCCAGAGCCCAAGTGGAGCACTTGGTAGGAGCAAGGGTGCTTCCTTCAGCTTCTGAGGAGGGAAGATGTGGATGGTAAACGCTGTGCTGACCTGAAAAGCTCTGCGTACTATGCCGTCTTACATAAGGGACTTCAGCATCCACAGATTTTGGTATCTGAGGTGGGGGGGTGTCTTGGAACTATTCCCCCATGGATACCAAGGGACAACTGTACTAACTTTTGTCAAAGAATGGCAAATCACAAAATTGCATTTGCCAAGCATGACACGGCCATCTGCAGCAGAGCAGTGAAGACAAGCAACAATGTGATTAAGGATTCCAAACCAGCCATAACCGAACTTGAGGAAATTAAAGCCATGCAAATTGTGATTAAAATTAATTGGGATTAGTGAGATGTTGCTAAATTGTCTTAGGTTGATGATTTCAAGATCTTAAGATACATTTTGGACACAATAGGAGTTCTGGATTTAGGAAAGAGTTTATAATTCTGCTTTTTCCTTTCTACTCTAGGAACCCCTTTATTGAAAAATGAGCCAGACTCAGCTATGCACAGAAACTTCCTGATGAGATTTGTGGACATTCTAAAATACGAAGTAGAATAAATTATAAACACCTTTCTGTCTTCAAAATATGATCATGGTAAGGTGAATGTTTTAAAATAGAAATGTGACTCTGAAAGTATGTTCTTTGAAAAGAAAATAAGGAAAGACAGAGTTAGGAATACCTGACCAGGCCAAAATTATGACTGCCTTTAATATAGTAATATATATCTAAATTATACCAAGAAATAAGGATAATAGACATTTAAGACCTTGTTGTAAATAATACAAAAGAAAATATAATTAAGCAACTCCCTCATTTTCTTATTCCAAAGTTATTAACCTGTCTGTATGTTTAACCAAATTTCATTCTCAATAGAACAACTGTCTCTGGTCCTACAAGAAGCCCAAACTCCCTTCAGTCTTATTCACTGATTGAATAAAGTGATGAAAAATTCAAACAATTCAAATTTATATTAATGTGAGTTTGAATAAGATTATGAGTGACACTCACAGCTGGATGCACCAGCAATTAACTGTAAGATCTTTGGTGATGTTGTGATCAAATAATAATAATAAATCCTAGCAATAAGGTTCTGGTAGATGTCTCTACTAAGTGATCTCTAAGGTCTCCTCTGGTCCTAAAATTTATCCGGTAGCTCTTCAAATCATTTGACTGTACCATAATCTATCTATGTATAAAATGACATCTTGATACGCTTCCCATTCCTTTGCAGAAAATTGTCAGAATTCTCCAGAGATGAGAGTATAAAAGCTGTTTTGATATTTGACTTTCTTTGCTTTCCTTACCACAAACTTTCCAGAAAACACAAATGGAGTCAGATAATCTTGTTTGGAGCCTGCTGAGAAATCCAATAATCCAATAATAGTTGTCTCAGGATTCATTTACAATGCAGACAGAGCAGTCACCTAGAAACAAATCCCCTTTGACTAAATATACCTTGGATTTGAAGTATGATAAGCTTGAAGACAAATTCAGTGTAACAACCGTTCACCAAATATTTGTAGAGAGCCTACTGTGTGCTGGGTTGTGATACAGCATGGAACAACACAAGCAAGTCTCTGCTCTCACAATCTATGCAAATGGTGGTAAGTGTTAAGAAAGAGAAGAAAAAATGAAGTAGGAAATGGGTATAGATTGTGATCACAGTAAGTGATCTCTTTTATATAAGATAGCAAGGGTAGATGGCTTTGATATGAGGTCCTTATTTGAACACAGAACTAAATTAAATGAGCGAGCAAAAACTCATATAGACTCATATAAAGCTCAGCGAGTGTGGCTGTCTGGGAGAATAGTTTTCAGGCAGAAAGAGCAGCAAGTACAAAGGTTGAGACCGTCAGGGGGTCAATGGGGCTGGAGAAGAGGATGAGTGACAGAAATTAGAATCAGAGAAATAAGACATTGAACTGTACTTTTTATTTTTATTTTTAATTTTTTTTGCGGTACACGGGCCTCTCACTGTTGCGGCCTCTCCCATTGAGGAGCACAGGCTCCAGACGCGCAGGCTCAGCGGCCATGGCTCACGGGCCCAGCCACTCCACGGCATGTGGGATCTTCCTATACCGGGGCATGAACCCGTGTCCCCTGCATCGGCAGGCGGACTCTCAACCACTGCGCCACCAGGGAAGCCCTGTACTTTTTATTTTAAATTATTTTAAGATAAAAATTCCCATACAATAAAATGCACAGATCTTAAGTACACAGATAAAATACAGAATATTTCCATTATCCCAGAAAATACTGTCACCCCTTCCAGTCATTCCACTTCTTGCCGCAGGGAATCGTTGTTCTGACTTCTATCACCAGAGATTAATTTTCTCTCTTTTTGAACTTCATTTGAATGGAATCACACAACACACACTTTTTGGAGTCTGGCTTCCTGGTTTGTTTTTTGTTTTTGTTTTTAGATTCAACCACATTCTTAGGGTATCAGATATTCATTCTTTTTTATTTCTGTGTAGTATTCCATTGTATAAATATATCACCATCTGTTTCTCAGATCTCATTGATATCTGGGTTATTTCCAGTTTGGGGAAATTGTGAATGGAGCTTCCATGAATGTTGCTGTATAAGCCCTTTTGTGGATATATGTTGTCATGTCTCTTGCATAAATAGTGAGGATTGAGATTTTGTGATTAAAGGCCAGGTACATATTTACCTGTGTAAAAAGCTTCCTTATCAATGTTTCCAAAATGGCTGTGCCATTTACATACCCACTACAGTGTATAAAAATTTTAGCTCTATATTGTTGTCATTGTCTTTTTAATTTTGGCTATTTTAGTGGGGTGAAGTAGTATTTTTTGTTGTTGTTGATTTATGTTTACTTGCCTCACAACTTGTGACATTAAGCACTTTTTCATGTACTTTTTGGACATTTATCTTTTTTTATGAAGGCTCTGTTCCAGTCTTCTTCTCCCATTTTAATTGGGCTGTCTTTTTATCATTGATTAATAGGAATCCTTTATATATTCTGGTTGTCTACCTGGTGGGATAGTATCTCTCTTCTAGAGGCTCCTCTTAGTGAGCATTACCATACAATATGAAAATTGTCACACTTGGTGCTTATTCCCATATGAACACATTCATGTGTCTATCCCAGATCTCTTTGTTCCTGATTTTCCAATCTTTCTTCTTCCAGGTTCCTGACTAGCTTGCCAAGCCATTTGCACTGCCCATGATTCTCTGTTTTTTCTAAGCTCAGCTCAGGCAACTTCTCTTTCCATGCGAAGTAGATGACAAGCTTGCTGCTCAAAGTTTTGCCCACTGGGAGGATTTCCCCTCATTCCTGACTTCCAAGGCTTATACCAACATACTAAGCCAATCCATTTGTGAACGAAGCTCAAACTTTTTATACCCCATCAGCTAGTGATACTGAATTCCCTATCTGACCTGAGGGACAGGCACTGGTGAAACACTGGTGGATGACGTGGGTGTTTAGACTAGCTGCATGTAGTTCAGTTCTGTCCATTCTTGCTTATTATTGATCCTATAAAAATCACTTCCAGCTTTCTATGGGTTTCCTCTTGGCTTTCTTAACCTTAGGTTTTGCTGGATCTGACAGAAATCAACTCAGGATGGGCAGTTCCATCTGCATGGTTACTTTATGTCCTGTCAGATGGGCAGTTCCATCTGCATGGTTACTTTATGTCCTGCTGCAGGTGGCATGGCTTTGTTCCAAAACTTATGGTGTCTGCATTGTGATTCTTGCACTGGGGTTTACCATAAATCTAACAGCATCCTTTTGTACCATTAGTATGTCCAGTAACATAGGATTTGTCAGGTTGTATGGTCTGAGAGGCAGGGCTGCTTGTACCACTGCTGGGACCTACTGCAAAGCCATTTCTACTACTCTCGGCCCCACTCAAAGCTGGCAGCATTTCATGTTGTGCAGCATGAGTCTTGGCTTATGCTCAGTTGTGGAATATGCTGTCTCTATGATATACTAAAGAGGTCTCCTAGGCTGTGTGCTTCCCTCTTCACGGTGGGAATAGCAAGTGCAAGAAGCAGTAATTTGTCCTGGACTTTGACGGGGGTGTCTTAGAATGCCCTAGATACTGGACCCTAAAATTTTACGAATGTGATTGGTCCTTGAAACTTCTGAGAGTTTCTCTCTCCCCTCTGGAGCTCTTTGGTCTCACCAAACCCTGCCATGAATAATTACTTCTTCCTTATCTTCTCCAATTAGCGTGATGTTATCAATATAGTAGATGAGTGTGATGTTCTGCAGGATGTCCAGGCACTTTATATCTCTTCAGAGGGAAAGACAGCTACCATAGTTTTGGACTGAGAAATGTAAATGTGTGGTCCATGGAGGAGCTGCCCTAGAAGCACTGGGTCTGGTCTATCTCCCAAAAGCTTTACGAGGGTGTTAAGTTCTGTATGCTGGAAGTTTCTTGATTGATAAACTTATGCTCCACCTCCTTGATCATGCACCCTCATACTCCAGTGCCATGCCTGGTCTCAGCTCCTGCTGGTTAGATTCTACAATTCCTTTGAGATATCATTCCTTTCCTTCCTTATCAGGCCCAGTACATCTATGGTCTGGTTTTGCTGTTGCTTAAGCCTATGTATGGGCCTAGGTACCAGGAGGGAGGGAAGGTGGAGGGAAAATCCTGGGAGAGTTCATGTCTTGCTGAGGAAAAGCCTCTGCACTGTCTTCAAAATATTGGGGAATGCTAGTCATTAAGGAATCTGAGGACTCATGATTTTTGGTGTTATCAGTCCCATCCCGTGTGTCATGGTTCCATTTCCCAACCAGGGCCCTGACCTTGGCATAGAAACTATGTATTGTTAAAGAGTTTAATGTTTTTTGGAGCTCTGCTACTCTTGATATTAAGTCCTAGTCCTTGCCCTCAGCATTCTCTATCTGCTCACTGTAGGAACAGAGAGCCTCTTTCAATGCTACCAAAAAAGGCATTCTGGATTTCACACTTATCTTTTAATTGGCAATTATCTTTCTATCATCTTTTTCTAGAGCATCAATAAAGACTCGTAACTGTCACAAGTTTTCTTTATCTCTATAATTATTATTCCTATATCTCTATAATTATTATTTCCCCCATATTTTTCGAATGGTTGATAAAGCTAAGGCACTTCTTTCCACTGGAATATGATCCAAGTTCACTCTTGGTGAAGTTTTAACAGTTGCCAGGAACTATCTGTGTTCCACTCTCTGGAAATGGTAAGGTATTCATTACTAGCTTGACAGCTTTCAAATCCCATTCACGGTGACTTTCTTGAATCATTCCTCACACCAAATGTCACATGTGCGTTTCCTTGATACCAAACTGTGAGATAAATGTTAGCATGCTGAGGACTTAATAAGAAGTGCTATTTTGGGCCAGTATTTCATCAGATATTCTTTCTGTCCCACTATGTCTTGATTCTCCTTCTTGGACTCCAATTACACATACATTAGACCACTTGATAGTGTCCTACAGATCTCTAAGGCTATCTTCATATTTTTAAAATCTCCTTGTGTTCTTCACCTTGGATAAACTCTATAAATCTTTTTTGCAATTTCATTAATCGTTTCTTCTGTAACTTATAATCTGATGTTTAGACTGTCCAGTGAATTTTTTCCCAAATATTGTACTTTTTAGTGTTAAAACATTCATTTGTTTATTTTTTGTCATTTTCATTTCTCTGCTGATATGCAGCAATATCTGCTGATATTCTCTGTTCATTCTTATAAATATCCTTCACATTCTTAAATATAGTTATATAATAACTACCTTAAAGCTCTTTTCTCTTAATTCCAACATCTGGATTTTCTTGAGGTCTGTTTCTATGTACTGGAGAATTTTGAACAGATGAGTGATGTACTGTGAAATCACGATTTTAAAGTACTACTCTGATTGCAATGTGGTAAGTGGCCTTTCGGGGTACAAAAATCAACAAATAGGCACAGTCCAAGAGGATAGTGTTTTAGTCAGATGAGGGATGATGGTGGTTTGGCCTTGGGTGATAGCACTGGTATGGATGAGAAGTTTTGGATTTTGATGATCAGGTCTGTTGATAGATTGGAGGGAGAGAGAAAGAGGAATAAAGGATAAGCTCATGGTTATTGTACTTAGTGACTAAAATGAGGTTGACATTTGCTTACATGCTAACACAGGCAGGAGAATGTTTGGAGAGGGTGCAAAACCAAATTAAATGTGAGAAATCTGTTAGAGATCCAAGTGGGGATATCGAATAGGCACTTGTATATGAGTCTGGCATTCAGGAGTGAGGTCTTGCATGACATAAATTTGGCAGTCAAAAGTCTGTGGGTGGTATTTAAAGCCATGGGTCTTAAAGAAGGGGTGTGAGGACTAAGCCCTGGTGTACTCAAATGTTTAGAGGTCTGGGAAATGAGGAGAACGTGGGAAAAGAACTTAAAAATGAAGTAGAAATAAAAGAGAGTGGTATCTAGGAGATGAAGTAAAGAATATGATTCAAAATGGAAGGAGTAATCAGCTTGTCAAATGTTACTGCTGGGCTTCCCTGGTGGCGCAGTGGTTGAGAGTCCGCCTGCCGATGCAGGGGACACAGGTTCGTGCCCCGGTCCGAGAGGATCCCACATGCCACGGAGTGGCTAGGCCTGTGAGCCATGGCCACTGAGCCTGAGCGTCCGGAGCCTGTGCTCCGCAACGGGAGAGGCCACAACAGTGAGAGGCCTGCGTACTGCAAAAAAAAAAAAAAAAAAAAAATGTTACTGCTAATTAGGGGGAGTAAGAAATAAGCCTTTGTTGTATTAAACCACTGAGATTTTGAAGTTTGTTTCTGCAGTGCATTAGCATATTAATCAATACTGTATAAACTAACTTCTTGAATTGCTTTGAATTTAAATTCTGAAAGTAAGTGCTTAAATTCAACTAATAAATGTCCTTAGAGTCCTATATGAGATCATTTTGGGCATTTTACCTGTAATGATTTGTCAATTAGCATAGTTATTTTCTTCTTGTCATTAGAATATCTGCTTATGGATTCTTATTCATTGACTCTTTCCAACAACATTTATAAAACTTAATACTCTAATAATTAGCTTCCTGAGAACAGTAAATTATCAGTGAAAGGTGCACTCATGGCGCTTTTCTAGCATAGTGATGCACTGCTTGACACAATTGGTACTCAATAAATGTGAATATGTCCATCAAATACCTGTTTTATTAATGTTATTTGATGTGTTATTACCACAGAGACTGCACTATTAAATGACCAAAGGCCAATCTCAGGTAGTACAATGGATATGGAAATTACGTTTCTGACTTTCAGTAAAGAAACCATTTACAAAATCTGAGAGTGGAATAAGTATGTTGACTCGGGGCCATCAGAAGAGACTGTGCAGATGCAGAGGTGCTTGTTGAGGGGGACTGAGGTCCAGACCAATTTCCAATCTCCAATCTGCTCTGTCCCAGAAGGCATTAGTGAGTAGAAGGAACACTTTTATAATTAGTCACCCTAGAATAGGTACCTTTTTGTAATTAGTTAGTCTAGAGAAAGTAACTTTCTCTTAGCACAGATTTGCACATCTGCCTACAAAAGACTTTCAGTGGAATGATATCTGCAAAAATATCATTTTGGTTTGATGGGTTCAGACAACAGTTTTAAATGGAATCTTCAAGTTTGATGAGAGAGACTATTTTCAGTAGGTTGGATACAAGTGAGCAGTAAAGGCCAAAGGATGGTATTGGCATTATTTTAAAGCAATGGTTCTCAAATGGCGGCAAATTTGCCCCCTGGGGGATATTTGGCAATGTCTGGAAACATTTTTGATTGTCAAAATTAGGGAGGTGCATGGTGATACTGGCATCTAGTGGGTAGAGGCAGGGATGCTGCTAAACATCCTACAGATACACAAGATAGCCACCCCAGTCACTTAGAATGAAATAGTATCCATTCTAAATGTCAGCAATGCCAATTGAGAAACCCTGACATTTCTTTCTTTATAAAAGAAGAAACCCCTAATATCTAAAATCTAATTGTACGTTTAGAGTCATAAGCCTATCTTCCCAGGACCTTCTGTTTAAGGAAACTTTGTTCATAATGTATACTTTTCTAATTCCAGCTAATTATAGTGCCTTACAGTGTTCATAAGTCAAAAGTTATTTGAGGGTGATTGCTTTTACTCGCTCAAAAACAGAATCCTCAGTTTGAATATAAAGTCCTGATTTTTACTCTTTTTACCCTTTATATTTTTTGCAATTCCCCATCCAAGTTCTCCTGGAAATTGGGTTGAGATAAAGGGAGGGTAAGACCTCAAATCCACGACTAGAGAGATAACTGTGTTTCATGGGGTGGAAAAACATGAAATTCTGAGTCTCGGATGGCCCTCCTAAGGAAGCATCGACTCCCACCACTCTTCTTAGCATCGATCAGCCTGCCCGATTGGTTTTAAGATTACTGCCGCCGTCCTCAAGTACTGCCTGCCTCTGAACAAGAGCGACAGGTAACGCCTCCCAGCAGTTTTAGCCGGGCAGCCCCGTGTCCCCAAGCACAGGCCCAAACTTCCGGAGCACACCGCTCGACGGTGGGCGGAGCGGGGAGGAAGGCGGGCCACACATCTCTGAGGACTAGAGCACCGGGCAGCCCAGGCAGGTCGAGGGTCTGGGAGGCGACCGGGCCCCTCGCGGCCCGCCGGAGGGACCGTGCGCCGCCGGAAGTTGGAGGGGGCGCTCGCCCGAGCGCCGGCCCCACAGCCAGGCCCTCCGCAGGGTCCGCCCTCCGCCGGGCATGGAGGAGGGCGCGGGAGCCGCGGCCGCCAGGACCCGCCCCCTCGCCTTCCAGAGCAAGCGACAGGCGGCGCGAGGAGGCGGGGCCGCGGCTGCTGGCGGTGTCTGCGCCTCGCGGTTTCGGAGCTAGCAGACGCTCGGGGAACATGGCGGCGGCGGAGCCCGCGGTCCCGGCGCTCCCCAGCGGCGGTGGCTTGGGGGCGCCGTCGGGCACGGTCCCCGTGCTTTTCTGCTTCTCGGTCTTCGCGCGGCCCTCAGCCGTGCCGCACGGCGCGGGCTACGAGCTGCTCATCCAGAAGTTCCTCAGTCTGTACGGCGACCAGATAGACATGCACCGCAAATTCGTGGTGCAGCTCTTCGCGGAGGAGTGGGGCCAGTACGTGGACCTGCCCAAGGGCTTCACGGTGAGCGAGCGCTGCAAGGTGCGCCTCGTGCCGCTGCAGATCCAGGTGGGTCTCGCGGGAGGGCCGCGCGCCGAGCCGCAGCTCCCGGTCCCCGTGCGTCCCCGTCCCCGCGGCGCTCCTCAGGTGCCCCGCGGCGGCGGGCCCTGCGCACCGCGCCCGCTGGGAAGGGCCGTGCCGCTGTCGCAAGCCTCCGGGATGGCCCAGCGAAAGCGCTTGTCCGAAGGTGACGGTCACCGGCTGTCCTCGGCCGAAGACGGGGCGTGGGCCTCCCGGCTACTGGCGGCGCGCGCGAACGCCCCCACGTGTGTGGTCCTCAGCCGCCCGCATCCGCTTTGTGTGCCGGGAGCGAGTCCTAGCCTCCTGCGTAACCGAAGGGCTGTGCAGAGTAAGCTGTGTTTTTATTTGGGTTGATGCAGAACCGGGGAAAGGAGATTGTGGGGGAGTATCGGCCTCAGGGTTTGTTCCCGGAGTTGTGTTTACCACTTGCGGAAACACAAACTTCAGGAGTCCTATCCTTTCACCCATCCTCTTCCCCAGTTTTCTGCTCCTTTGATCTTAAGTCTTTCCTAACCTTAAGTGAAATAACCTTGTTTAGCCTCTTCCAAGTAACTGTCAACTGAATCTGTTGATTACATATATACGTTGCCTACCTTGAAAAAGTCGTTTGACTCAGCACTGCAGCACCTTCTTAAATACCCAACTTTAGCTAGACCATTCTTTCCTGGTCGTGCTGGCAGAAAAAGTTGTCATACTTGAGGATTATTTTATGCCTTTTTAATATTTTTAAAAAGCTGTGCTCTAATACTGCGCAGATCTGCCTCCTGTGTTCTTTTTATGCTCAGCTCAGAGGATTCACCGGAAGATTTATCCTGTTGAAAAGCAAGAACAAAAGGTGTATTTTAGGTACTACACCACCACCATTTTTTTTGGTTGAGAAACCGGTAAGCCATTTCTTTGGAAGACCCAACTGAAATGTGGGATTCAGGATTAGAAGGCATTTTAATATTCAGTTGTCATTTTCTGAGGACTGTTCTGTAGTTTTTGGTGGTTTTTTTGTTTGTTTTTCACTTGTAGTTGTCTGTGGAATTGGTCTTGTTTGCTATTACTCCAGCAAGTGATAGCAGAGGAAGGCCAGAAGCTTCCAAAGCAGATACTTTAACCAGAGGGCAAAGGCTGTGAGATTCTGTGGTCAACCCTTGGAGAGCCAAAAGGGAGACAGTTGGCGTCTGATACCCTAGAATTTGCCCTGCTCTTGGGAGAGTTGTGGTTGGTACGTGTTTACTACCACCCATTTTTATGCCTTCAAGAGTTTTCATGGCTGACACCTCTCTGCAGCCTTCCTTGTCAGTCTGTTTAGATTATTACTGCCAAAATATGGAAGAAGCTGGATGCACCTTTGACAAATCCATTAATAAATGGGAGAATCCAAATACTAGCTGAAGAGATCTGGAGCTTTACTGAGGATGCAGACTTCTTTGTGATGCATTTCCTGTAGTGGTTGGGAGGGAGAGTGGGCTGTTACCTAAGAAGATGTTATGCCAAACTAGCACCCTCCCCAAGTCTTTAAGACTTCTCCCTCCCCCAACAATGGGATTTCTTATTTTGAAAAATTTAAAGCCTGGATCTGAGAACTCTTTTTAACTTATCAGTTTAGAAGTTAATGAAATATTTGTATATACCTGAAATGTCTTGTACATTCTCAAAAGGCATTATATAATTCAGGTCACATGTGGCTTTTGAAGTCTTTTGCTTGGTATTGGAGATAAAATATAGTTATTTTTTTGTGGTGATGTTTAAAATAATAATGATAATATCATTACTCTGTTCCATTCTTTTAAAAATGTTATTTTTTCCCCACTAAATAGTCCAATAATTCTTAAGCATCTGTTATAGGATACTTTATATATTTTAAAGTATTTAAAAATATTTTTATATTCTTTCATTTTAGTAATCACAATAGCTTGACTTCTTCAGCCAGGTGCCTCCCCCAGCTTAAAAATAGGTAATGTGGAGGAATATACACACATACCATATATATCCATATACTTATTCTGATACCTATTTATATGAAGAGAGAGATATATGTGTGTGTGTGTATGTGTATGGATATTCTCAGAAGAAAAAGGGAAGATACTTCTTTTCATGACCGTTTTACTGTATTTTTTTGGAACCTGGCTGTGTAATCCTAGAGACATGGACATTTTCTGGCTGGATGAGAATGTAGAGTTCACTCCACATTTGAGTGGCAGCTGTAAGTGCCTGGCCCAGTGAATGTAAACATGGGTAAGACCCAATTCTTGTTCCGTACCTAGTAATCTAACTCCTTCGTTTTACCAAAGAGCAGAACATGTAGGAAATTGCCTGAGGTTCCATGGTAAAGCGTGTGAAGGTCCTACAGCTGGCCGTAGCATTTATGTTCTCTTTTCATGCTTAATGAAAATAGCAAGCAGAATGGAAAACAAGCTGCAAACTTGAGCTTGTAACAGCATTTGTTTTGATGCTATTCGTTGTTTCTGTGGAACAGATGCCTGTCACTCAGCAAGACTCAAGGTGGCCTGTCAGTGAGGCCACGCTCTGGGTATAGGCCCCTTCTCCCAGAGGCAGGGATGAAGAGCATGTTTGGCCACATGTAATCCACAGCTTAAATAATGCCATTTATTATTTCTCCAAGAATAGGCCTCATAGCCTCTGTGGCCCTGGCTAACATACAAAATATTCTAGAATGTATTCTTAATTTACACAGGGGTCCGAGTTTGCTTTCACGCTTGTTCTGACTGACGTTGCTAGTGACCTTGTAAAACACAGTGGCTGCTTGTGCCACACTGTCTGCGCTGGTGGTTGGTTAGTGGTTCTGTGGGGATTGATCTTTAAGACCCCCATTGCCAGTATTAGGCTCTGGTAACTTTTTAGTGTCTTCTGAAATATTCTGTCCAAGTGACCGAGTGTCTGCCGACAGCTCAGGTAGCTGAAGACAGCTCATGTTTCAAGCACGGTTATGAGTCTTCAGCCTTGTCAAAATGCTTGAAGTCTAAGGAATTTTGAGACGCAGGGGAAGAAATGTAAATGAGAGGATTATACAGTGGGAATTTAGGTCATTTTCATGACTTATAAGTGTTAATTTTTCACAAGGTATTTCCCAAGTTTTAACTAACGGAGAATTCAACCCTGGACACTTGGGCAGGGCCTAAGTAGAAGAGAGGAAGAAAAGGACATAGTAAGAATGACAGCAGCGAGAGGATTTTACTTCGGTATGTAGGAGGGAAGCCTCTGGCAGCTTCGTCTGGGCAGAAGATAAGGGCTTCCCTGGGAAGGTTATTTCGACTTTTTCCTGAGGTAGTTAATTTGGAAGGGATTCTGCTCCAGGTTTTACTTCTTGGAAGTTTATTAGTACTATGATTATTTTAAACAGAGGTGTAGATGTTTTATAGCTAGAAGAGACCCCAGAGTACATGGTGGGAAGGGAGAGAAGGCAGGGTTTGGAAAGAAAGGGGAAAGGACTTGGGTCTCCCTTGGGCTTGCTAGTTGGAAGGTGGTGATTTTTTTTTTTTTTTCTTTTGCGGTACGCGGGCCTACTCACCGTTGCGGCCTCTCCCGTTACGGAGCACAGGCTCCGGACGCGCAGGCTTAGCGGCCATGGCTCACGGGCCCAGCCGCTCCGCGGCATGTGGGATCCTCCCAGACCGGGGCACGAACCCATGTCCCCTGCATCGGCAGGCGGACTCCCAACCACTGCGCCAACAGGGAAGCCCGAAGGTGGTGATTTTTGATTTCAGAACCTTTACTGTGGAGCGTGTAGGAGGAGCAGGTAGATAAGCTAATGCTCGGAACTCTTGAGTTAGAGAAGCAGGCAGGAACTATCTTGGGAGGCGCACAGTGTCAGGGGCACTGGAGAAAACAGCTGGATCCTGAGGGTATGATATTGTCTGCCCGCCCACTTTTTAAGAATTTAACATTGCAGATTACTGCCCAAAGCATTGTACACATTTTGCCTCTTGTGGATACATTAGAGGCTACCTATAAATAAACTGTGTTTGAGTGGGAGCTAAACACAATTTCCAAACTGTGTTTGGAACTTTTTTCTGTCATTTAGTTTGCCAAGGGGAATCCAAAGTAGATTCAGATATCACTGTGTTCCTGGGATCTGGCCAGCTTCACCTTCACTCCAACCTCCATCGTCCTTAACACTGAAATTGATGGAGTTGGCTGGCTTCCCTTAGGCAGTTAGAAAGCTCGCTGGAGTTGTAACCTCAGTGCAAGTGACATTAGTGCTTACAGCAGGTGAGTAGGTTGTAAAATAAGAGTGAAATAAATACTCTTTTGTAGTCTAAATTAAAAAGCCCCAAACCGTTTTGCCAGGAGCAGATCATGTAATTGTCAGTCTTTTGGTGACATTTAGAAATCCACTTTATGAATCATTTCTTAATTCTGTAGACTAGGTTAACATAAGTTAGGCAATATCAGTATTTCTTTCTATATATTTATTGTTTTCATAAGGGATTTTAGTAGTAAGTGGTATTTTAACCTCATTACAGAAGAACTATTTTTAACATGTGCTGACCTTCAGAGCGTATGTTTCCTATAGGAGGGATACACAATAACCTAATACATTTATTGATTGATTTACATGAAGCTGATTTAATCCTTGAAATAGCCCTGTGAGGTAGACACTATTTTTATTACTTTGTTACAGATTAAGAAGCAGCTGTTTGGAGATGTTAATGATTTGCTGCATTTCATGTAATTGAAATTAGTGAAATTGACATTTGGACTCAGATTCTAATGTGCCTGGGCTGTCCTGTGTAGGCACTCTTGTAACCTGGGAGAGTCATGTCACAGACCTCTGTTTTGAGTCAGTATTGGAACAAAGCCTTACTATGCCTGTGGTAATCGGGTTTCCTTGGAAACACTTCTCAGTGAAATAATGATACCTCATATCCCCTTCTAGACCCCTCTCCCAAGCACATCATGCCTATATTGTGACTATAACAGACTACTAAGATTTTGAAAACATCATATTTACAATTCCAAACTTTAATCATTCCTAAAGATGTACAGTTTACTCACTGTAGTCGTTCGCTAGGTTGCTGCTGTAACAAAGTATAATACTACAGACTGAGTGGCTTATACAACAGAAATTTATTTTCTCATAATTCTGGAGGGTTTAGATCAGGTTTGGTTCCTTCTGAGCGCTGTGAAGAAGCCGTTCCATGCCTCCCTCCTGGCTTTTGGTGGTTTGTTGGGAGTCTTTGGCATTGTGTGGCTTGTAGACATGTCACCTTGATCTCTCCCTTCATGTTCACATGGCCTTCTCTGTGCCCAGATTTCCCCTTTTGATAAGGATGCCACTCATGTTGGATTAGGCACCCACTCTACTCCAGTATGACGTCATCTTAACTAATTATGTTTTCAGTGACTATTTCCAAATAAGGCCACTTTCTGAGGTACAGTACTGGTGGTTAGGAATTCAACATATAAATTTTAGAGCACACCATTCAACATACAACACTCACCATGCATTACGTTTATGGAGAGAACAGAAGTGGGGCACCATGTATCACTAAGCAAGGCCAGCCACTGTGTATGTGCCTGTCCTGAGTAACCGAGCAAGGGAGGAGCAGATTCCTTGCAGATGTAGCAGCCATTGTTAGAAAATGGTCAGAGCACATGTGGAAGTGAAGGAGGGTAAATACTATTATGATTGTGGTAATAATGAGACTTGGGGATGAAGAGTCTTTTGAATATGAAATCTAAGGTTGAATGCCAGCTAAGACAGTTCTTAAGAAAGTGGACAAAAAATTTATACTTGACATTTATCTCTTAAACTGTTGCTTGAGGAAGCCATTGGTTGTGATCAGCTTTTTGTGTTGAAATATGTATATTGAAATACGTATTTTTTATGTATATGTGTATGTGTAGGGATTTATGTGTATAAATATATGAAGGTGTGTGTGTATACACATATTTACTTTTATATGTGATTTCTTCATACTTCTTGAATATGTGTTGATCTGTAATTGCTTCACTTTTACTCGTGATGGCACTTGGTCAAGGTCACTTTTAATTTGCTATCTTGCAGTTGCAGCATGTTTGACAATGAGCAGCACTTTAGTTATGTACAAGGTTTTGGTTTAAGAGGAATTTCTGAGTCAAGTTACGAAGTCCCTGAATTATAGAGTCAGTGTGTAATTTAACAATTACTGAAATTCATGTGGATTTGGGGTGGATGGGGGGTTTGGTTAGAGTTTCTCAGTAGTTTTTTATTTGTTTGTTTTTTGTTTTGGTAGCCTCAAATCCTCCTTTTTCTGTCTTGTAAGATATGGAGTTTATTCATAAAGTAGCATCTTTCCCCCCTACTACTATGGCATAGGGAGACCTTTTTTCTTTTTTCATAAACTTTTAATTTTAGAATAGTGTTGATTTACAACAAAGTTGCAAAGGTTAGTACAGAGAGCTAGCTCCTTTATACCTGACCTAGTTTCCCTTCTTGCTAACATCTTACTTTACTGTGGCATATTTGACACAGCTAAGGAACCAACATTGGTACATTACTATAAGCTGAGCGCCACACTTCAGTCAGATTTCACTAGCTTTTCCCTAATGTCCTTTTTCTGTCCCAGGATCCAATTCAGGATACCGATTATGTTTAGTTGTCATGTCTCCTTGGACTCCTGTGGGTTATGGCAGTTTCTCAGAGTTTCATTGTTTTTAATGACCTTGACAGTTTTAAGGAGTACTGATTAGATATTTTTTATTCCTTTTTTTTCTTTTCCGATACGCGGGCCTCTCTCCGCTGCGGCTTCTCCTGCTGCGGAGCACAGGCTCCGGATGCGCAGACTCAGCGGCCACAGCCCACGGGCCCAGCCGCTCCACGGCATGTGGGATCCTCTCAGACCGGGGCATGAACCCGTGTCCCCTGCATCGGCAGGCGGACTCTCAACCACTGCGCCACCAGGGAAGTCCTGATTAGATATTTTTGTAGAATGACCTCATTTTGGGTTTATCTGATGTTTTCCTCATGCTTCAACCAGGGTTGTGAGATTTTGAGAGGAAGATCATGAAGGTCATTCTCATCATATATCAAAGCTGAATACTGTCACCATGGATTACCTCAATCTTGATCACCTGGCTGTGGCCGTGTTCACCATTACCCTCCCTCTATACTCTGAAGAAGCAAATTACTAAGTGCAGGTCATATTCAAGGGTATGTCAACTCCTGGAGAGGAGAATGTCTAAGGCATTTTTGTTTCATGAAATTATAACCAGTCATTTCTGCATAAAAATATGCCTCACCTGCTTATCTCTATGGTTTCTTTCTTTAACTGAAGGTTTATAGATGATGAATTCCTCTACTAGAAAGGATTTGCAGGGTGCTAAGGATTTCAGGGCTGCATTTTCTGACCTCCTCAATCTGTGTCTAATATGACATACGTCTGATGTGGTCCCCTGCCTAGAACAGATACCTCACAGCTGAAATGAGGTATAGGGAAGCACCAGATAACAGGGACCCCAGGAGACCACAAGTCTGAATATTCTAGGATTTCTGAGTAGGTAAGGTTTTATTCCTTTAAATATCCCAATTTTTTGTATTTTGACCATTTTATATGGTAGTCCTAAAATATTATGTAACTTATTTTCTTAATGAGTGTGATAAAATGATTTTGTCCCAATTTATAACTTATATACAGCTTGCTACTCCTTCATTGGAGTCTAGACTGAGAACTAGTTGAGTTTTGATCTGCTTTTATTGTATTTTTAATCGTTTCTTCCTCAGCTGTCATTTCTTGTTGCTATCTGTTTGCCTGTCTTCGGCAGTTCCCTTTCAGATTTGCTGTTTCCAATCCTGTGTTAATTTATAATCCAGACAACCAAACTTGTTAGGAATGTATACAGAGTTAGTCAGTACAGTCTGAGATAAGATCTGAAAGCTGGAGATCGAAGCAAGTGTCGGTTGTGTGTTAGTGCATGGCCATCCAGCATACTTGGGCAACTGCCTGGGAGTTTTATTTTGCCTGCTTGCTGGTATTCCCATGTGGTAGAATGGCAAGATGGCTAAGGTGCCTTACAGTTACTTGAAACAAGACAGTTACAGCTAAACTGCTTTTCATAGTGTCCCCTCAACACATGGTGGATGACTAGGGACCCCTGGTTCAAATTTCTAAAAGAATATATATATATGGATTTTAAGCCTTTTGAGCCAAGATTTAATGTTTACTGAAATTTAAGATACATGGTCATAGTGACTGGTTTTCAACCAAGTACCCTAAGTACTTACCTATACATCAGACTCATTGCTTTTGATAATGACCAAAATGGAAGCATGGTACTTGCATTAAAAATTTAAGTAAGGAAGCAGCCTGAATATTTATTTTAAACATACTTTATTGGCAGAGTAGGAAAACCCTCCACATAGTGTTAGAATTAAAGATGGCACTCGCATTCTGACATGAACTTGGTGTTGGACTGCGCATGGTTAATCAGTGCACACCTATAGAGTTAATACCAGAGGGAGATTAAGGTGCTGGAGTCCTTCAGACCAGGACACAGATAAATAAAAGTGCAACCTGACTAGAACAGTCATACTGTTAAGGATAAAAGATTCCTTTTGATGATTCATTTATTTCTTGTAGTAATTGTTTCTTGGGAGTATGCCATGTGCACAGATACTAAGGCAGAGTCTAGGGCCAGGCTGGTGGTGAAGCCACCACCATGTAATCAGGACTCAGGTTCCTCTATAAAATTATGAGTAATTATTGTCTGTGGGTGGTTTAGGTTAATTAGAGGGGAGACTTACAGGGTGCCTAGTAAGAGTAGTGGCATGGGTTCATTCATGATCAGACTGCATCCTTTCCAGAGCTTTCTCTCATTTGAGAAGGTAGAAAGAAAAGTACCATGGACTTTTAAGAATTAAATTCTTGTATTCAACAGTGATTTTTCCCTTTTTGGTAGATCCATATTGGGCCCAAGTTGTTATAATAGACCAACTACAGCAATTAATGTAAAGCATGGTAATCTAATACCCAGTTTTCATCTTAATTCATTGACTTTCCTGATTGTGATAAATATGTGTAAGAATTCAGATGTCAAATTTATGTCTTTCCATTTGACAGTGGTGATGTGCTTGGCATCATTTCATTGCATTTTATTTGAAGTCTAAGAAGTTATTCTTGAGAATACCAACTTAATATTTCTGTGTTGATGATAGCAGTATATCTAGATTTGTTTCTGTTTTTTTAGTTTTTTGTTCCATAATCTTTGCTACAGATTATTTAAATTTTATTCTTTGTTCTTGTGAGCAATGCCATCAACAGATTTAAGTTTTTTACTGTTTTTTTATTATAAAAGTAATACATCTTTTTAAATAACATTTAGCAAATGTTTTAAAATAGCATTTGAAAAATAAAAGAAAGGTATTAAGAAAAAATGTTATCAGCATCCCTAACTATATAACCACGTGTTCATATTTTCATATATTTGCTTCTACTTTTTATTCATATTTTTACATTATTGAAATACTATTGAACTGTGCTCTGTTTTTAAAATTAACATTAGATTATGGCATTTCTTCTTAGATGGTGCACATTTTTTGAAAACATATACATACATTATTTTAATAGGCTAAAAAATGTTTGTCATGTGAATGTGTTAAAATTTGTGAAATCATTTTTGTATTGTTGGTTCTTGGTTTATTTCTAATTTTCACTATTAAAAGGAATTCAGTGGACATCTTTGGGCATAATTTTTTTTCCTGTTATTCATATCATTTCTCTTAGACAATAGTTGTAGAAATGGATTTAATGGGTCAAACAGTAGGAATGTTTTTCTCTCTTTACTGACCTCCAGCTGAAAATAAATGTCATTGTATAACAAATGCTAAATCATTCTTTTTTTCTTTTTTCTTCAGCTTACTACCCTGGGAAATCTTACACCTTCAAGCACTGTGTTTTTCTGCTGTGATATGCAGGAAAGGTTCAGACCAGCCATCAAGTATTTTGGAGATATTATTAGTGTGGGACAGAGATTGGTATGCTTGCTTGTTCATTTTTTCCAATTTGCTAAAGCATGATTCATACGCAAACATATGTATATTGCTACTTATCTTTGTGTGTTTTTTTTCCTCCAGTTACAAGGGGCCCGGATTCTAGGAATTCCAGTTATTGTAACAGAACAGTACCCTAAAGGTCTTGGTAGCACTGTTCAAGAAATTGATTTAACGGGTGTAAAACTGGTACTTCCAAAGACCAAGTTTTCAATGGTATTACCAGAAGTAGAAGCAGCATTAGCAGAGATTCCTGGAGTCAGGAGTGTTGTGTTATTTGGAGTAGAAGTGAGTACCTCTTGTTCTGTTTTGGACACGATATCATTTGTAGAAAACTTGTTATTTCCAGAATGTAATTTTGTATATAGAATACCATGTAGGTATCTGATAGAAAATAGCTACCAGTTTTTAAGTGTTGACTACTTGCATGGCACTGATCTGAACACTTTATATATATTAATTTGTTGAACTCTCACAGCAATCCTCTGAGCTAAGTACTTTTGGTCTCATATTGTAGGTGAGAAAACTCAAACACAGCTGCTATGTGTCTTGCCCAAGGTCATAGAGTTAGTTAAAGTTAGATGAAGCTGCATTTGAATCTAGGTTGATAGATTCTTGGGCCTTTACTTTGAACCCCAACTTTTGGAACACATTTTCACCAAAGACAGTATGTTTATTTATGTGTTATAGGAGCTCACCTTGGTCATGTTTTTGTTTAAGAAAAACCTTAGAAGTCATGTAGTTCATTGTCCTTCACATTTGAATCATGTGTACCTATTTTTTTAAAGGAAAAAAAATACTCATGGATTCCTAATGCTGATTAAAATGATTTTTTGTTTGGTTTGTTTTTTTGACATGTAGAAACAGAATATAATTATTTATTCATAGCTTTTAAACACCTCTTGAACTAAAATTTTAAAATTATGAAAACCATAAAAACAGTGAAATCCAAATAATATTAAAGACATCCATGATGTTTTGATAGTAGGTTTCAGAGTAGTAGGTTTTAATAGCCTCAGGTTTAGATATAAAATATTTCTGTATTTTGACTTAAATAATGATAAAATAAAGGAAGCCTATTTGTATAAATATGTCACACCAAATGCTGACTTTTGCACTTTTCTTGCTTGTTCATCATTAGACCTCATGTCTAATCAAAATCATCTTTGAGCAGTCCTCCAGTGCTAATTTTAATGAGTTGTCAGTTGATAATTCTCCACAGCCCTCTTGTCATATGAAGATAAGGTTGGTTGGCATTATTAAAATCTGCTTTCATTGGTTATATAATCCACTTATTGTTGGAGCATGTTTTTACTCTTTATTCTCTGCTGATGAATTGTTACAAGTTCATACTTACAAAGATGGAATCTGTATAATTCATTTTCTGGTGATGTATACTGGGTATTTTTTGCCTGTGCTACAAGTTATTTTTAACTTGGCTTACCTTTATACTACTGGGTGCCTTACCACAACTCAGTTTTCCCACCATTATCTCAATTGGCAGTACTGCAAACGCGTTCTTTGTGTTAGGCACTTGGTGTGAATACAAAAATAAACCCAACTGCGAGTGGCATCAAAACTGAGTGGTAGTAGTCAGCCATATGAAGGTCGTCCAGATGACATAGATGAAAATCTTTAAAAAAAGTGCTCACAGAGCTCTAAGAATATGTTCAAGGTTCCCAGTACAAAGAACATTGATGTAATGCAGTCCCTGACTTAACAAAGAGGCAGCCAAAGCCAGAAATGCTGTTTATGCTCAAGATCACTAGTGAGTTGGAGGCAAAACTAGATGTGGACAAGGCCATTAGACCTGTAGTGCTCTTTCTGCTCTACCGTGTTGCTGCACATTTGTAAAATACTGGTAGTTTACCACGTTATTACATATGGTTTTTACTTTCCTACTAGACCCATGTGTGCATCCAACAGACAGCTCTGGAGCTCGTTGGCAGAGGTATTGAGGTTCATATTGTTGCTGATGCCACGTCGTCGAGAAGCATGATGGACAGGATGTTTGCTCTTGAGGTAATTGTTCTGCTTTAAAATAAACCATTAGCCAAGGCTTCCAAGTAAATTTGGAGAGTATCAAATATGTAACAGCAGTGAAAGATTTACCTCTTAGATTTGAGCTTGGTCTGACAACAATCAGGCTGATTTCCGGGGTTTCTACTACGCACGACAAACCTCTGAGGTCTCACCATCATATCCTGTTTTACATCTTCTGTC
Source organism: Pseudorca crassidens (assembly GCF_039906515.1). Lineage (NCBI taxonomy): Eukaryota > Metazoa > Chordata > Mammalia > Artiodactyla > Delphinidae > Pseudorca > Pseudorca crassidens. The sequence continues at coordinate 106,940,041 of NC_090298.1, forward strand.
TTTATTTCTAGATGTCTAGTGATGCCAAATGCTCCTTTACATCTTCTTTCGTAACTTTGCTAGTTTTGCACATCAACTAAGAGGTATTCCAGTAAGCTTACTCTGAACTACTGAAAGATTTGCAAATTAACAACAGTTCACCTAGGCTTAACTCGTCCAGGGTCTAGCCAACACCTAGGGTATGGTGGGCCGAAGCCTGGTTCAGCCACTTGTTAGATTTCCTCAGACTTGAATTTCTGGGGATAGGAGGTGTGTCTCTGACTGTGGGCACCACTCACACACAGTGTTTAATGGCTCTCTGCGTGGAGTGTCAAGATATACTTCAGAGTCAGGGAGTTGATGACTTTCATCAGTGTTGCATAACAGTAGCCTTACGTAAGCATTGCCTATTCCGAGACTGTTGAAAAACAAACTCCCACAATTAATCCTTTGAACCTTCACTCCGCATTGTGCATCTCTCTCTTTCATGTTTAATTCTAATTCTATAATAGCTTTAAAGTAATGTCAATCTGGATTGAATTGCTGAATTTTTAACTGATTATTTTTATTGAGAATGGGAAATGTAGATTTTTTTTTGAGACCCTCCAGTGTTCCATGCATAAGCTGACCTGTGAACCACTTTCTCTGTGGGATTGCTCAATCACCTCTCTAGCCTAAAATGTTCCCTAGGGTGGTGAGTTGGGCAAATAAGAAAGAGAGGAAAGAAAGGAGACTCAAGTCAGTGGGGAGGGCTGATGTAGAAGCAGGCGGGTAGCTGTCAGCAGCAGTGGTTTTAAGGCCCTGGTTGGCCATCCCTTCTCTTATTCCTGAGCAGTGAGTCCTATTTTGCGATTATAGGTGGAAATGGTTTTATTTATTTTATTCAACTATTTTCAAGTCCACTTGGACTACTGGGTTCTCTGGTTGGTTAGATACTAAGTGTTGCTTCTTCCCCTCTCAGCAGAGATCTTTAAGCTGTTCTTATAGTCATAGTTAGCTTCCACTTTTCAAATTTCCTTAGTAATCTGAGTTTAAACACTTCCACTGTCAGATCCGTACTACCTCGACAGGCAGCTCTTTTCTTCTTTGAATACCTTTATGGTAATGCTGAGGTCCAGAACTTGAAGTGTTTCCAAGGAAGCGAAAAACTAAGAACATACAAAACCAAAAATTTTCCTTGCTTGTAAAGCGATTTCAAGAACTTTTGTCCTACATTCGTTTTTTAGATGTCTTATTATGCCATTTATTACAGAAAATTTTGATTGTTGGCAGTTCTGTGTTCTACCAAGACTCAGAATAAAAACAGCCATTTTACCATCTGAGCCTCATTCTTTTGGAGGTAGTCTGTAATCTTACTGATTAGGAGGAGTCTAAACAGTGGAGGGGTAATATGGGTTTGAATTCAGGTTCCGGCATTTTGTAAATTAGTGTCCTTGGACAAATTACCTAATACCTTTGCCTCAGATTTCTCATTGGTGATGTGAAATAAAATTCATATTTTTATGGCAAGACAAGAAAAATTTAAACATGAAAAAATTTTCTTTGCCCTTTGGCCTCCTCTCTCCTCCCTACTGTGCATTGTGTATCTAAAGTATGCATCGACCAAACCTCCCATCAGCAGAAATACCTGCTCAACCATAAAGAGCAGACAACCCCTTAAAAGAACATTCCTTCTTGATCTTCTAAAGGGTCACATGACCCACGACAGTGGCACTTAGATCTGGATTATGTAAACTGTCAATAATAGGTCATTTAATGTACAGCCTTCTGTCTCAATTTATGTAACTGTGCTTTGACTTCTAACGGGTGGACCAGTTCTCAGAGCTTTCTGAGGGGCTGTTCCCAGGTTATAATCCTCACTTTGGCTTGAATAAAATTTTCCATTTCTTCCTTTTTTTTTATTGGAGTATAATTGCTTTACAATGTTGTGTTAGTTTCTGCTGTACAATGAAGTGAGTCAGCTATATGTATACCTATGTCCCCTCCCTCTTGGACCTCCCTCCCACCCACCTAGGTCGTCACAAAGCACCGAGCTGAGCGTCCTGTGCTTTATAGCATGTTCCTGCTAGCTATCTATTTTATGCATGGTAGTGTATATATATCAATCCTAATCTCCCAATTCATCCCACCCTCACCTTCCACCCCTGTGTCCACATGTCCGTTCTCTAAGTCTGTGTCTCTATTCCTGCCTTGCAAGTAGGTTCATCTGTTTCTTTCTTAGATTGATGGATTAATTTTTTGTCGACTGTGAAATAGAAATAATAGTCATTACGTGGGAGGATTTTTGTGAAGAATCAATGAAATAATGTATCGATAGCACTTAGTACAGTGTCTGATGTGGTAAACACTCAAATGTTAGCTGTTGCTTTTATTTTTACTGTAGCTATTGTTTGTTTTTATTGTCTTCATGAGGTTCATCTGATCAGAAAAGTATAAGCATATATCAGCTTCCAAGAGCCAGAATGGACTAGTCCTGAGAAGTTCTGAGGAGGGAAGGAAGGAATATGGTCTGGGGTGGGTTTGGAAGAGCCTGGAGCAGCCAGCATTGCCTTGGCTGAGGTTGAAAGGGAGAGAAGAAGCAGGTCAGGTGGTGATGGGGGAAGATGTGTGCCACATTTCAGATTTTTCCTCTTAGTCTTAATTTGCTATGGAGGTGCTCTAGTCCCTCAGTCCTTGGGAGAAATGTTAAGTCTCCTTTTTTCTTCTGTGACTATGAAAGTGAAATAGAGATCTGGTCTGCTCCCCTTCTTTTTTTCCTTGAGAACGCAACTACTTAAGGTCATTCCTGAGACTCCCCATATTGCCTGTTAAGACCATTGTACTAATAAGATTTATAGTTACCGTTATTAAAACTTCTCTGCCAGGATCTGTGGTGTGTGCTTTATTCCACAAAATTTTTTGAGCACCTACCATCTGTCAGGCATTTTTCTTTCAACTTACAATTGTAGAGTAAATGTGAGATAAAATAGACTAAAACCGTCTCATGAGCTTGATGTCCTTGTACTTCTGGGGGTTGTTAGTGTTACTTGGGAATTTAATGGGTTTAGTCTTTTTTTTCCCCACCCTCTCTGAGACCATCTTGGCTTTGTGTTCTTGCATTTTTAGGTTTGTGGGTCAGAGTAACCTTTCCTTTGGCCTAGTTGGACTGGTTTTGCAAGTGTAAGGGAAGAACTCAGGAAGCCTATTAAGCCGTGTACCCATTTGCATTAAACAACTGGAGTTTTAATTGCCCCTTCTAAAGCCAGGAGATAAAGTGAGTGTGGGACCAGTATTGTAGGTGTCCTCATAGCTCAAGGTGGTGGGCAGGAACCTGCCGGTGTCTGGAAAAAGTGCTGCTGTTCTCTTTCTGCTCAGGTACCCTTCTGGGTTGGGGCTGGGAAGGCACCGTGGGAAGGTCTGTTAGTCTGATCTAAAGACTTTGCAATCTTAGCAAAGGCGTGAGCCACGCCTTCCCCTAACACAGGTTCTTGGCTTGATTACTTTCCAATGCAATCAATATTGGGCATATCTCCGTCTTGAAGTTAAATAATTTTATGTTTCTGTTTACTAAAGTTTTTTTGTGTGCCTCTAGTGTGCCAGCTTGCCCCTGACACAGTGTACGGACTCACAGCATCCCTGAGGGTTGCTGGCTTAGGGTGGATCCGGTGCTGCTCTAGTCTGGTCAGGAGAGCACTATGGAAAAAAGCTGCCTTCTTCCTGGGTCATCACATTTCTTCCTCAGACCTGGAAACAGTTTTCTGTCCTTCCTGCCTCATGAAGGAACTAGAAAGATTACTGAGAACTGACCTTTGTTTGCACTTTGGAATATAGAAGGCACTTTCACAGACATTGAAAGTATGACTCAGATTCAGACTGACTGATTGAAAGTCCGTTGATTCAACAGGGAGCAGTAAGGAAGGCAGGCAGCCAGGGAGAGAGCTGCATTTGGATGGCTGGACATTCACGGCACCGAGCTGCAGCTAGTCTTATTCCCCGCCCTGCTGTCTGAAGCAAGCACACAGTCCTTTGAGATTTCTGAGGGTTTGATACGATAGTCAGGAGTTGACTGAAAAGCAAGGAGGAGGAAATTAGTCTCCAGACGTCTTTAAAGAACTCAGTGATGACTCATCCTCTGGGATTTGTCCCAACATAAAGGACACTAGCAGCCTCACTTATTTCTTCCTCTTTCCTATGTAACCCTCTGCTGTTTTTTCATTTCTCCAGAGCTGTGGTCAGCCTGCTCTGCACACTCCTGTGCTGGTGTTTGAGGTCCAAGCTTGCTATCTGATAAGTAGGCTATGGCTTACACTCCCTTCTGCATCCTTGGGGATAAAAAGGAAGAGTCTGCCAGTGGGAAGGTTGGGTCTCTGGATCTGCAGCCATTTGAAGGGTTTACTTTGGCTCCATTGGGATGTCCTGTTTATTCAGGTGACTCCCTTTATGACGAGACACTGATCCACGTCTTTTCCTCTAACTTGCATAGGAATCGTGTCTAACCACCTCATCTTCTAAGGCTCTTACAGTGAATGTTGCTTGGGGTAACAAACAGTTGGTCTGTTTTTTTCCCTGAGGTTTCTGATAAATACATCCAGAAAATGGATCTCTGCTCTAGAATTCTCCTCCCATTCCCCTCTCCCACCCTTTTCTCCACTTTCTCTTCTTTGCCCTCCTCCTTCCCTTTCCCTCCTCCCCTTCCTTGAGATTTCTGTCCTTAGCTCTTTATTATGATTCCACTGGAACAGTTTGGCAAGGATGTTCTTTCACCTGTCAATGAAACTCTATACAACCTTAAATTTTATACTCCTGTTATGATTCTAAAAAGCTTACAATGGTGGCAATGGTAGTGGTTCTGTTGTCGTCCAGGGGCACATTCTTAAACCTCACATGAGGCTCCTCTACCACCAGCATTTCTTACTTACGGGAAGGGCATGCAGTTTAATGTCAGATATTTGGAGAGAGGAAAAAAAGAACTTAAGAATCATTGTTTTACAGTCCTTAGCCTTGATTTCCCTCTGTCCCTGGTGCATATAAGTGAGAATATTGGCAAGTGAGAATATTGGCTGCCTGTTCTCTTTTACTTGTTTCTAGTCCTTATTACTAATATTGAGAACCATCATAAAGGGTTTGTGGTGTGGCTAGTTTGAAATCTCTCCTCACCTCTGAATTTGATGGTATGGCTAAGGGCCATGGTTTTGATAGAGGACACTAATCATTGTGTCCTGGCATGCTTTTTGCTGTTTTAATACAGTGTTCATTCTCATGCTTAATTTCTTGATTTGTCTTTTTTTTGTTTTTTTTTAAAGCGTCTTTCTCGAACTGGGATCATAGTGACTACAAGTGAAGCTGTTCTGCTACAGCTGGTGGCTGATAAAGACCATCCAAAATTCAAGGAAATTCAGAATCTAATTAAGGCGAGTGCTCCAGAGTCGGGTCTGCTTTCCAAAGTATAAGACATGTGAAGAACGGGTGTGCTACTCACCATCAGGTGACAGGACTGTAAGCCCGGACAAGCTCATGTCTCTAGCAGAATTAAAACGTTAAGTCAAAAATTGGCTCTTTTTTGCGCCTCTTAGTAAAACTTAACCAATTAGACCGTTTGGGTACCAGCATTTAGTTACAGATGTCAAAGGTTTTAGGTGCTGCTTACCTTCTTCTTATGTTAATGTGCTTTTATTTATTAAAAAAAATTATAATGGAGGTGCCTGTTTTCTCTATACCATATACACTGATCATACTTTCAAAAGTGCACACTCTTGTGAAATTTTCTTAAATTGTGCACAGTTAAAGACAAAGATCTCCCAGTAATAGTTTGACTTTTGTCTTATTGTAAGATGTATGTTACAATGTTAATGTGGATTCAGTGCTTTTACTTTACAGGTTGATTGAAATAGGATTATTAAACGAGAATTTAAAAACAGGACTCTGGATCGTGTTACCCCTTTCGCTCACGATGCAGTCAAGTTATTTATTATGTTGCACTGGTTTAACCAGACAAACTTATGTTGAATAATTACATATCTTTCTTAATTATGCTAATTTTCTTATTCTGCTCACCATCACTAATTCTCTGTTAATGTTCTCTTTTTTAACTGAATCTTTTACCCAGAAAGACTCATTCGCTCATTGCTTGTTTTAATTTTGTAAACAGATGGGAGGATTTGCAACACCATATCATTAATGGAGGGCTGTTCTAACATCTTTGAAGTATTACTTTAGCTGAATAGCTTTATAACCATCTTGAATACATCTAATAAGCACAAGATTTAGCAAAAAGGTAAAGGCTGGATAAAATGTAGTTTTAAAACATCCATATTCTTGTTTGAAATTTTTTCCACCTACCTTCCAATTACTGTTAATGCAAAAGGCCTCAGTAATCATTTGGTAGTATTGCTTTTGCAGTCATTACTACCATTCAATACACTTATTTTCATTAAATACTTATTATAGGGTTTTAAAACTTTTTAAAAAATATTATGTGAAATATGAAACATTGGTGTCTTTTATATTAAAGTAATTAAAGAAAACGTATTACGTGAATGAAGTTCTTTTGTCTGCCACAGCATGGCTCTTTGAGTACTCTTCCAGGGATTCTAATATTTATTTAAAGGTGTAAAATTTTTGACATTTGTAATCTTTCAACTCATGGAAATTTTCGAAGAATGAAAATGTTTTGTCCATGGGGGTAAATGGATTTTATTGAAGGGCCTTCTTATTTAAGAGCAGTAGAATTTTTTTTTTTTTTTTTTTTTCTGGTCAGTGTAACAAACAGCAATCTAGCATTCTTCTTAGGGTTATGTTTAAATTTTTTTCCCAGCAAACTTGTGTGTCAAAAAAGAAGAATCAAAGATTTCTACACATATTAAAATAGTTTTTGATAAATTTAACCTAGTGCTTCTCAAACTCTAATATGAATACACATCACCTGGGGGAATCTTGTTAAAATGCTGACTCTGGTTCAATAGGTCTGGCTTCTGTGCTCAGAAGAGACCAACCATACTTTATGAGTAGCAAGGATTTAACTAACATCACCTGTTTTCCTCCACTGAGTCCTGGCCCTTCCTCTCATGAAACACCACCCCAATGAAGCCTTTTCACAGCTGAAACAATTCTGTGAACTTGAGTCAGTTTCCTATGGCTACCATATTAAATTACCACAAACTCTGAGGTTTAAAACAAGGCAAATTTATTATCTTCCATTTCAGTAGGTTAGAAATCTGAAATGGGTTTCACTGGGCTAAAATCTGTCTTTTCCACTAGATTCTAAGCTTCTTGAAAGCAGGACCTGTGCATTTATTCTGTACTCATTCTGGAAACTCATTTTGAGAACCTACTAAGTTCTAAACATGTGCTGAGGATAGAAAGATGCCCCAAGGAAGCTTAGGGTCTGGTACAAAATCAGATATATCATAACCTTTCAGTAAAAGTGAATTGAATTATGTCAAAGGTTCAAGAATGTCAGTACAACAAAGTTTAGAGTAATATACTTGTGAATTCTGCGTTCTCCCTTCTTTTTTGCAGATCATGCAAGCAAGGTGATGAGGCCTAATTATAGGAAACCTGAATTGATTTTAATACATTAGTCTTTGAATTGGAAGTGTCTCCAATTTTGTAAGGTAACAAAATTCTTTTAACTGATGTAAATAAAGACCTTGAGAACATAAGCAAAAGAATAGTCCAGTGTCTTGAATTGCAAGGGGGTTAGAAAGATCAAGACACATCGTTTATTGAAATGCTAAAACATATGCAGAAACTTTATCTGAAATTAAAAGTAATAAAAGTTATTCTAACCAGGAAACCAAACACCCTATAACATCCATTTAATTACCACATTTCTCTAATTAGGAAGAATATTTTCTCTTTTTAAAAGTTGATATTTGGGTAAATATGACTTTAGATCTGGGTGGAACTTTAAAGATCATGATCTCAGGTCCATTTCAGCTGTAAAATTCTACAACGGTTTTCTTTCACAAGTGTGGCTAGTGAGACCCAGAGATAGATGTTTCTAGTTGCAGAGGTGAGGAAAGGCTCAGCAAGATGACAACTACATTACTTAACACGTTGCCCTGGGCTTCCTTACATTAGTTGATAACGCTAGAGATTATCAGAAGGAAAGCGGGGAGAACAGTAAAAAGGATCCATTTTAGAATCTATAAAACACTACACTGTTTACATTCGCAAAGCTAAAGGGCTGCTTCCAGCGCCGAGAACTTTCCCTGTGCCCCATCTTCAGTCTAGCCTTACTTCTTTCCAGATGGTTTTGAACTAATTCGGGAGAATGGCTGATAATATGAAAATTACCATTATTTTTATCCTCAGATAACTACAAATCAATATTCTTACATCACTCATGCTTCCTTGATCCTCCATGGAGCATTATTGTCACTATTTAACCCATGATTAAAAAATTTAAAAATCACTAGGCTACCGTAATGAGATACATCGATTACTTTGATATGGTTATGAAATAATTGCAGTTGGCTTTTAGAATTCTTATTACCATGTTGCTTTTCTTTATCTTTTAAGCCTGAATAGCAGACATCTTATTGAAAATTTATTTTTAGAAGAGATTAAAGTCCAAAATGGTGGTCAAGTAAAATAGCCTATTAATTCCGGTTAAAGAGACTGTAATCTTGATTTCCCTGTTGTAGGAAACAGAATTTTGAACTGGGCCCCAAGGTTCCCACTCTGGTATACACACACTTTGCCCCTGACAGGCAAATACTAATCTCTGTTCAGCTGTAAAGGGTTTGCTCAAGTAATTAAGGCTTCAAATCAGTTCACCTTAAGATAGGGAGACTGCCTTTGTGTTCTTGATTGAATCAGGTGAGCTCTTAAAAGGAACTGGGCTGTTCCTGGCAAAAGAGATTCAGTCTGTGGGAGGGATTTCGTGGGAGGGAGATTCCCTGTTGCTGACTTAGAAGATTCTCTGTTGCTTACTACAAGGCTGAGGATTTGGGAGGCCAGCAAGGAAACAGGCTCCTAAGTTGTACAAGCACAAGGAACTCAATTTAGCAAAGAACCTCAGTGAGTCTGGAAGCAAGTTTTCCCTCAGAGCCCCCAGGTAAGAATGCGGGCGGCACCCCCAATGCCTTGATTTCTGCCTTGTGAGACCCTGAGCCGAGATGGCCCCCATGCTGTGCCGGGACTTCTGACCTCCAGAACTATGAGGTAGTAAACGTCTCTTAAGCTGCTAAATTAGTGATAATTCATTACACAGCAATAGAAAATTAATGTACTTGCTTTTTTTGTTTGTCGTGGTTTTTTTTGATTTGCAATCATGTTTATATGAAGAAAAAGAGGAAGAAAATAAGTGGGATGCCATCAAGACAATAAATCTAGCTTCTATTAATTTATTTCCAGAAAAGTGGGATGGGAGGGAAAGTGTATGTCTGTTGTATTAATTATGTAGCATTTTTCATTGTAAGGTTAGCTTTTTGTCATTTTTATTGCAGAAAATAGTCAACTTAGAGCATACCTGTCATAGATGAGGCTTCATTTCTTGATATAATTGTTAGTTGCACAGTATATTTCACTAAACTGTAGAAGTCCCTTGGCTTCAGATTTGTTCATTGTTCTCACAGCTGTTTCCTTGCTGAATTGTTCCTCCCACTTGAGACAGTAAATGCAAGAAATGAAAGGTGATGTGTCTCAGAACCTGTGGTTAATACACAAATGCTCACTGTTGACGTATTTTGAATACATGCAGCTTTGAATTGGACTTCTGGAAGATGCATATTGTGCTTTCACAAAATAGCCTGTTTGGCAGCCCCAACTAAAAATGTGGAATGCACTGTAAATGTCGGAAATGTGGGGATTTTTCCAAGAAATTAAGACCTAGAAATAATACGTGAAACATACAGAGAAGGCAGGTGTAAATTGTTAGCCGTTACCCAAATGTTAGCATCTTTTTGGTTGTATTGTTTGTATGCCAATAAGTGCTTTTTTCTTTTGGAGAATTTGGCAAAACTTAAATACTGTGTCCTATGATGTCCATATTGGATTCCAGCAATTCATTCCTGCAGGTAGACAGCACGGTGTAGATGTAACATTGTGTGTGTTTATCTATCACATACCTTCCTTTTCGTATTAAAAAAAATGGAGTTGTTGGTGGAGGGAATTGGCAGGAAAGAGAAGGATGGGGGATTGCCTTTAAATACTGGAGAAAGAGCCACTGGTTATGTGATGCATTGTGTAATGGAAAGCTTTTAAATGGTAGACGCAGCTTCATTCTTAATAGCTTTAACACTGGGGGCAAATGTCTCATTTGTACAATGAAGAGATTGGACTGAACTGTACCATGTGTAAGGTTCATTGCCGTTCTAAATTGTATACTTCAGATTTTTAAAGTGAATCAAATTTAACATTTGAGCATCTGTCATATTAAGTAACTTGATCCTCATAACAACCATATAATGTAACTGAAGAACTAAGTGAATAAGTAACTTGCCCAAGGTCATCCATCTGGTTAGAAGTGAGAAGGCTGAGATTTTAACCTAGAATTTAGAAACTGCTGTAACTGCCATAACTACTATGCTGTACTCCCTCTGGCCATCACGAGAGCCAGTCATTGTGCGAGGGAAGCCTCTGTGAGCAAGTAATGATGTGTGAGGCATGGGTGGCAAGTGGGGATTCTTTATTTCCAAGTTTTTAAAAAATTTCTATATAGATGACTTTATGCTCTGTTTGCTATAAATAGCTTTTTTTGAAGACTAAACATTTTAAAATATTCTTTAGAGAGCTCATTGAGAAAGGTGAATTCCATTATATGCCAACCGTCTTGCTGTCTTTAGTCTTCCTTTAAATATTAACTAAATTGATTTAGCTGTGCATTCAAAAAAGTAATTAGTCAGAAATTTTGTCAATTTGCCCAACCTCTGTATTCAAATCTTCCAGCGATAAATAGAAGCTTAATTTGTCTATGGCGAATATTGACTTTGACAAATTACTTTCTGCATATTTTAATTACAAAATAACTATACTTAGCTAAAACTAAATCCATCTCTTTTAAATACCTGAATATTTTAGTTAGCTTTGAGTAAAAAGTCTTCAGTGATATGATGAGAACCAAAATTAGCATAAAAGCTTTTTAGAATTAAGAGGAATGGGAACACACTTATATGGTCGCCCTTGTTCTCTTTCCATGTTGACCAATCTCATATGTTCTGAATAAATCTAGTTAAATCATTTGCTATAATAACCTGTAGACATGAATTTTCAAGCTAAAATCAGTGGCAGGCTTGGGATTTGATTGTACACTTCTTATAAGATAATGACCATGCTACTGTTTCATGGATGCTAGCAGAAGACATGACATTCCTGGATCAGAGACAAAGGACTTAATTATGCAAGCAGTGTGAGCAGTAGCGTGTGTGCATTGGTTCCCTTTACACCTAAGTCCCACAGGGGCAATGCAGTATGTACCAGATGGATGCCATGCACTCAGTGGGTTTACACTGAACTTTTATAGCAAAAAGTAAGCAAGCCTGTTCTTTGTCCATAAAAAGCTGTTACCTCATTACTCAAGGTTACCGGCTGCATAAACAAGACTGAGAAGTGGGCTGGGTAGAAGTGTTCAGGGCCTTGAAGACATGGCACACCCAGCAGACCTGGAGGAGTACAAGAGCTCTAAGGAGGACTTACCTCCCAGCAGACAGGTGTGGTGAACTTTAGTGGAAAGGGTAGTGAGGCAGGGCTCTGGTTCTTGTCCTAGCTCTCTGCAGCAGCCTTCCACAAGCCTTTCTGAGACATCTCTAGGTTCTCTTGTATAGGAAATGGAGTTGGATGAGATGACAAAAAATATCTACTCTTTCATCTAGATATTAGGGTTATACTTTTCTGAAAACCTTCATTTAAAATAAAACTGAACAGGTTGCCTAAGGCTAAAAATTGAGCCTCAGAATTTTTACAAAATCAAGCAACACAAGCACAGAATGGCTGATTCCCCTCAAGTGTTAAATGGATTCTTAGGAGAGAAGATGAATCATTGTATTGGTTCAAACAGGGATGCCCTTTATAATTTTAAGAGACATACCTTAACACAAACACAATTATAAAAGCGTGAACAAGAAATGTTACCTCATTTTCTTTGATAAACAAAAAAATTCCAATGATTATATAAGGCATAAGGGCATTCATTAAAAAAATTATCATCTTTATGGAATGTCTGGACCAGCTTAGAGATTTTAGATTGAATGCATTGTTTGAGATTGTTTTTCAAGAACAAATGAATGAGAGCTCATTACTTAATCTTGTGAAACACATTTTATAGATTTTTTATTTTAGATTTTGGAATAAATTCTGTGAATTCACAAATTTTGCTGAAGATTACTACATTAAGATCAGCTTTGTTGGTCGAAACTTCTCAAAAATAGGTTAAGCATCTGCTTTTCACCCCTTGAAAAATTCTACTCGAAAGAACTACTAAATTTTTAAATGAAAGATACTTGGGAAGAAGATGTTAAATGATTTGAGTCCACATTAACTTGCAAAATAGCAAAAATAGTTCTGGAAAATCCAATCATGCTATCACTGTTAAAATTTAGATTGTACACAAAACTCTGTTTTGGCTACTTAGAATGTGGAAAGATGTTCCGGTACATGGGGTTTATTTATATTAACATCATCCAGCAAACACGTTCTGTCACTGATAGACCAGCAGCACAGGTTTTGAAGTATTTTAACACATAAGAAATAGACTGCAAGCAAACCTTGGCTACCAAGAGTTTTCTGGAGTGAATATATATGGGTTTGTCTGTTCTTTCAGTATTGCTTTATTGAATACCTACCCAGTGAAAGCCTCCCTGCCGGGGAATGTCTCCAGAAGAGAGAGCTGTTCTGAAGTTCAGTCTAATGAGAGACAAAACAGGTCACACAGGGTGGTTAGTACAAAGATGAGGTCCTGGACATAATTGGGGAATGCTAGAAAACAAATTCTCCCCAGATGGGTTACGGCTTTTTAAATCCAGGGCCTGGAGCCTTTTCATTTTAATTCTTTCTGGCAGGGTTTGTTTCTTTGGCTTTTGGCTGGTTAGTTTGGTTTAATAGATAAAATTATCTTGTAATATATAATCTATATTATGGTTAGTTTTAATATTTGTAACATTTCCTGCCTTAACAGGTTAGGACATTTTACTCCTTAAAGGAGCTTACAATCTAGTTGTCTAAAAGGAGCTGCACAACCTGCACTGGCCATGCCCAACACAGGTGAAGGGCTTTGTACAAAATGGGCAGTAATAGGAGCTTGATACCACTTACTCTGAGCCAGGTACTTAGATGCTGTGACTTCCCTAATACTCATAACCTTGTCAGGTTGTTTCTGTTATCCTTACACGGAGAGGTTAAGAGCCTTGAGCTAGGAGTTGGTATGAATGAACCCTGTTTTATGGGCTCTCCCACTAACTGCGTAGCCTTGAATATTCTTAAATATCAGCTACGGGGAAGGACAGCTCACGATACATACACCAGGGCAATGTCTAAAAAAATTCTGTTGAGTAGACCAATTATTCGTGGTATGTATCGATTAAAGACAGCTCTGCTGGGGTGTTGCTAGTCGTGCTGTGACCTGGGGTTAATGTGCAGTAGGCATTGCGGAACCCAGAGCGCTCAAACCTGATTGCCCACGGGATGAGGCAAGCAATACAAATAAATGAAATGGGACAGGTAGGCCTGATACGTGTGCAGCCAAGTTTGAGAACGAGTGCTCTGAGACTTCGCTACTCAACGAGCCCCTCAAATCATCACCATCATACCTGTGGGAAATAGAGAATCTCAAGCCCCATGCTAGTACTACCAGGACATAATCTGTGGTTTACCAAAATTCCAGGTGATTCTATGCAGGCTAAAGTTAGAGAAGCATTGCCTAATAATCAAGTGACAGGTTGAACCTCACTCTAAAGCCTTAGAACAGTGGTTCTTAAATCACGGCTATGCATAAAAATCAGCAGCGAGTTTCAAAAAGGTACTAATATTCACGTCTGTCATTGGAAATTCTGTTTCAATTGATCTCTGGTTAAAATCCTGGAATCAGTATTTTAAAAAATTGTCCCAAAGTGAATCTAATATGCCAGGGTTAGAAAAAAAAACAACTGTAATTCAGTTTTTTTTTTCCCACTTTGAAATTCTATGAAACTGTCTTCACCCAATACATCTTTCTTGTATGGAGTCATCTGATAATTACTTCATATTGAAAAAGGCACTGGGAGAATTTTTCCTGCTTCCAAAACTGTTAGCTGAATGTTAGCTGTTAGTTGAACTAGGTCTGAATGTTTTCTGATCATTGATATTAAGTAACTCTTCATCTGCCACTCTTGAAGATGGACTTAAGAATTAGTCTGCCTTCATTGGTAAACAGGCAGCCCTTCACTTTGGTTTTCAGTCTGTCTATACAGCAAAAATCATCTGGAGACCTTGCATCCACATTTAATGTACTTTCACAGAGCTCAGGATTCTGACGGGGTGAAGGGCACGCGCTTTTAGTCACCCACACACAGGCCCACAGTAAGCTACTGGAACGGTTCAACCAACCAGGTTGTCTTTTCTGTTAGGACTTAGAGATCACCTGGAATAAATCGAATTTTATCATCACTCCTGTGAACTCCAGATTTTTCAACTGTTAAAAAAGAAGATCTTGTTACTTATGAGAACTTCATGTAATGTTTATAAAGCACTTAACACAATCTCAACTCTGAATACTTCTGAAAGTCTAATCTGACAGGGCAGGTCTTCTGATGGAAGATATTCACCTCAAGTGGTGTATATCAAAGACCTTGGCTCAAATTTCTTTAACTTCTACCCAAATTAAGGCATGTTTTTCCCCCTTAATGAACTAGTTGCATGCCTTCCAATCACAAAATAGAAAAATAGCTACCTTTTCTTATGCAGATGGCATGGCTTATCATAAAGAGCTAGAGGTACCCCAAGAAGCCAAATGATCTTCTGAGAAAAATTAAGTGCCCGCCCCCGCCCCCCGCCCAAGTAAGCAGTTGAATTGAGCGATTCAGTTTGTTCAGCCTTGTGGGGCAGGCTGGCAAGCAAATTCAGGTGGGTGGGCCTGCAATCCCAATCACAGGTACTTTAAGAGCCATATTAGGGTTCTTCTGTCAGTGGCAACAGGTCACACCTGTTAACTCAAGTTTAACTGGCTAATTTATCTGTCGTGCTACAGTGGTTTTCAATCTTTCTATCACAGTGCAAGTAAAAAAGAAAACTAACATTTCTAGAGTACTTTAGGGTAAACTGATAAAGCTGGATCAGGAGAGGCAACATACTGAAACGCTTTGGCTGCTCAGAGGGCTGGAAACATCCATATCTCAGTACAAGCACGCTTGGATCCTAGTCTGGGAACACGTGCACTAGAAGCTCTATGGCGCCCCTTCGGGGCATGATATGGGAATAGGGCTCTCAACACTGCTTCATCCAGAGCAGCTCATCATCTCTCATGTTTTATTATTTATCTTCCATATAAATCTTCATTTACAGAAAAGTGAAGTCCCTGCCTTTGTGGGATGTAACTTATGATGGTATCTCGGCTTTCATTTTATAAAAATGGATCATGTAATCTAAATATCACTTGAAGAAAGTGGTAATAGCTCAGTGAAAGGAGATCCAGTATTTTCAGACATTCCTTTTGGAGTCTGTTTTGATAACAAGTTTCTTAGTATTTCCCCCCAGCTTTCTGTTCTATTCTTGTTTGTGGAAAGGCATGTATCTTGTATGTGATTTGTTATGAACCTAGTTGGTGAAATACACTGAGAAATAGTGAATCCTTAATTAGAAATTAAGAATTTTTCAGTAAATCCAGCCTTAGAAATTAACTCATCGAATTTCCTTTACGGATGAGATACTGAAATGCAAACTCATCTCCTCCGCCAGTGATTTGTTCATTGGGTTTTCATGTCTTCCTAACCAGGCCACATCAAGGCTGTTCACATTTCCTCAGAGCTTTGAGGGGATATTGTTTATTTGCTAACCAAAGCTCAAAGACCTGGTGACTTCACATAAAGAAAAGCTGATCCAAGGTATGAAAAATGAGGACTCACTACTTACTGTTTAGTTAAATACAAATTTATAAATCAGAAAATCATTTTTTAATTGGTGTGCCTACTGTCTTTAGCTATAAGAAGTATACAGTATTTGATACAAATTCCTGAGAGGATTTTGAACTACTTATTTGTGTTCTGTATAAATGCATCCATTTGAATATTTGGATTCAGTGCTTCCTTGTGCACTGTGAAAGCAGTGAGGCCTGAATAAGGCAGTTGTGTAGGGGAGAGGACGTGAGTGACTTGAGTAAAACTCCACAGCTTTGCTGAGAGTTTTGCAGACCTACTTGTTGGTATTTGGTGGTGCTTTCCAATCTGTTTACTTTCCTTTATTATAAATAGTCAAAAATATGACTGAAACAGAGCTGGCAGAGCTAATATTTCTTTCTCCTGGTTGCGTTCTGTCTCCAGCCATCCTTCTCTCTGCAGATTTAATTTTTCAACAGTGATTTGTATGTGTATGTATGTTCTGCATGTCAGATGAACTCTGAGGATACAAAGACATAATATGAAACTGCCCCATCTTAAGGCACTTATCTACTCATAAGGTAATTTCTAATTCATCAAAGAATTCAAAAGTGAGACTTACCTGTAATTCCTGCTAGTAATCAATTTTTAGGTTTAGGTGTTCAGAAATATTACTTTTTTAAAAAATGGAGTTAGACACTGTCAACTGTCAGTTTAGGGAATGCTAGGAAACATAATAAATATAATCAGATAAACACTTTTGGCAAAGTCATAATACAACAGTGCATTTTTTCCCAGTGATTTCTAATGATTTCTGTGATCTCAGATTATTAAAAACAAACACTATATGAAATTTAGGAGTAATATTGAGAGAATTATTTAAATTTTATAACAAATCATTAGTTTGTATGCATTATTTCACCTAAATATTAAAACCAAAGTGAATTTTCACTATCCTGAATTGGACCTACTTTCTAGGTCATTTTCAAAGCAACACAGAGAGAATTCTTTTTGTACTTTAAAAATAAAATTTAACTAAATTCATTTGCATTCTCATAGCCGATTTTACTGTCAGTCCTAAAATGAGGACAAAGGTAAGCTGGTAAGTTCAGGGAAATATAAGGTTATACCTATAGCCTCTAAATATACTGTTTGTATTCTCTCAAGGAAACACACTCAGCAGCTAATTGACAGGGTAGCCTGGGCTTACATGGAAAGGTCATCCATAATGTCAGAAAGGAGTCAGAGACTGAGAATATCCATTAACAAGGGAGATCCGAAAAGATGCCCACTAAGGCCAGAGGATCAATGCTCATTTTCTAAGCTTACCTCATTCAATCTTAAGGAAGAGAGAATGATAATAATAAGCTCATTTAAGTACCACATTGTAAAAAGTATTCCAAATATGCATGCTTATAACTTGTATTTCTTGCATCAATTATTAACTCACTACATGACCAACTCTTCACAAATTTCTCATAATTTTGAAGTTGCAGCATACTTTACTCATTTATTCATAGTTTGATACCATAAGTCAGGTCCCATTTCCCAGAATAAAGACAGCTTCACCAAATTGAACTCTAAACTAATGATCCCCCATACATAATGAGCAGATAGGCACATTTTATTACTTTAAGCTTATCTCAGCATTGAAAAAAGTAATAAAATACTAAGAAATGTAACCACAAAATAAGCGAAATCTTATAACTCTGTAATATTAAAAAGCAAACATCAACTTTGGAAAATTCTGCAGCACATAATTAAAAAGAACTTACACTTTTTAACGTAAAGACTTGTTAGCAATTTTTTTTTAAGCTGGCAGCTCTTTTTTTTAGCTCTTTTTTTTATATTAGAAATATGGGCAAATGGGAAATTGCCAGGTGTTTACCAAAAAAGAATGCAGATGACCACAGCATGAAAAATTATCATCAAAAATGTAAGTGGGGCTTCTCTGGTGGTACAGTGGTTGAGAGTCCGCCTGCCGATGCAGGCGACGCAGGTTCGTGCCCTGGTCCGGGAGGATCCCACATGCCGTGGAGCGGCTGGGCCAGTGAGCCGTGGCTGCTGAGCCTGTGCGTCCGGAGCCTGTGCTCCGCAATGGGAGAGACCACACAGTGAGAGGCCCGCGTACCGCAAAAAAAAAAAAAAAAAAAAAAAAAGTAAGTGAAAATAGGAAATTACTATCCACAGTACTTGGAAAAGGAAGCAAACAAACAGAAAGACAGTCTGGTACAGTTTTGTATGTAATTAATAAAAACTTTCCAGAGGGAAGATGGTAAATTTAAAAATATATGTATAGACATGTTCTTTAAATTTTAGTAAGTTCTAGGGAGTGAAACATTGAGGGATACGTAAATGGATGTTTGCTTATGAGAGAAGAGACATGGATGGATATTTGTCAAAATATCAATAGTTATTTTCTTTTCAACCATATAAAATACTGAATAGTCAGTTTGAGTGCCAGGACCTAGTCAAAGTACTGTATATACAGCAATGCCTGAAACAAAAATTTCTGCTTATAGAACTTACATTCTAGTTGAGGCTGATATTTAATGTATTTTGATTTGTTTTTTATGCTTTTCAGTGTTCTCCAAATTTCTTCAGTGAATGTACTTAATCAGAAATACATGTTACTTAATTCATTCTAGTTAAAAGATGAACATCTGTTCTTTTTAAATATCAGGTTCAAATATTTTGGCTAAACAATTTTCTGCTGTCTTAAGTGTTTTGAGATGTTATGTATTGAACTGGGCCACAGAGGCCTTAGCTGTATACAAGAATGTATGACTGCGTATTAAGTTTATTTACAACCATCATTGTCAAGCTAATATTAGGCTCTCTAAACATCATTTTCCCAAACTTCTTCTGACAATAAAGCATTTTGAGAATTTCAAGAATGAGAAAACTAATGAAGAAGCTACAGAGACATTTCTCTCATCACTGATGCCCCTGGATCATTACATAGTCCTGAGTTGTATCTGACATTGTTGCCATTTTCAGTATATTCTATGTCTTAGCCATAGTGGGGAGGAAGAAATGGGATTATGCAGGGGTAGGTGGTATTTCCTAAGTACCTTTTAAAACTGAGTGGTAGTTCTTAATCTCTTTGTGCATCAGAATGACCTGGGGAGCTTAATATAAATCAGGTTTTCAGGCCCCTGCCCAAGAAATTGTGATTCAGTAGGTCTGGGTCTGGGCCAAGCATCTGTTTTTTTTTTATCAAGTGGTTCTGATGGCAGTAGCCACATACTGGAAAACACTGAGAGTAAGTGCCATAGGGCTTGAAGCATGTATCCCAGTAAGTTTTAGGATGTTTAATTATTGTCTCCAAAAAAGCTTTTCCCCTTAGCTTAACTCCCTGATATTCCCATTACTGTAGTGGCTTTCTAAGTCCTCTGCACAATTTTACGCTGAGCATTTCTTTTTTTTTTTTTTGGCTGTACACGGGCCTCTCACTGTTGTGGGCTCTCCCGTTGCGGAGCACAGGCTCCAGACGCACAGGCTTAGCGGCCATGGCTCACGGGCCCAGCCGCTTCGCGGCATGTGGGATCCTGCCAGACCGGGGCACGAACCTGTGTCCCCTGCGTCGGCAGGCAGACTCTCAACCACTGTGCCACCAGGGAAGCCCTCTGAGCATTTCTTGAAGGTCTACCTGCAGAGGGTTTGTTTTTTTCCTGAATCTATTTCAGACTGAATAGAAATGGCAAGGTCACCTTCAGCATCAACAGTTGTTCTTTGTAGGTCTCCCTATTTAGTCTTTGTCAAGTCAGACTTGAGCTCTCCATGCTCAAGGGGAAAAATCTTTCAGAGTTAATAGGCTTCCAAATACCTCTGTTTGACAAATACTAACCTGAGGAACTGTTACATTATTCTCTGAAAATGTCTTCCAATTGGAAGTATTATTGCAAAAGAGAATTTTTGGCTTTTCAATAGCAAAACAAATTTTCCTTTTATTTAGCATCAAAATGAATACATGAAAATTAAAAAATTCTCAGTGTTGAGGGACTCCTAAATATATATGCAAATGATCGTTCGTTGCCAATTTAAGATACGTGTTTAAAATCTCTTTAAATGATGATACATAAAGCATGGTCATGACCTAACGTTGGATTACATTGTGAAGTAGACTGAGGTGGTCCCTCATCTCTGCTTCCTGATTGTTCTGTTTAGGGAAGTGTATTTCTCCTCTCCTCTGGTACCAGGGCCACCAAAGCTCTGCCATGTGCTCTCAAATTTGCCTTTCTTAGCTGCTGACATTAAGTTCTCAAATAGAAGTAGATGTTCTACTTCTTACTGGGACTTCAGCAAAGAAGTTTTCATCCAGTAAACGCAATTCAGGAAGGATGTTGAATATTAGCAGGAGTTCAGAAAACATTTGTCAGGGCCTAAGGGTTTTGCCCTGAGATGAAAATCCATGATAGTCTTCTTTCCCCCTGTGAAAGCACCTTGACCTTCGATATTCCTTCCTTAGCATTTTGTTAATGTGAGTCATAAAAATACCGTACTAACCATAGACACTAAAATGTGTCTCGTATGAGTACATGTTCTATTTTCCCTTAAGAGTTTCTTAAAGCAAATTAAACACATGAATATGAATTTATATAAATTCATGCGTAGATAATATGTATATATAAGCATTCCCATATTTCCTATAAATTGCTATAAAAATAGAGATTACTTTCAAGTAATGGCTTTTTGCATGGACTATTTAAATTATTGTGCCAGAATTGTGTTTGTTGTCTTGTGTCATGGAGACATAGGACAGTGGAGACATACATATCATGTTGAAAAAATGTGCTGGGGTAAAAAAGCAAGAAAACAGCTGCATTCGCTAATGAAACACTAGAGACTGGTTATGTAAACTCGTCACATATTGGTGTACTTAAATGTACTGTTTTTTTATCCCTCGAAGAGTTTTGTTTGTTTTATTAAGCTTTATTGATGAAAGAGCAATGGAAGAGAAGGCCACTTTTAACAAGTTTTTAAATATGTTTTTAATTCAGAGCTTAGCATGTTGCTTGGCATGTAATAGGCCCACTGGATTAAGTCCTGACTTTGGCAGGCTATGTAAGACTAAGACACTCATTTCACCCCGCCTCACACACTTATCAAATGACAAACTTACCCAGCTTTCAATTCTTCTGTCATAAAATTTCATAGTTGATAGAGAAATCACATCATCTATTGTAGCTCCCTCTTTTACAGATGAGGAATCTGAGGCCCAGATGGGTCGATGATTTGCCTTAAACAGGATCAAAACTATGTCCCGATTCTCATCCCAGCTCTTAACTGTATGCTTTAACTACAGCCCTTGCATTTATATAGAGTGTAACATGAGTCTAATAGTTCTAAGTTCACGTTTTATCCTCTCAGTAACTATGCGTGGATGGAATTTAATAATATCCCCACTTGACAGATGTGAGAACTGAGGGTTAGAGAAGTTAAGTGAGTCATTTTAGGATGTAGGTTTTGTAGGAGTAGAAGTACTCTCCCTTTTGCTCTTGATGGTATTGCCTCTTGAGTGGCAGTGTTCTTGGGTCTCTAACCTGAGCTACTGTAAAGGTTGCCTTTCTTGGAAATGTTAGGATTTCTCTTCTAATCCTTTAAAAATAAAGTGAACCTCCATCTCGTTCTGAAACTTGAGAGTTGTTTAATTAAAGCCAGTCAACTAGACAAAAGAGTTTAGGTACAAACACGTATATTTCCACTATTTAACAAGTAGGATTTACTATTCTGGAATTTTTTTTACCTGACGTCTTACATTTTGGAATATAATCTCAAACTGTCAATCAGTGTGATGTGTGGGTTTTTTTTGACAAAGAGCTGATCAGTTGATGTAATTTTTTAAAGTTAAAATAGATTGCTTGAAAGAATGAAAAGGAAAGTCTTCAAATTACAGGCCAAATTTGATAGCCCAAAGTGTTCAAAGGAAGTCATTTCTTAAGTGAGGCTAATTCTCACCTTAATGTAATATTCTCTCTATCCAAAAGATATACTGTTGGACTACAGACCTCAGTGGAAAAAAGTCTAGAAGTAGCTAGATGTCTCGGGAAGGGGGAGATCCAGCCACCATGAGGTAGAACAGATACTATGGTAATAAAAGAATTTGTATTCCATCAATAGTAGGACTTAAGCTGATTACATGTACCAAAGAAGACACGTTCCACCCTTCATAATGAAAAAATTCCATGGCATTTATACTAAGAAAGGGAGAGTGTTTAGTCAATACTCGTATTTTACTGTTGAGGAACAAATTTAGGGAGGTGAGGTGCCTTGTTTAAGCTTTCAAATACAGGTGCCAAGCCAGAGCCAAAACCCTGCTTTCCTTGCTCCCTTCCTGGACCTCTGTTACTAAAATAAACTATATTCATTGAAAAGATAGTAAGTAGACAGTAAACACATCTGGAATAATTTCATATGGGATATGTGCACGATGGACAAAGCTGCATTTCTGCCAAAGACCACGGATATACAATCAATCAGGTCACAGAAGCT